>NC_086090.1:1020000-1343768 GCF_948474715.1 Cydia amplana
ATAAAAATCGCGATACTTATAGCGATAATTATCAAGAGAACTATAATTGATAATTATCCTTAAATAATTATAATTAAAACCTTTGCTGTATAGCAAAAAGGGAGCGGTTCTTAAAGTCTCGGCAAGGTATTTGACTGTATTTAAAATAAATAATTTTACACCATGCATGAAGTAAAACACCAGAAGATTAATATAGATTATAGACACGTAGACAGCAGTTATTTTTAGACACAATCTCTATTTTAAAACTAGTATCAAACTATAAAGAGTAGGTAAATTGATTGTGTCGTCACATGCTAGTGTTTCATATAAATTCCACAGTAGCCAAATCGTTTTGACAGTTAGAAAAAGAAACCGATTTGACTGGTAGTCAAATACCCTATTTTAAGTGCTTACCGTCAGTACAGCCTTAACCCTCCTTCGCCTTACGGCCACTTGCACCATTCCACTAACCCGGAGTTAGCCGGTTAAACCTGGATTTACCATGGTTACCAGTACAATTTGACACTAGATTAACGGTTTAACCGCTTAACCCCGGGTTAGTAGGATGGTGCAAGTGGCCCCTAGTCGGGTATAAAAAAAGCATCACGTATAGGTGAACCAGGATCTATTGAGGGTGCGCCATGTTGCGGAATTTCACTGGAACTAATTTTTTCATACTACACTGAATTGTCACCCTATACATGAGAATAACAGCGCCCTCTTGACAATTATCATATATTACTGGTCAGGCTATACCTACACTTTATTGATTTTGTACATTTTTGTTGCAGGATATAATCCAGCTAGTGAATGGCGACGCGCCGCACTGGCTGGTCGGTATCTCGGACGTGCCAAAGACATTCGGACTGGAACTGTTGGACACAGTTTTGACTGATTTCTCACCCGTTTTCTTCAAGGTAAGGACTATAATGATGATTTTACCTAATGAAGTTTGTGTGATTTCGATTTTGACTTTCAACCATACTTTTATTTACCCATCTATAATTTGAATACGAATACGAATAGTATGTCCAGGATTCGAAAGGATAATTATCAATGATAATTATCTTGATAATTATCGTGGTTGTTGTCTGATAATTATCGATTTGATAATAACCTAATATATAAAAAAACACCCCAATATTTTTTTTACTATTCAAAGAATAATTATTATCGGATAATTATCAAAGACTATAATATTATCTGGATAATTTCGAACCCTGAGTATGTCCTTATATGTAGGTAATGTTAATTCTTAATATTTTTCTTATTCAGCTGTCGCTTCTAACGCCAAAACCTTTAGGCCACTCGGTCACAGTGACACCCGGTTTTTTTTAATGTGTATTCAATCTTTTGATTTGGCTGGACTATGCCACACGAATGACGACTTTATGGCCTTGTTAATAGAGTTGCGAGTGTAATTAACGTGAGTTTCTTGTTGCAGATAGCGGAATTTAGGTTTTTATTAAAGGAACACGTTTGCGCGTTGATCATAAGGCTGTTTTCACCAAATGTAAAATACAGGTAAATATTATTATAATACGGATCTTTTGTTTGGTTTTATTATTGTGTGGACAAATATTTCTGTGATAAAAAAAAGAATTTATGTACCCACATACTGACATACTTGACATACTATTGTCCATGAAATGGATAACATTTGTTCTGAAAGTACGTGACACCAATATTTATGAGGTAGTTTATATTATTTTTTACGTCGTTTTATACCTCTACGTTTTATATACTTTTTTGTGGACGAGGAAAACACGGCAGCAAAATAATTTTAAATTTAGCGATGCATTTGAATTTCGAGTCCTGGTTTCGATTGATATTCCTTGACGAAGTATTCATTCATTTATTATTGATCCCAGGGCAGCATTCACCGGCCTCCACATCCCGGGGGCCACCGGGGCCGCCGGCGCCGCCAGCCCGGGCGGCCCCGAGCGGCCTCACTACCCCGTCACCATGCGGCTGCTGCGGCTCGTGCTAGTACTAGTGCACCAGTACCATGCCCTGCTGGTGAGTCACCTTTACATGAGGCACAAGTGACTGCAATTCCTCAACCCAACGGAGCGGCAGCTGACGTCTACGAGAGTTCATCATATATAGCCGTTAACCATTATACGAGTTTTCGCCCGGGAGGCGATGACTGACGAAATTTGCGCCTGGCCCGCGGTCTAATACCTTATTTCCTTTCTAACAGGTTTCAAAGTTTATTCTGTCATAGAGAAATATAGTAAGAATAGAGTGCTCACTCCGTTCTTATTATAGTTCAGTTTTGGTACCAAAAATACTATTATTTTTGTCATATCAAATAGCGAAATTATCAGTACCGCTACTTGATACTAGATGTCTATTGAGTCGCGACTCACAAAAATTGTATTGAACAACAACTTACAACTAAATATTAGTTATTAAAAGCAGAAGGAATTGAAAATAGAGTTCCGGCTAATCCGGTTATATTATTCGCTGAAAATTTTTGACCATTAGACTTTTGGGTCGGTGCAACATCTATTGTTAAGTAGCAGTACCATAGAGAATCAGTTAGACTATTAATTTCAGTGTCTACATCTATTGTCAAGTAGCAGTACTGATAGTTCCGCTACTCGATGCTAGATGCTAAGTCTTTTTGGTTCTAAAACTGATGTATGAAGTGAGCAATCTATGTATTTTTTTTCTCAATGGCAGTACTGATAATTCCGCTACTCGATGCTAGATTGGTACCAAAAAGTATGAAGTGGGCACTCTATGTATTTTTTTCTATTCTGTTTATACATGACGATAAAAGTAATTCCACGTTATATTGTCAGGTGACGGAGTGCGAGATCTTCCTGTCTCTCACGATCAAGTTCCTGGACCCGGACAAGCCGCTGTGGCAGCGGGCGCTGGCACTCGAGGTGTTGCACAAAATGACCATACAGCCCAGTGAGTATCAATTGTAGTTTGTACAGTCGCCATCAGATATATCGGAGCGGCCGACGTGCTCAAAAATATCTGAACACTACTCTAACGCCTTGACAATACAGGCGTGTTCAGATATTTGTGAGCGCCTTGGCCGCTCCGATGTTTATGATGGCGACTGTACAGTCAGCAGGCGAAACCGCTTCAAAACGAAAACAACTCTATTGTTAAGAAACTACTACCGTTTGATCCCTTCACCTACTTGATATTTCTAACCTTAGCAGAAATATTTGAGCTTTTGCATAATTATTACTTGGTCATGGTCAGAATAATTTCATTCCACTATTTTGGAATGAGTGTGTGTCCCTTCAAACAAACACAAGTATAAGCTTACAGCTACCTATGCCAAGGCACTTATACTGTTAATACATAGCCAATATTATAAATATGTATACACTTTTCGAATAATCTCTAGGAACTTTAATGAAACATACATATTACTAAGTTACATAGGTAGAGTTTTAAAAAATGTTGATAGGTACTACTGTGTCGCGCGTTATCAGAAAGAAATCGCGATCAGCAATTTTACTTGTCCTCTGTCTACCGTCTTTTAACTCTTTAAGCCCAACTACGACGGTTTATCGGAAATATATCAGCTTTTCACAAAGAATTTAAAAAAATGTGTGGTATTTTCCAACAGAACTGCTGGTGTCCTTCTGTTCCTGTTACGACCTGCGTCCACACGCCACGAACATCTTCCAAGATATAGTCAACGCGCTCGGCGCGTATGTACAGAGTTTGTTCGTGGCCAGCCAAGTGAATACTTGCGCCAGTGAGTACAGTACATGTATTTAGAAATAAGTTCCCTTCGATTTTATTTTGGTCGATAATGGCCAATTGCATTAACATTTCGGCGAACACTGCCACTACGTTCGAAGCCAGCAGGGTTCGAAAGAACAATTATCAATGATAGTCATCTTGATAATTATCGTGATTGTTATGCCTGATAATTATCCATTTGATAATAACCTAAAATCTTAAACCTAAAATATAAAAAAAACGCTTATTTTTTAATATCAAATAATTCGAAGAACATAAATATACCTGGGATAATTATCCGATATTTATCGGATAACTATCGCGATTATTACCAAAGACTCAAGAATTATCTGGATAATTTCGAACCCTGGCGGACAGAATAACGTCAGAGACAGAAGCCACATGACAGGCTAGCATACACCGGGCCCAAGATAGAGCTTGGAGAGCACTGGTGAAGAGTGCCCACAGTCGTCACGTCCCTCAGCCATGAGGATACGACTAGTGTTAGGAACTCGACTCCTTTGAGTCTGGATTTGAAGAACTCTGCTTGTTTTTACGAGAGTGCGCTTAAAAAACTTCTGAGTCTTTTAAGTCCCGAGTCGAGTTGTTTAGTCTTTTTTAAGAGCAACTCAAAAGGACTCGAGCCTCCGAATAAAGACTCCGTGGAAAATTTGATAGGATTTTCCTGAATAACAGTAAAGAAATTGGGCGTTATTGTATGATTTGTGTACCTAATCCACAAATTTTACATAAAGACAATGCATTTCGAGTTTGTTTGTAACAAAATCGAGAGTTCTCTGAAAAGAACTCAAAAACAAAAGAGTCGGGTCTCTATCAAGTTGAAGAGAACTAGAGTTTAGACCTACGTATAAGAGTGAAAAACTGAGTCGAGTCTTGAAGCAGAAGACTCAAAGGACTCGAGTCCTACCCAACTAGATACGACAAAAAATAATCAAGAAAGTAAGAGGCAGTTTGACTACACGGAGGACAGAATGTAGTTTATTATTATTATTACTCTATAAGCAGGCAGGTAGTTGTGACAACTGATATTGCCTGTATTCAGTAATCATTGACAGTTGTAAACAACAAACATGTATAACATGACAGTTTTAGTTTATTCGTATTCATATTTATTTGCAGAAAAAGGGTCACAGGTCTTAAAGTTAGGTTAGGTTATTACACAAAGTGGTCTATATCAGGTACAACAAGGTCCTCCATGGTATCCTCTATCAGCTCCCTGCGGGATTGCGGCGGAGGGCGGTCGTCGCTGGCATCGTATTCACGTTCCTCCGCATTGTCCGGGTTCGGGTCCGGCAGGTGCGATAGGATCGATTTGAAATTGCGTCTGAAACTGTTCAAAATACGTTATTAAAAGAACAATACCAAAGAATCGTAAAGTTAGTGACAAAATCATGCCTCGAACTTGACAAGGGATTGAAGGGATGAAACATTATGCGGTAAATCTGGTTATCAAAAGTTGCCGTTTGAGTCGTTTGACTTATCCTCTCTATTACGATAAAATTTTCTGACAATACCCACTATATTTATACTAAAACTATACTAGTATTTTACTAAAAACTTTTTTTTGTCTTTTTTAGGGTTCCGTACCTCAAAAGGAAAAACGGAACCCTTATAGGATCACTCGTGCGTCGGTCTGTCTGACAGACCATCCCAAGCCCCCCCACCCCTCTTTATCTCCGAAACTACTAGGTCTAAAATTTTGAAAAAAATACACAAAATTGTTCTTTACCTATAGATGCCGGAAAACCTATTAAAAATGTGCAGTCAAGCGTGAGTCGGACTTAATATACGGAACCCTTGGAACGCGAGTCCGACTCGCATTGGCCGGTTTTCATTTTTTTTTTGGTAGGGCTTACTGCCATATCAAAGAGCGGCAACGCTCTTGCAATCCCTCTGGTGTTGCAGGTGTCCATGGGCGACGGTTTTTGCTTACCTTTGCTCACTTGCCTCCCATATCATAAAAAAAGCTGCCGAAACTGAAACTGAAGCCAAATACTTGATCGGACATTTAGAATATATAAACAATTACTTGTATCCAACTTACTTGTCTGCCTCGACATTTTCAACGGCCTCGCCGGCGAAATCCTCTTCGTCTTCTTGGTCTTGCTTAAACTCGTCATACATGATGTCGCTGGCATGTTGCGTCGAGGTCTCTAGCGCTGTTGACAGGTCGAATTCGGTTGACATGTTATCGTGAAAATTGTTTCGTAATATTACCATTTTATTCTCTCACTAGCGACCCGCCCTGTCTTCGCACGGGCGGAACCTTAACAAATGATATACCTAAACCTTCCTCAATAATCACTCTATTGATAGGTAAAAACCGCATGAAAATCCGTTCAGTAGTTTTCAAGTTTATCGCGAACAAACATACATACAAACAGCTCATTCGATTGCGACGATTTTGTCATAATGTCCTTCATTGTTAAGTACGGTCAGCCAAGAAAGTGGTCTACCACTTTTCGACTCTCTCAATCAGATGATAGTCAGTCGAAAAGTGGTAGACCACTTTCTTGTCTGACTGTACATAGTACGAAATTAAATGACCTTCATCCGGTACCCTGAAGGTCTCGTTGTCCAATGACTGCAGGTACATGTACAGGTAGACGAGCTCGCGGCACATGGTGGTACATTCCTCGAATGAGTTGAAGCGGTTCGCGAAGAGGTCCGACGGGCAGCCGAGGCGCTCCCTGTAATGTAAATTAGTCTTTATTTATATTACACTAGAGTAAGAAATGTCTCAGATTACATGTGATTGTCGGCAGGGTTAATTATCAATGATAGTTATCTTGATAATTATCGTGATTTGATAATAACCTAATAAAAAATAGAGCAAAACAAGCAAAAAAACGGTCACCCATCCAAGTACTGACCCCGCCCGACGTTGCTTAAGTTCGGTCAAAAATCACGGGTATGGGAGCCCCACTTAAATCTTTATTTTATTCTGTTTTTAGTATTTGTTGTTATAGCGGCAACAGAAATATATCATCTGTGAAAATTTCAACTGTCTAGCTATCACGGTTCGTGAGATACAGAGTGAGATACAGACGGACGGACGGACGGACAGCGGAGTCTTAGTAATAGGGTCCCGTTTTTACCCTTTGGGTACGGAACCCTAAAAATTGTAAAAAAATAGCAAAAACGTCCAATTATTTTTTACTATCAAAGAATTCAAAGAAAAGAAATATATCACCATCCATACCTGGGATAATTATCCGATATTTATCGGATAGTTTTCGCGATAGTTATCAAAGACTATAATTATCTGGTAATTTGCGCAACGAGGGTGCAAAGTTGAAGATACATACGTGCACGACTGTAACGGTGCCACAAAGGTCCATACGGGTCGTACTGGGTCCATACAAGACCCTGGCGTGTAGCGACGCGAACAACGCACTTTTTGGTACCGTTTCCTTTCCTTCATCAGCGCTGAAATTGATATACATAATATATACATCATCCGAAGATCAGCGCGGGAAGTCACCAGCAACATGCTAAGATGAGGCCATTTCGTGACACTTCTCACTATGTATTTTATTTTTGAAGTGTAAACTTCTTTAGCGGCGCTGGGCACTTTTTGAGGTGGGGAAAAAATGATAAACTCGAGACAGCGTAAGGCGATCACGTGACCGTAAGATTTAGATGGCCGCTCATTTAGATGGCATTTAAATCAATAAAGAAAAACTCAATGACATTACATGAAAAAGGTTCTAATCTTATACGGGCTGAAATATGAGGATCTCACAGTTACATTCTAACTTTATATCACTCAAGTATAATTCAATAAAGCTAGATCTTGATGAAATCGCTAATAAAAGTGAACTCCTTTACATACGTTGTGTAAGGAATTGCGACAATTGTACAAACAGCGGCACTCTTAACTGTCTATCGGTGGACCTTATGCCTTTTGTAATAAGGTCCACCGATGGACAGTTAACAGTGTGGGCGATGGTACCGCAGAAATAGAGAGGGACAAGAAATAAAAGAGGAGTAATAAAATAATATCGTAGATGGCTTCTGCAAATAATTAGTTTAGCTTTTGGTTGACGACTTTAATACTTACCTATAACACGCTTATCTTCTGTTATATCACTAATATCATTTGCATCATTATATACAAAACTAACGCTTACAAGAAATAACACAATGCGTAAGACATTCATTTTCGAAACAATCTGACATTTCATGACCTAGTAGAGTGGCATACAAAAAAAAATGTTGGTGGTGAACCGATATTCGTGATAAGGTTTTTAATATTTGATATTTCGCCTTCATAATTTGTATTTTTTTAATGTGAATGCATGAACATATGACACTTAGCAAATAAACAAAAAAAAGACTTTCCCTTAAGCAAAAATTAAAGACAAGGCATTATTTATAAGGGCATCCTGAAAAGCTTTTAAATTTCTGCCTTCAGGTGTATCCGTTTTTATTTATTTATTTTTTAAATATGAAACAAACGGTCATACAAAAAATATTGCTACAGTTTCTTCTCTTAATCTACAATTCTAGACCTATCATTTTTTCCATTCCATTTTTAATAAAACATCTTTATAAATTATATAGACTATTGACTTCCTACAAAAATCGAGAGTGAATAGACATCTTTTAGATAAGCATGTTCCATGCATCGGCACTTACCATCAGGCATAGAAGGTATAGCATCCTATAGAAGTGGTATACGCGTGTCTCCGTGAGGGACATAACATAGGCAATGTGACACTATGATTGGTCGAATTTATTTGTTGCCCACCATAATACATACTAAATTTACGGTAGGGAATAAAAAAAATGTGAAACTGTGACAAGGACAAACAATAATAACACTTTCGCTGCTACTCCTACTGAAAGATACATAAGACTATTCAGTTCGGTCATTTCCCCCCACCCCTCATGCCAGATCCAGTTAAAATACTAGATTCATGCTATCAGATGAGATTGTGGTCAAATGCTTACTTTTTTCCAATCTTTTTTTTAAACCCCTTTTCACTGGAGTGTTGTTTATATTTGTTGCAGGCGCTCAAGGCATACCTCAGCAGTCCGGATTCTACTGGAAGGGAGTATGGCTTCCGCTCTGCGTCACGTTTGAACCGGGCACCGCCAAGTCCGTATAGTAAGTGCCAGTTGCACCATCCGCACTTGACTGACTGATCAACGTCAGGCGGCGCGCCGCGGCGGTTTACTATGAAACTTTCCATACAATAACATTTAGCGAACTCTTTACCGATGACAAACAGTTTGGTACAACCGACCCTAAGTACACTCCCCACTGTTGACCATTCGTAATCATGACTACAACGCTACCAGTTGGTAATCAACTACAGATGTACATACAGTCAGCAGCAGAAGTTGCTGAGCGGGTGAGGTCTTCAAAATTATCTTGACACGCTCTTATTTTCTTAACAATAAAGTCGCGTCAAGATCATTTTAAACACCTCGCCCGCTTAGCAACTTCTGCTGCTGAGTACATAGTGCATAATTATTTTCCGTCGTATTTTCATGGAAACTTACGAACGTCTTGCTATTTCAGTCAGTCTCGGTACAAAAACTGAGGTTGACTGAACAAGCATGACATACGAACGATTCCGAGAAAATACGATGGAAAATAATTATGCACTACATCTGTACTATGTATATTTTACCACCCAAACCCAACTAAACCTTGTTTTATTTATCCAGTCTGGAAATGCTGGACCGGAACGAAGCACCAACGATACAAGACGGCTACGGAATCTCCGTCGCGTACGCGTGCCTTATGGAGATAATTAGATCTATCGCCATCACTATCGAAGGGGACGAGTACTTCAGGTGAGTGAAAGAGATAGGCTTGAATAGTAACTATCTACTTATATCCCTCGAAAAAGGAATATGTTATTACTAGCTGTTGCCCGCGACTTCGTACGCGTGGATTTGTATATTGGTGGTTATATATTCTACATTAGCTTAGAACATTATGCAACAAAAGATCGCAGTAGGACGGTTGATTTGTTAATTATTAATATTACAACGCATGATACTTGTCTTTCACAACCTACGAAGCTTCAAGCCCCTAACTGAATAAAATTGTTCTCGATATAATCCCTCTCAACCAGAAGATTTTCATGTCCTCTATTTAATAAAACCTACTACTTAACTACCTATTTACGAAGTTTGAAGTTCCTAGCTTTAAATAAAATTTGAACCCTATACAAACTTTCAACACCTTTTTAACCATTATAGGGGATGAATTTTTAAAAACGCTGAAATTACTTTTCTTGTATTTTAATAATATGCCCATATACAAAGTTTACAACGATTCAAGTCCCGCACTCAAATGAATGTTTGACCTCCATACAAATCTTCAACCCCTTTTTCACCACCATGGGGATGAATTATCAAAAACTCTGAAATTAGTTTTCTTCTCTTTTGATGAAATACCTGTTTACGAAGTTTCAAGTTTGTTTGCAACTTTACAAACTTTCAACCCCCTTTCGACCCTTTAAGAGATGAATTTTAAAAACGCTGAATTTACTTTTCTCGTATTTTAATAAAATGCCATTTTACAAAGATTCAAGCCCCGCACTCACAAAAATGTTTGATCTCCATACAAATTTTTTACCCTTTTTCACCACTTTGAGAGATGAATTTTGAAAAACGCTGAAATAAGTTTTCTTCTCTTTTAATAAAATACCTTTTTAAGAAGTCTCGAGTTCCTAGCTTAAAATAAAATGTGAACCCCATAAAAACTTTCAACCCCTTTTTAACCCTTTTAAGGGATGTACTTTTAAAAACGCTGAAATTACTTTTCTTGTATTCTAATAAATGCCTCTGTACAAAAATTCAAGCCCCGCATTCACAAAAATATCTGATCTCCATACAAACTTTCAACCACTTTTTCACCACCTTCAGATATGAATTTTCAAAAACGCTGAAATTAGTTTTTTTCAGTTTTAATTTAATACCTTTTTACGAAGTTTCAAGTTCATAGCTTAAAATAAGATTTGAAACCCGTACAAATTTTCAACCCCTTTTTAACCCTGTAAGGGGATGAATTTTACAAAACGCTAAAACTACTTTTCCTGTCTTCTAATAATATCCCCAAATCCAAAGATTCAAGTCCCGCGCTCGACAAAATGTTTGATATCAATACAAACTTTCAACCCCTTTTTCACCACCTTACAGGATGAATTTTCAAAAACGCTGAAATTAGTTTTCTTGTATTTTAATTTAATACCTTTTTACGAAGTTTCAAGTTCCTAGCTTAAAATAAAATTTGATACCCGTATAAATTTTCAACCCCTTTTTAACCCTGTTAGGGGATGAATTTTACAAAACGCTGAAATTATTTTTCCTGTCTTCTAATAATATCCTCAAATACAAAGACTCAAGTCCCGCGCTCGAAAAAATGTTTGATATCAATACAAACTTTCAACCCCTTTTTCACCACCTTACAGGATGAATTTTCAAAAATGCTGAAATTAGTTTTCTTGTATTTTAATTTAATACCTTTTTACGAAGTTTCAAGTTCCTAGCTTAAAATAAAATTTGATACCCGTACAAACTTTCAACCCCTTTTTAACCCTGTTAGGGGATGAATTTTACAAAACGCTGAACTTACTTTTCCTGTCTTCTAATAATATCCCCAAATACAAAGACTCAAGTCCCGCGCTCGAAAAAATATTTGATATCCATACAAATTTTCAACCCCTTTTGCACCACTTTAGGGGATGAATTTTCAAAAACGCTGAAATTAATTTTCTTGTATTTTAATTTAATAACTTTTTACAAAGTTTCAAGTTCCTAGCTTAAAATAAAATTTGAACCCTATACGAACTTTCAACCCCTTTTTAACCCTATTAGGGGATGAATTTTACAAAACGCTGAAATTACTTTTCTTGTCTTCTAATAATATCCCCAAATGCAAAGATTCAAGTCCCGCGCTCGAAAAAATATTTGATATCCATACAAACTTTCAACCCCTTTTTCACCACCTTAGGAGATGAATTTTCAAAAACGCTGAAATTAGTTTTCTTGCATATTAAAAATATATCTTTTTACGAAGTTTCAAGTTCTTAGCTTAAAATAAAATTTGAACCCTATACGAATTTTCAACCCTTTTTTAACCCTGTTAGGGGATGAATTTTACAAAACGCTGAAATTACTTTTCCTGTCTTCTAATAATATCGCCAAATGCAAAGATTCAAGTCCCGCGCTCGAAAAAATATTTGATATCCATACAAACTTTCAACCCCTTTTTCACCACCTTGGGGGATGAATTTTCAAAAACGATGAAATTAGTTTTCTTGTATTTTAATTTAATACCTTTCTGCAAAGTTTCAAGTTCCTAGATCAAAATAAAATTTGCACCCCAAGACGAACTTTCATCCCATTTTTAACCCCCTTAGGGGTTGAATTTCCAAAAACGTTGCTATTACTTTTTTTTTTGTAATCGGCTATTATGCCTTTCTAAGAAGTTTCAAAGCATTTGTAATGGATTCAAACTTTCAACCCCTTTTTAACCCTGTTAGGGGATGAATTTTCAAAAACGCTGAAATTACTTTTCCTGTCTTATAATAATATCCCCACATGCAAAGTTTCAAGTCCCACACTCACAAAAATATTTGATCACCATACGAACTTTCAACCCCTTTTTAACCCTATTAGGGGATGAATTTTACAAAACGCTGAAATTACTTTTCTTGTCTTCTAATAATATCCCCAAATGCAAAGATTCAAGTCCCGCGCTCGAAAAAATATTTGATATCCATACAAACTTTCAACCCCTTTTTCACCACCTTAGGAGATGAATTTTCAAAAACGCTGAAATTAGTTTTCTTGCATATTAAAAATATATCTTTTTACGAAGTTTCAAGTTCTTAGCTTAAAATAAAATTTGAACCCTATACGAATTTTCAACCCTTTTTTAACCCTGTTAGGGGATGAATTTTACAAAACGCTGAAATTACTTTTCCTGTCTTCTAATAATATCGCCAAATGCAAAGATTCAAGTCCCGCGCTCGAAAAAATATTTGATATCCATACAAACTTTCAACCCCTTTTTCACCACCTTAGGGGATGAATTTTCAAAAACGCTGAAATTAGTTTTCTTGTATTTTAATTTAACACCCTTTTGCAAAGTTTCAAGTTCCTAGATCAAAATAAAATTTGCACCCCAAGACGAACTTTCATCCCATTTTTAACCCCCTTAGGGGTTGAATTTCCAAAAACGTTGCAATTACTTTTTTTTGTAATCGGCTATTATGCCTTTCTAAGAAGTTTCAAAGCATTTGTAATGGATTCAAACTTTCAACCCCTTTTTAACCCTGTTAGGGGATGAATTTTCAAAAACGCTGAAATTACTTTTCCTGTCTTATAATAATATCCCCATATACAAAGTTTCAAGCCCCACACTCACAAAAATATTTGATCTCCATACAAACTTTCAACCCCTTTTTCACCACCTTGGGGGATGAATTTTCAAAAACGATGAAATTAGTTTTCTTGTATTTTAATTTAATACCTTTCTGCAAAGTTTCAAGTTCCTAGATCAAAATAAAATTTGCACCCCAAGACGAACTTTCATCCCATTTTTAACCCCCTTAGGGGTTGAATTTCCAAAAACGTTGCTATTACTTTTTTTTTGTAATCGGCTATTATGCCTTTCTAAGAAGTTTCAAAGCATTTGTAATGGATTCAAACTTTCAACCCCTTTTTAACCATGTTAGGGGATGAATTTTCAAAAACGCTGAAATTACTTTTCCTGTCTTATAATAATATCCCCACATGCAAAGTTTCAAGTCCCACACTCACAAAAATATTTGATCACCATACAAAATTTTAACCCCTTTTTCACCACCTTGGGGGATGAATTTTCAAAAACGCTGAAATTAGTTTTCTTGTTTTTTAATATAATACATTTTTACAAAGTTTCAAATTCTTAGCTTAAAATAAAACTTGTTCCCCATACAACCTTTCATCCCCTTTTTAACCCCCTTAGGGGTTGAATTTTTCAAAATCGCTTCTTATCTCTTGTACACTTTATAAATGCAACCTAGTGTGCAAATTTCAACTTTCTATCTTTTGTAGTTTCGGCTCTGCGTTGATGAATCAGTCAGTTAGTCAGTCAGTCAGGACACTTGCATTTATATATATAGACTAGCTGTTGCCCGCGACTTCGTACGCGTGGATTTGTATATTGGTGGTTATAAATTCTACATTAGCTTAGAACATTATGCAGCAAAAGATAGCAGTAGGGACGGTTAATCATTTGTTAATTATTATACAACGCATGAGATTTGTCTTTCACAACCTGGCTACGAAGTTTCAAGCCCCTAACTGAATAAAATTGTTCTCGATAATCTCGATATAATCTCTCTCAACCCCCAGAAGATTTTCAAGTCCACTATTTAATAAAACCTACTACCTAACTACCTATTTACGAAGTTTGAAGTTCCTATAGCTTTAAATAAAATTTGAACCCTCTACCAACTCTCAACCCCTATTTAAACTTTTAGGGGATGAATTTTTAAAAACGCTGAAATTACTTTTCTTGTATTGTAATAATATGCCTTTATACAACGATTCAAGTCCCGCACTCCGATAAATATTTGGGTTCCTTACAAATTTTCGACCCCCTTCACCACCTTGGGGGATGAATTATCAAAAACTCTGAAATTAGTTTTCTTTTCTCTTAATAAAATACCTTTTTACGAAGCTTCAAGTTCCTAGCTTTAAATAAAATTATAACCTATAAAATCTTTCAACCCCTTTTTATTATTAACCCTGTTATGGGATGAATTTTTAAAAACGCTGAAATAAGTTTTCTTGTGTTCTAATACTATGGCTTTATACAAAGATTTAAGTCTCGCACTCTCAAAAATATTTGATCTCCATACAAACTTTCAACCCCTTTTTCACCTCCTCGGGGGATGAATTTTTAAAAACGCTGAATAGTTTTTTTTTGTTTTTTAATAAAATACCTTTTACGAAGTTTCAAGTTCCTAGCTTTAAATAAAATTTGAACCCTATACAAACTTTCAACCCCTTTTGGACCCTTATAGGATATGAATTTTTAAAAACGCTGAAATTACTTTTCTCGTATTCTAATAATATGTCATTATACAAAGATTCAAGTCCCGTACTTACAAAAAATATTGACCTCCATACAAATTTTCAACCCCTTTTTCACCACCTTAAATGTTGAATTTTGAAAAACGCTAACAATAGTTTTCTTCTCTCTTAATGAAATAACTTTTTACGAAGTTACAAATTCGTAGGTTAAAATAAAATATAAACCCTATACAATGTTTCAACCCCTTTTTAACCTTTTTAAGGGATGAATTTTTGAAAACGCTGAAATTACTTTTCTTGAGAATTAATAATATGGCTTTATACAAAGATTCAAGTCCCGCAATCTAAAAAAATATTTGATCTCCGTACAAACTTTCAACCCCTTTTTCACCAACTCGGGGGATGAATTTTTAAAAACACTGAAATTTGTTTTGTTGTTTTTTAATTTAATACCTTTTTGCGAAGTTTCAAGGTCTTAGCTTAAAATAAAATTTGCACCCCAAGACAAAGTTTCATACCCTTTTTTACCCCCTTAGGGGTTGAATTTCCTAAAACGTCAAAATTCCTTTTTTTTGCAATCGGCTATTATGCCTTTCTAAAAACTTTCAAAGCATTTGTAATGGATTCAAACTTTCAACCCCTTTTTAACCCTGTTAGGGGATGAATTTTCAAAAACGCTGAAATTACTTTTTCTGTCTTATAATAATATACCCATATACAAAGTTTAAAGTCACACACTCACAAAAATATTTGATCTCCATACAAACTTTCAACCCCTTTTTCACCACCTTGGGGAATGAATTTTCGAAAACGCTGAAATTAGTTTTCTTATTTTTTAATATAATACATTTTTACAAAGTTTCAAATTCCTAGCTTAAAATAAATCTTGAACCCCATACAACCTTTCATCCCCTTTTTAACCCTTTTAAGGGATGAATTTTTAAAAACGCTTAAATTACTTTTCTTGAGTTTTAATAATATGGCTTTATACAAAGACTCAAGTCCCGCACTCTCAATAATATTTGATCTCCGTGCAAACTTTCAACCCCTTTTCACCACCTCGGGGGATGAATTTTTAAAAACGCTGAAATTAGTTTTCTTGTTTTTTAATTTAATACCTTTTTGGAAAGTTTCAAGGTCCTAGCTTAAAATAAAATTTGCACCCCAAGACAAAGTTTCATCCCCTTTTTTACCCTCTTAGGGGTTGAATTTCCTAAAATGTCGCAATTATTTTTTTTTTGTAATCGGCTATTATGCCTTTCTAAGAAGTTTCAAAGCATTTGTAATGAATTCAAACTTTCAACCCCTTTTTAACCCTGTTAGGGGATGAATTTTCAAAAACGCTGAAATTACTTTTTCTGTCTTATAATAATATACCCATATACAAAGTTTAAAGTCACACACTCACAAAAATATTTGATCTCCATACAAACTTTCAACCCCTTTTTCACCACCTTGGGGCATTGAATTTTCGAAAACGCTGAAATTAGTTTTCTTATTTTTTAATATAATACATTTTTACAAAGTTTCAAATTCCTAGCTTAAAATAAATCTTGAACCCCATACAACCTTTCATCCCCTTTTTAACCCTTTTAAGGGATGAATTTTTAAAAACGCTGAAATTACTTTTCTTAAGTTTTAATAATATGGCTTTATACAAAGACTCAAGTCCCGCACTCTCAATAATATTTGATCTCCGTACAAACTTTCAACCCCTTTTTCACCACCTCGGGGGATGAATTTTGAAAAACGCTGAAATTAGTTTTCTTGTTTTTTAATTTAATACCTTTTTGCAAAGTTTCAAGGTCCTAGCTTAAAATAAAATTTGCACCCCAAGACAAAGTTTCATCCCCTTTTTTACCCCCTTAGGGCTTGAATTTCCTAAAACGGCGCAATTGCTTTTTTTGTAATCGGCTATTATGCCTTTCTAAGAAGTTTCAAAGCATTTGTAATGGATTCAAACTTTCAACCCCTTTTTAACCCTGTTAGGGGATGAATTTTCAAAAACGCTGAAATTACTTTTCCTGTCTTATAATAATATATCCCTATACAAAGTTTGAAGTCACACACTCACAAAAATATTTCATCTCCATACAAACTTTCAACCCCTTTTTCACCACCTTGGGGGATGAATTTTCGAAAACGCTGAAATTAGTTTTCTTGTTTTTTAATATAATACATTTTCACAAAGTTTCAAATTTCTAGCTTAAACTAAAACTTGAACCCCATACAACCTTTCATCCCCTTTTTAACCCCCTTAGGGGTTGAATTTTTCAAAATCGCTTCTTATCTCTTGTACACTTTACAAATGCAACCTAGTGTGCAAATTTCAACTTTCTAGCTTTTGTAGTTTCGGCTCTGCGTTGATGAATCAGTCAGTCAGTCAGTCAGTCAGTCAGTCAGGACACTTGCATTTATATATATAGATTAAGCGAGGGACAAGTTACAAACTTCAGCCAAAGTAGATAAAGACGAATAAAGAACGAGTGGCAACATACAGAACGATACGAAAGAAGAAATAAGCGAAAACCGGCCAAGTGCGAGTCGGACTCGCGCACGAAGGGTTCCGTACCATTACGCAGAAAACGGCAAAAAAAATCACGTTGTATAGGAGCCCCACTTATTTATTTTTTTGTATTTGTTGTTATAGCGGCAACAGAAATACATCATCTGTGAAAATATCAACTGTCTAGCTATCACAGTTTATGAGTTATAGCTTGGTGACTGACAGACGGACAGCGGAGCCTTAGTACGGTACTTAGTAGGGTACGGAACCCTAAAAAACTAATGAGATCAGAGATGATAATACGGAGAAATTGTTTTTATACATTTTCTACCTTACCACAATAATCATAAAGTCGACTTTATCCGAGTCAAGGTATGTACATCAAATTATACAAATCTTTACCTGATTTATATATTTTTTATTTATTTTAGGCTGCAAGAACTATACGCCGAGTTGCCGAACGAAAGCGAAGAGAAGGAAATTAACTCGAATAAAAATGGCAGCCACGAGAAAGGTATAATTAAAATACTTAAATTAATTTATTCGTTCTCCTTCTGTTAGTTTTTCTATTACTATATGTAGTTGATGAATAAGTATAGCTGGATTTAAAACTTACAAAACTGATCAAAGGTAGGGGGCTGCTCATAAATTACGCCCCCCCCCCCCCCTATGCTTCGAATGACCCCGTTTCCTCCTACGTCATGCTACCATCATCCGATATGCAGACCCCCCCCCCCCCTCCCCCTCCAATTTGAAATGACGTAATTTATGCATAGCCCCTAGCTATTTACTCACTGCGAAGTTTATTGTCACTTATTTAAAAACTGCAGTTATGTGAGCAGTATGAATTATTTTTACTAGATTTTTTCAGCAGTGTGACATTTAATGCCAACCTTTCAGAAACAAAGACTGAAACCAAAGAACTGACGAATAACGGTCACAACGAGAATTCTGACCAGAACTCCAATGTCGTTGAGTCGATCATCGAAGACGCAGACGACAAGGAGAGGCAACTCAAATTGCAGGTATTCGATGATCTCTTCATTTAACCAATGTTGTATCCTTTCCGTGCAATAAAATATATTTTTATCTTATCTTTTTTTTATCTTATTTAAGATACTGCATTTGGGAAATAAAGCTGTTTGTAATTTTAATAACAAAACTTCCGTGAGACAAAGACATATTAAATATATTAGAAACGGGTCACTCACGTATTTTAAGTCGAAAAACCCCCCTCCCCTGCCGCCACCGGCGCCTGCGCCGAGTCATCGGGCGCGGAGAGCTGCGGCCCGCAGTCTGCGCCGGTCCGCCGCCGTAAACGCAAGCTCCTGATGACACTTCTCGGTACGAAGTGAAACATGTCGAGCGTTTTTCGACTTAAAATACGTGAGTGACCCGTTTCTAATATATTTAATAAAGCTGTTTGTACTTCGAAATTTGTTGATTTAGAAAAAGGTGTCTGAACCACACAGTCATTGTGTTATTTGTGACTTACGTGTTGATTGCTGACTGTATGTTTCTTTGCCTAGTCAATTATTCATCTGAATGTAGTATAAACACAAATTAATATAATAACCTTGAAATACTTAATAGTTAATTATTCAAGTAGGCATAATACAATGCGCTTATGAACGTCAAATAAAGCTACACCGCCCCTACACCTCTGCCTCGAAAAGATTTAAATCCCCCCCTCAATAGGGATGATGACACATGTTGAATTTTATAACAAAATCTAGTAAAATAGATCGCAAATGAGCAATTTATCACAATATTGTGGATATAAAAAAAATTGGAAATAATACAAAAATACAGCACCTGAAAGTATCAAATTTTAAGTTTTTTTTAACTTCCAAAAACGAAATAAGTAAGGATACCATTCGATTCCTCACATTTTATTCAAAAAAAGATTGTATGGCAACTAGAGACAAACCAAAGAAAGTCTGCAGCGCAATAATTTGACATCGAATTAAAAAACTACATATGGCAATGTTTTTTAAGCAGTCAGTAAACGCCATGCACTATGGTATGTTTGTCAAAATCGTTTAAATATTCATTGTGTTTTGTGATGAACGGAATAAACATGGTGAAACCTTACAAAACCGGCGTGCGGGAGTTACTTTTCCGCATGACGAATAATTTTACACTTGTAAAAAGTCAGCACGAGGCGATTCAAGCTGAAAAACGACAATGTTTACAAAATTTGGAGTTGATGACGGGTAAGTGGAATGAAACATCTTAATACTTCACCATATGTACCTACTTAGATAATATAATATTGGTTTAGACTAAGGTTTCACAGCAAATTGAACACACCTAATAGGTATAGGCATACTTATGATTCTTATGAACTTCCTCTAACATTTCGAGAAACTCATTGGTACCAGCCGGGTTTTGAGCTCGAACCCACAACCTCCATGCTTATGCTCACGGCATGGGTACCTACTAGTTAAAGCTAAAATTAATTTTTAATATACAGGGTGTCCCAAGAAGTAGTGATATACTGAAGCTGGGAGGTAGAGGACCTAGAGGGCTATCTGAATCACCCCCATGTATGTTCCGCGATTTTTCGTA
Source organism: Cydia amplana (assembly GCF_948474715.1). Taxonomy (NCBI): domain Eukaryota; kingdom Metazoa; phylum Arthropoda; class Insecta; order Lepidoptera; family Tortricidae; genus Cydia; species Cydia amplana. The sequence continues at coordinate 1,039,850 of NC_086090.1, forward strand.
TTTTCGGAGTTATGATTTTTTTTAATTTTTCACCTATCGCCGAGTACGATGAGATTTTTATTTATGGTGACGTGAATTATTGCGGTAGATGCTTGATTTTTTTTGTGTGCTAAGCTGATAGATAGGCCAATTCAGTATGGTAACATTTACTATCGTTAGATCTTTGAATGGAATTTAAAAAAAATTAATGCCAAGAAAGATAAAATTACCCAGTATGTTCACAACTTCAAGGGCGCTTAGAAAAATAAAACATTCAGTATATCACTACTTCTTGGGACACCTTGTATGTTTATTGTTTTAATGGTTTATTTCGTTTTTCCGAAAACTTTAGTTCGCAAATTGCGGGCAATTTCTCTGTCAATCTAATTACGCCTTAATGGGAGTAAAAGAGAAAGATGCTCGCATATTGAGAACTTCGGTGTTCGCGGTAGGCCCTCTGTACCTATTTACCGCCGTCGCGGATATTACAAAAGCTTATTAATTTTGATGAAGCCAAATGTCACATTCTCCCAATATTATTTATCAATATTAGTATATGTCTACATATTAATAGTGACATCTATTGTTGGAATGAAATTTATTTTACCATAAAAATTAAGCTGTGCATACAGCTAAATTTTTTCATAGACGGTAAATATGGTAGAAATTTCACAAGTATCAAGACTATTTAATCCATTTTCTGTGGTGTTGTCGCATACTGATTTTTAAAAACTACTTTTAATCTAGCGCTGCAGACTTTCTTTGGTTTGTCTCTATATACATAAACGCAATATTTCACCGACAAAATCGCAGTGTTCTTGTTTTGTTCATACTTCAAGATGGAGTCTCAGTGACCTTGACGTCACGGTCACATATCGTTTTGTTCGGGGCGTTTCGCGAGTGAAGTACGACTGTCTGACTTTGACTATAATTTCTGACTTTTGTGTTGCTTTAATGCAATGGGTCCCATATAGACATTTGATCCTAAAAACAAACCTGATTGATTGATGCCATAAATGAAAATTAGTCATCTAGCCTATTGGAGGAGAGATTGGATTGGTTTTATTAAGAGGTATATTAAAATCTACAGTTGTAACAAATTTAACTTTATTTCAGCTTCTAAAATCGTCGTGGTGTGGCCTAGTTTGGGGCCTGTCTGTGCTGGCCGAGGCGAGCATCGGCGAACTAGAAAACATTCTGCGTGCCATACAGACTCTGGCTAGGGTCAGCGGGAAAGTAAGCTCTATATTATTACCTACTTTATATTAGCACTGGTGATAAATAGCTTTTCTTGTAACAATTTGTCACGAAACTTGATAATACATCTTGGACCTGCCCTTCGGCCTTTTTCAGATTTTTCGATGCGAAATTGATGCATTATACATGCATTGGTTCTTCCCGACTTGCGTTAGCCTGTAACGCAGAATTACTGATGTCTAATACTACTAATGGCTTCTGACAGATGCAAATTCCGTTGTCATAATGTTCACTGCTAAAAATAGTTATTTTCGATACAAGTGCGAAAAAGAGGAAATTCGAAACGAGTGGCGATAAATTAAAACACGACCGAAGGGAGTGTTTTAAATCAACACGAGTTGCGAATTACATATTCGCACGTGTATCGAACAACGTTTTACAGTACATATGGCACTTTAAAGTTTAGACATACGCACGAAAAGTGCTATTTTACGCACTAGTGCGGAAAAGTAGCCCCATATGTACTGTAAAAGATATTTTACATGTTTTGTTGAATATTCTACCTCGTGTGTGTGTTTTATTCATAGACTAGGAATCCTCTAGACGGAGTTTAGAGCAATTATTTCATGAAACCGATGCTGCCAAAAATACTGGGGTGCGGGGGGACGAGGTGAGCGAATCCCGTGCCGTGATTGGTCCGTTCAAAGACACGGACCAATCACGGCACGGGATTGACTCGAAAATGGAGTAAAACTACTGTATAAGTGGCAGAGGATGTCTTGTCTGTGATTTTATTTAATTGTTCACCTTGTTTCTCTCAGGTTGGGCATACAGTAGGGCGCGACGCCTGCATCTCCGCCCTCTGTCGAGCCGCGCTGCCCGCGCAGTACTGCGTGCCGGCGCTCGGAGCCCTGCCGTGCCCGTGGCGGCGGGACAGCGCGCCCGCGCCGGACACGGAGCACCGCCACCAGGTCGTGTGGGTCGGGACCCCGCTGCCGCAGCACGCCTCCGCCTCAGGTACACTATACTACCCGCGCAGTACTGCGTGCCGGCGCTCGGAGCCCTGCCGTGCCCGTGGCGGCGGGACAGCGCGCCCGCGCCGGACACGGAGCACCGCCACCAGGTCGTGTGGGTCGGGACCCCGCTGCCGCAGCACGCCTCCGCCTCAGGTACACTATACTACCCGCGCAGTACTGCGTGCCGGCGCTCGGAGCCCTGCCGTGCCCGTGGCGGCGGGACAGCGCGCCCGCGCCGGACACGGAGCACCGCCACCAGGTCGTGTGGGTCGGGACCCCGCTGCCGCAGCACGCCTCCGCCTCAGGTACACTATACTACCCGCGCAGTACTGCGTGCCGGCGCTCGGAGCCCTGCCGTGCCCGTGGCGGCGGGACAGCGCGCCCGCGCCGGACACGGAGCACCGCCACCAGGTCGTGTGGGTCGGGACCCCGCTGCCGCAGCACGCCTCCGCCTCAGGTACACTATACTACCCGCGCAGTACTGCGTGCCGGCGCTCGGAGCCCTGCCGTGCCCGTGGCGGCGGGACAGCGCGCCCGCGCCGGACACGGAGCACCGCCACCAGGTCGTGTGGGTCGGGACCCCGCTGCCGCAGCACGCCTCCGCCTCAGGTACACTATACTACCCGCGCAGTACTGCGTGCCGGCGCTCGGAGCCCTGCCGTGCCCGTGGCGGCGGGACAGCGCGCCCGCGCCGGACACGGAGCACCGCCACCAGGTCGTGTGGGTCGGGACCCCGCTGCCGCAGCACGCCTCCGCCTCAGGTACACTATACTACCCGCGCAGTACTGCGTGCCGGCGCTCGGAGCCCTGCCGTGCCCGTGGCGGCGGGACAGCGCGCCCGCGCCGGACACGGAGCACCGCCACCAGGTCGTGTGGGTCGGGACCCCGCTGCCGCAGCACGCCTCCGCCTCAGGTACACTATACTACCCGCGCAGTACTGCGTGCCGGCGCTCGGAGCCCTGCCGTGCCCGTGGCGGCGGGACAGCGCGCCCGCGCCGGACACGGAGCACCGCCACCAGGTCGTGTGGGTCGGGACCCCGCTGCCGCAGCACGCCTCCGCCTCAGGTACACTATACTACCCGCGCAGTACTGCGTGCCGGCGCTCGGAGCCCTGCCGTGCCCGTGGCGGCGGGACAGCGCGCCCGCGCCGGACACGGAGCACCGCCACCAGGTCGTGTGGGTCGGGACCCCGCTGCCGCAGCACGCCTCCGCCTCAGGTACACTATACTACCCGCGCAGTACTGCGTGCCGGCGCTCGGAGCCCTGCCGTGCCCGTGGCGGCGGGACAGCGCGCCCGCGCCGGACACGGAGCACCGCCACCAGGTCGTGTGGGTCGGGACCCCGCTGCCGCAGCACGCCTCCGCCTCAGGTACACTATACTACCCGCGCAGTACTGCGTGCCGGCGCTCGGAGCCCTGCCGTGCCCGTGGCGGCGGGACAGCGCGCCCGCGCCGGACACGGAGCACCGCCACCAGGTCGTGTGGGTCGGGACCCCGCTGCCGCAGCACGCCTCCGCCTCAGGTACACTATACTACCCGCGCAGTACTGCGTGCCGGCGCTCGGAGCCCTGCCGTGCCCGTGGCGGCGGGACAGCGCGCCCGCGCCGGACACGGAGCACCGCCACCAGGTCGTGTGGGTCGGGACCCCGCTGCCGCAGCACGCCTCCGCCTCAGGTACACTATACTACCCGCGCAGTACTGCGTGCCGGCGCTCGGAGCCCTGCCGTGCCCGTGGCGGCGGGACAGCGCGCCCGCGCCGGACACGGAGCACCGCCACCAGGTCGTGTGGGTCGGGACCCCGCTGCCGCAGCACGCCTCCGCCTCAGGTACACTATACTACCCGCGCAGTACTGCGTGCCGGCGCTCGGAGCCCTGCCGTGCCCGTGGCGGCGGGACAGCGCGCCCGCGCCGGACACGGAGCACCGCCACCAGGTCGTGTGGGTCGGGACCCCGCTGCCGCAGCACGCCTCCGCCTCAGGTACACTATACTACCCGCGCAGTACTGCGTGCCGGCGCTCGGAGCCCTGCCGTGCCCGTGGCGGCGGGACAGCGCGCCCGCGCCGGACACGGAGCACCGCCACCAGGTCGTGTGGGTCGGGACCCCGCTGCCGCAGCACGCCTCCGCCTCAGGTACACTATACTACCCGCGCAGTACTGCGTGCCGGCGCTCGGAGCCCTGCCGTGCCCGTGGCGGCGGGACAGCGCGCCCGCGCCGGACACGGAGCACCGCCACCAGGTCGTGTGGGTCGGGACCCCGCTGCCGCAGCACGCCTCCGCCTCAGGTACACTATACTACCCGCGCAGTACTGCGTGCCGGCGCTCGGAGCCCTGCCGTGCCCGTGGCGGCGGGACAGCGCGCCCGCGCCGGACACGGAGCACCGCCACCAGGTCGTGTGGGTCGGGACCCCGCTGCCGCAGCACGCCTCCGCCTCAGGTACACTATACTACCCGCGCAGTACTGCGTGCCGGCGCTCGGAGCCCTGCCGTGCCCGTGGCGGCGGGACAGCGCGCCCGCGCCGGACACGGAGCACCGCCACCAGGTCGTGTGGGTCGGGACCCCGCTGCCGCAGCACGCCTCCGCCTCAGGTACACTATACTACCCGCGCAGTACTGCGTGCCGGCGCTCGGAGCCCTGCCGTGCCCGTGGCGGCGGGACAGCGCGCCCGCGCCGGACACGGAGCACCGCCACCAGGTCGTGTGGGTCGGGACCCCGCTGCCGCAGCACGCCTCCGCCTCAGGTACACTATACTACCCGCGCAGTACTGCGTGCCGGCGCTCGGAGCCCTGCCGTGCCCTCAGGTACACTATACTACAAATAAAACTGGTACAGATGAGGCAGCCATTTATTTATTTACAATAAACTAATGAAAGGATTGTGATTTCTAATGGAAGGTGACTTTAGAGGAGTCTTAGGTCACATTAACAGCCTATTCAAACGTATTCAATTTCAATAAGACCTAGATCGTATTTTTGAAATTAAGACGAATAAACGGTATGTTAACAACATAATGCTTATAAATTGAGTTTGTGGTCTTTCACAGGCCAGCAGCAATCATTCGTGATGGTGACCTCCCGCCACGTGACCGCCATGAAGGCCCTGCTGTACGCAGCACAGCGCGACGGCGACAGCATCCAGCAGGCCTGGCTGCCGGTCCTCACCACCCTGCAGCACCTGGTAATGTCCCCAGCAGTGATGGTCTCCCTGATAACTGATGATTTCTACTACGGTCGGTTGACGTTGACGCTGAGTTCGCTAAAGCTTTGGATTCCTCCGAAAGCGGTGCCGTCATATAGCGGCCGCGAAAGACGGCCGTCTTTACGGTGACGACATGTGGAAAGTACCACGGCGTCATATCACACCGTCATCCACCAAGGTCAAAGCGGCAAATTTGAAAAATGTAGGCGCGAAGGGATATCGTCCCATAGAAAATTTGAATTTCGCGCCTTTTTCTACTGACAAGATTTGCTTCACCATCTATAATTTAATGAATTTAAATTAAATGTTACAGAAATTATATTAACCATACTGAAGCTAAAATCAACACTCACCCTAAATTTTTCTGGACATACATAAAATCAGTTTTCGCCAAAAGTGGCCTTCCACAGGTTATGCATTATAAGGGAATAACAGCCTCTAATGATGCACAGATATGTGATTTATTTAATGAACATTTCCACTCCGTCTTTGAGATACCCAGCGATAGTTCTGTAGACCTAAATAATCTTGCTCCTGTAAATGACACTGTTTTCGACATGGACACCATTTTCATATCTGAAAATCTTGTCTCCAAATATCTTGAGCGCATTAATATTAATAAAGGTTCAGGTCCTGATGGGATTCCTCCTATCTTAATTAAAAATTGCTCTTCTAGCTTAGCAGTACCTATCAGTTTACTTTTCGAAAAGTCCATAAGGGAGGGGTGCGTACCATCTGTATGGAAACGGGCACTAGTTACACCGATACCAAAGGGAGAGCTTAGCGCCGATATAGAAAAGTATCGCCCAATATCGAAATTGTGTCAATTCGCTAAGATCCTTGAGAAAATAGTCACTGATCAACTTTCTTCTGCATTGCGTCGACATATCATTCCAAACCAACATGGTTTTCTCCGCGGTCGTAGTGTGGACTCGAATCTCTTATCTTATACAGAAACCATATTGGACGCGTTGGATAACAACTATCAGGTCGACGCAGTGTATACTGATTTTGCCAAGGCATTCGATAAGGTTTGTCATGAGCGCCTACTTTTGAAGCTCTGGCAATTCGGTATACACGGCGACTTGTTCCGCTGGATAAAATCGTATGTTGAGAATCGTTCACAAGCAGTTGCTGTGCAGGGACACACATCATATTACAGACCTATACCTTCCGGTGTACCGCAGGGATCACATTTGGGACCTTTATTATTTGTGCTGTATATTAATGATATCACAGATTGTATACAAAATTCAAACATGCTATTATACGCCGACGACACAAAGATATTTAGAGTTATTAAAAATATGGACGATTGTACTGCCTTGCAGAATGATCTAAACAATTTTCAGGCTTTTTGTACTTCAAATCACTTATTTTTAAATTCAGACAAATGCTTTATTATCAGCTTCAGTAGGAAGCGAACATCCATAAATAATAAGTACACACTCTGCAACAAAGAGCTGACTCGTGTTAACCAGATCCGTGACCTCGGCGTAATTATGGACTCAAAACTCACCTTCGTACCACACATAGATAACATATTAACTAAATCGTTTAAGCAATTGGGATTTATATTACGAGTAGGAAAGCCGTTTAATAAATTGTCAACTTATAAAGTACTTTTTAACAGTTATGTCCGCAGTAGGTTAGAATTTGCTAGCGCCGTTTGGAATCCACTTTACAAAATTCACAGTGATAAAATAGAGAAGGTACAGAGAAAGTTTGTCAAGGCAATTGAGTATCGCACTGGACATAAATACATAGACTATACCACCTCCATGAAAAGACAAAATACTACTTTATTGAGTTCTCGTCGCGAACGTATTGATGTCTTGATCCTCTACAAAATTATTAATAACATCATCGATGCCCCTTCGTTAATACACTCTCTTTCTTTTAGAGTACCCCGGCGTTGTGAGCGAGCTTGTAGAAAAAAACCCCTCTTTCATATCCCCCGTAGTCGTACTTCATATGCAAAACACGGTTTCATTAGGAGAGCGTGCAGGCTTTATGATGAAAAGTTTCAAAATGTAGATATTTTTCTTGAAACACTATCTAATTTCAAACGATTATCTTTACAATGTATTCAACAGGCATTATAATTGTTAACTTTCAAGTTTTCTGGCACTGTTCATTAATACACCGTTTAAGTATGTTTGATTTATATAGATAATTCATAATTCTTATGTATTTTCATATTTTAATGTTCAGGTTTATATAATCCAATTAAGGAAACTGTAAGTCTACTACATTACTAAATGCTATTGTATCCAATGTAGCAATACGAGACTGTTTGTTTCTAAATAAATAAAAAAAAAAAAAAAAAAAATTTACTTGGAGGATGAAATATCATCAGAAGAGGAAAATAATCGTAGTACGGAATCATTTATTCAAATCTCGTGTCATTTATTCAAAATGGCGTCACCGCTATCTAATAAAACGTTCACGAAACTATCGACACCGTCATGACGGCCGTCAATCAAATGACGGCACCGCTTTTTTACGTTACGTTGACAATCAACGCCGTCTAGGAAACCGCGCCATCTTGTTTACATAGACAACGTTCTAGTGACGTCATTCACCGCTATATAGCGGCCGTCATATGACGGCACCGTTTTCGGAGGAATCCAAAGCTTTAGGCATGCTGGCCATTTATTAAATATGTGTTGTACTCTCACAGGTATGGATCCTAGGACTGAAGCCCTCGACCGGGGGATCCATGAAGGCGTCCCGCGCCAGCGCAGACGCCAACGCGGTCATGAGCACCTCCGCTGTCATGGCCGACCTGCCAGGTTTCTTGAAGTTGATCATATTGCCAATTGCCAGAGACACGCATGATACAGTGGGCCAAGAAAGTGGTCTACCAGTTTTAACGAAAGTTTCTGCGAGATCTAACGATCGCTAAGGTTGACAATTGTCACTAACATAATATTATTGCAAGGGGAAATCGACCTTGTTGTCTCATGACGTTCAAACGAACCTCAACCGTAGGGTGGTAGACAACACTTTTGGCCGACTGTACCATCGCCCACAACACAGCTACATCTGTGACCCTTATGCCTTTTGTAATAAGGTCCACCGATGTACAGTTAAGAGCTTTGTACGATAGACGATAAACGCAACTATAAACAAATTTTTAACAAGCAGAAACGTCTGAGAAGCAGTCTGTTAAGCTTAGAATAAATTTAAAAGTGGAAAAATTACTGCCTTGGGTGAGAAACTCACGCCTCTGGATCGATACCCCAGCGCTCTGCCAACTGAGCCACCAAGACCTCATCCATAGCCAAATCTTTCCACCATAAAACCACTCCACTTTCACCACATTTCCACTTTTTTATTCTAAGCTTAATTGCAACCATATTCCTATGGTACCTACCTAGTTAACATTTAATGTCATCTAACCACAAAATTGTTTGCAGCGCTGTCAGCGATGCTGTCAGGAGTGTTTGAGTCGTCAAAGAACCTGGACGACGTGGCGCTACACCACCTGATCGACGCGCTTTGCAAGCTCAGCAACGAGGCCATGGAACTCGCTTATTCTAATAGGGTAAGTTACTGAGAAATTCCACCAACGACATACAATTCTTTGGTTCCGATCCTTTCGAGGATCTTCTTCGCGGAGCACCGACTGCACCGTCGTTACTGTTCGAGCGCGCGACGTATGTGCCTGATCGACGCGCTTTGCAAGCTCAGCAACGAGCCATGGAACTCGCCTATTCCAACAGGGTATGTTACTGAGAAATTCCACCAATTCTTTGGTTTCGATCCTTTCGAGGATCTTCTTCGCGGAGCACCGACTGCACAATCTTTACTGTTCGAGCGCGCGACGTATGTATGTATGCAAGCTCAGCAACGAGCCATGGAACTCGCTTATTCCAACAGGGTAAATTACTCATTAGCGTGTATTGTAGACGATTTATGGTGTAAAACCGGAGAGACATCCCATTACACCGGCTGGGACGGAATTAAGGAAACACAGGGATGCCCAGCACCTGCATTACCCTCTCGGCTTCACTGTCTTATCCCACAGGAAAGGCGAGCCAATAGTGTGGAGACAGGTCGGCTGCAGGAATCTGCCGCTTATTTCAGGTTGGACCCTACTCGCGCCTTACGGTAACTCATTCCGGATTTTATTTTGGAGTACATATAATGTATTGTTCCAGGAGCCATCATTATTTGCGGTCGCCAAGCTTCTAGAGACGGGTCTCGCCAACATGCACAGGATAGAGGTCATGTGGAGACCCATCACCAACCATCTGTTAGAAGTAAGTATACACGCGTATGTTCCATATTGTGGAAGTGGGTGGATCTCTGGAGCAGAAACATAGACCCACCAACCAGGGGGCGAAACTAATCCTTTCGGGTCCGTTGCTATTGCTCCGAGCAATGATTAAGGTTGGCACAACCTGACGTCCCTTTGCGTGTACGACCACAGACAAGATAATGACTTGAATTTTGACAACCCTAATGGGATAGCAGCATAAGAAAGGGACAGCATGATTCGTCCCTGAATCGCTGTCTAACTTCGGTTTTGTTGGAAGTTTCTTTTTTGTACGGTAGTACTATTACTTATTCTGTACCCCAACACAGATCGACGAACTGCCGGTTGTCGTTGACCCCATTAACCTCGTGCCGCCCAATGTACATTAGGATGTACACTGAGTTCCGATGGAATGTCAACCTTAATTAAAAACAAAGTAGGTAGAATTTCATTTGCCTCGTAAAATTATCGAACAAATTAAATTCAACCCTATTGTAAATATAACAAGATTCAAACTTGCTTGGCTATAATTTTGTATGGTTGGCAGCACGAGGTTAAGGGTGTCCTGTATTTGAATATCTGCTCATTTATTACATAAGCCCTTGCTACACGGTCGCCGACAAGCCTTCTAACCGTCTGACCTTGGTCTGTCCTTGGTCAGTTTTGGTCAAATTTTGTTGTAAACAACTGTCTACACGGTCCGGGACGGACCAAGGCCACGCGGTCTGGGGGCTTGTCGGTGACCGTGTAGCAAGGGCTTTAGGTATAGTATATGCACTGTTAAATTGTATATATCTCGCAGGTATGCCAACATCCCCACATACGAATGCGAGAGTGGGGCGTGGAGGCCATCACGTATTTGGTTCAGGCCGCGTTCCAGTACCACCACAACCACCCACACCTTGTCAACGAGGTATTATGCTTCAAACTCGGCACTTCGACCTGTATCTGTACAGACATCAGCAGAAGTTGCTAAGCGGGCCAGGTGTTCAAAATGATCCTGACGCGACTTTATTATTAAGAGAATAAGGGTCGGTGGCACTAAACTGTCCGTATCGTTAAAGAGTTCGCTAATTTTTTTTTTGTATGGAAAGTTTCATAGTAAAGCGCCGGCTGACGTTGATCAGTCTGTCAAATGTGGTTGGTGCAACTGGCCCTAAAGCTTTGGTTTCCTCCGATAGCGGTGCCGTCATATAGCGGCCGTCTCCATACAAATACTACGACATCCATATTTAGCCGGATAATTTAGTATGGAGACGGCCGCTATATGACGGCACCGCTATCCTAGGAAAACCGATCTTAAGAGCGTGTCAAGGTAATTTTGAACACCTCGCCTGCTTAGCAACTTCTGTTGCTAACTGTACATATTAAATGGCTGACTTTTTAGTAAACCATGTTTTTTTTTATTTGCCGCCTTTTTCTACTGACAAAGTGGGTGTGTCAGAGTATATTTTATAATTTTTCTGCAGGCTCGAGAACGCCTCCTGTTAGAACCGCTATCAGAGTTATGCGCTGTCCGCCATTGCGACGTGCGAGCGAGACAGCTAGAGTGTGCTGCAAGACTGCTCCACTCACGAGGAGAACAACTCGGGGCCGCCTGGCCGCTCATGATGGAGATCATCTCGGCTATATCCTCGCAGCACAGGTGAGGGTTCCAAGTTTATATTTAATAAAATTCCAGCGTCGATAAAGGCACTAACATATAACAATTTCAAAAACAAATGGTATAAATTATTGTGTGATTGTTGTTTTTATAGTCTAGATGAATTCTTTAGCTTTAAGTTTTAATTTAATACTTGTTAAATTTTATGTAATGTTAGTAATGTATACCTATGTAAATACTGTAAAAATCATTTCCAATTTCCTATTTCTATAAATGATATTTCTATTTCAAGTTTCACATGCCAAATGGCAGAATATAGTATATAAGTGCATGCGCTGTATATGTATTCAAGTGAATAAATCATTCATTCATTTATTCATTCATAAATCATTCATTCATTCATATGTCAGTAGGCTTCAAAGTAAAAAAAAAATATTGACACGCATATTGACGCGTTTTATCCGGATTTGGAAAAGTAGTAAGTATATATATATCCCAGTGATAGAAAGATACATATCACTCTTTTCTTTCTACTGACACATTTCGCCAATCCCTAGAAAGTACGAACGACAGGGTTAAGTGGAGGAAAGGACGGGAGGCCTTTGCCCAGCAGTGGGACAAAAAAGCCTTCCTGAGCTTACTGTTGGACTAAGTCAATCTGTGTAAGAATGTCCTATAATATTTATTTATTTATATTTATAAGAGATCCTACGTATACAAACGAGCACAAACGTACTGTAATTTGTCATAAATAATGTCAGGTCATATTCTCCGACCGTCCTTAGTCTGGGACCGGTCTGAAAACCAGCGCCGGCCATCTAGGCCCGGCACACGCTGAGACTGGAACCCTTTGCCTAATACAAAGATCTTCTCACTTTTGTTTTGTATATGATAACTTGTTTTGTTTTGTTGTGTGTTTGACCCTTGATCCAACCACCTAGCGAGAGTCTCTCAAGATGTCGGTCGAGACTCTTCGCTATTAGACCGTTCACTGAAACGACTATCGGGACAATGATCGTCGAATCAACATCCCACATGGCGGTTATCTCGTGAGCCAAGTCTAGGTACTTACTGGATTTGTCCTTCTCGGCTTTCACGGCTTATTATTATTATTAAGATTAAGATTAATTGTTTATTGCCACATACATGAAAATAAAATAGAGTTAGATTAACTCTATTTTATTTTCATGTATGTGGCAATAAACAATTAATCTTAATCTTAAATGCGATTTTGCTCACTCAGTGAGCAAAATGCGATTTTGCTCACTGTTTTTAAGTAGCAAAGTACCCTTGTTCGAGCTGCTGAGGTGAAAATTTAATTGTTGGTATATCTTAAGAAAACATGAGTGAATAGAGGTAAGTGATGAAGAAGGAATACATTTTTCGGGTTCTCTAATATGTTCTCACTGCTGAGGTGAAAAATGTTGTGTACTACACGAGATCAAAGTTATTTACATCTCGTGCGCTTTTGAGTCCCTTACTACGCTCAAGATTCTAAATTAGATTCACTCGCTACGCTCGTGAATCTATTATAGAATCTTTCGCTTGCACGGGACTCAAAATAAGCACTCGAAGAAATATCAAACTTTGATCTCTTGTTGTACAAATAACTATATTCTAAGAGTTGCCTCGTTTCAGTGAGCAACTGATCCGCTCAGCCTTCCAATGCGCCCAAGTGGTCGCCGGAGACCTACTGGGCTGCGCGGGGCCGCGCTGCCTGCGCCGGGTCCTCACCGCGGCCGCCGCCTTCGCGCTGCAGACCAGGGACCTCAACATCAGCCTCACGGCCGTCGGCCTCATGGTGAGACACATGGTCTAATAAAACATGGTCTTCTCTTCCCAGAGTGTCACTTGCCTACGTCACAATAACATTGCCACTTTATTTCAACATAACATGTTACATGGGTACATTATATCTATGGTTAATAAGTTAATTTATTTCTTTATAATTTAATAATTTTCATTTATATGTATTTTATCTTAAATTTTACAATAACACGTCATTTTTAATTATTCGTTAGCAATATCTTCCGATTCACGAAATAAATTTCAGACGTTCGGGTAATTCTGTTTACACTACTGGCAACACAGGATAGCGCTGTCACATTTGACAATCGGCCATTTTGTCCCTGACCGACCGTCCTTGTCGAACGCGTGTTAATTGTTATTTCCTTCTCGCTCAGTGTCAGCAGTCGCAGTGTTTTCCAAACTTTTCACGTCGTAAGCTTGGTAATTAATGTTTTGTTACGAAAATGGTTGGCTGCTCTATTCGGAACTGTAAGAGTAGGAGTGAAAAGTGCAGTATAGATTTGTTTTATTTTACTATGTTTCTACATGAATAACTTAAAATTAATGCCGTTAAAATAATTTTCACCGTTGGTTAAAATTCTCCCACATTTTAAAGTTTGAGAACCTGTAAACAGCATGATGACGTAGGCAAGTGACAGTTAGGTCATTCGCGAATCTCGGAAGAGAGTACCAGGCGGAGTATATTATTATACCATGGGTGAGACACAAGCACTAGTGGACAGGGTCTCGTATGCTATTTTATTTTTATTGCCATTTTCTTACTTAATGAATGTTTTAATTAGGTATACAGGATTTTGACTCTTGGAGACCTTATACATCTCTAAGGATAATTTGATTAACTACTATATATTGTAATCTTTTAGTTATGATGACACTTAGAGACATTTACATCTCTAAATAATTTTAGATTATAGTTTTGTATCTTTGTGTTCTTTTTTTTCAATACTATTGTTATAGCGTTTTTTTTTTGTAATTCGACATTTAGAGACTTTATACATCTCTATGTAATACTTTAGTTTGATTTTATATTTGCGGCTTAGAAAGTTGTATTTTATAATTGTAGATGTGTTTTTTTTTGCTGTATGTAAATTCCAAGTTGACGTGTAAAAGTGCCCTTGTGGCCTATTTGCTGAATAAATGTTGATGTTTGATGTTGAGGGTTCGAAATTATCCAGATAATAATAGTCTTTGATAATGATCCCAGGTTTGGATGGTGCTATATTTATTTTCTTTGAATTCTCAGGTAGTAAAAAAAATATTGGGGTGTTTTTTATATTTCAGGCTTAAAATTTTAGGTTATTATCAAATCGATAATTATCAGGCATAAAAATCACGATAATTATCAAGATAACTATCATTGATAATTATCCTGCTGGCAGATCTGCTACTATCATGTACTGCTCTCCTGGAACTCGGCCTTCGGCTTGGTATAGCGTGCTGCGATCAGACGCTCCGAGCCTTCGGCCTTATGCGAAGCTCGGCCTTTGGCCTCGCACGGATCGCCGAATGCGAAACTTCCTGCCTCGCACAGCTAAACTGTGGAATGAACTGTCGCCTGCGGTATTTCCAAACCTATACGACCTTCAAACCTTCAAGAAAAGAGCGTACTTACAACCCCTCTGGTGTTGCGGAAGTCCATGGGCGGCGGTAATCGCTTCTTATAAAAAATGCAGTGGCATAACTCCAATCAACCGAGGCCTGTAATAAATCCTTCTCATTGGAGCAATGAGGACCTGTGCAAGGCCCTCATCACCCCATTGTGAGTGTGTTTGTGTGAGGGCTTTTCGCTCAAATTGGGGTCCCTGTCGGGCGAAGATCCCGTGGCATTTTACCCGCTTTGCCTCCTTATAGTTAAAAGAAAGAAAGAAAACACATTTATTTATGACAAACACAGATGACAAAAACTTGTTGACAAATATACAATGTGTATATAACCTAAAGAGCAAATGCCATAAAAGGGTCACAACGCTGTTCTTCCGTTGTGACCCAGGCGTACGCCGATCGACGACGAGGCGGCTATGCTTTAAATAACTAATTAAAAACCTATAACTATACCTAAAACATAAAAATTAAACTAAACTATTAATACACTGCAACATTGCGGCAATTGCCGTATCTACAACAGCCCTGACAGCTGTCACTTGGCGTTAAGACCTCGGCCAATCGGATGCTCTGGGCCTTCAGCTCTATGCAGGGTTACTTGTTTAGCGATTGACAATTCTATAATCTTAATTAAAAATGTATTGTCCACAGTGGAATATATCAGACTACCTGTATCATAATCGAGACAAGTTGACGGCGGCGTTGGCGAACGATGCGGCCATCTGTCCCGAGGTTCCCAATCACGCCGAACTTCCCCCCTTAGATAAACTGTGGATGTGTCTCTATATTAGACTGAGTAAGTATTAATGGCTAAATTTAGGTATTTGCATGAAAAAACCCACTGCAAAGTTAAGAGACTATTCATAGATCTTATCAGGTGGAAAAAAGGTTGATGTATGGTCAGGGCTAGGCATGAGAGGGAATTAGAAGACGAGCGAAGCGAAGAGTCATATTAAAACGAATAGTGCCTAAACATAAACCAGTAATTGTCAATTAGGCGATTTACTGAATTGTTTTTTTTTAAAGGGTTTAATTTTTTCACAAGGGATTTTTCATTCGTCCACAACGGATTCAAAACTTTGTTTTTTCTGTCTAGGCGAGTTGTGCACGGAGCCCCGAGCACCCGTGCGGCGGGCCGCCAGCCAGACGCTGTTCAGCTGCATCGGCGCGCACGGGACCCTGCTGGGCAAGCCCGCCTGGCGGGCGCTGCTGGCCGTGCTGTTTCCCATGCTGGAGCAGGTATGTGAGCTGTGCACGGAGCCCCGAGCACCCGTGCGGCGGGCCGCCAGCCAGACGCTGTTCAGCTGCATCGGCGCGCACGGGACCCTGCTGGGCAAGCCCGCCTGGCGGGCGCTGCTGGCCGTGCTGTTTCCCATGCTGGAGCAGGTACGGAAGCAGACCCATCTACCTATACTAGCAACCCGCCTCGACTTCGCACGGGTTAACAAATTATTAGTGATGTACCGACTATTGATTTGGCCGACTAATCGGCGCTCGGATGGCCGATTAGTCGGCCGACTAGTCGGCTAGTCGGCCAGATCATTAGTTTGGTCGAAGTTCGGTTCAAATGCACTAAAAAACAATCGTTTTACCCCTTTCGTCGCGCTATTTATCATATAGTAACGCTAAAAAATTAAGTAAAAAAATCCTAAGGTTATATTACGGCGACCGCACAATGGGACATAAAAAAGCGACCACAAGGTCAATAATTTCGAACAAAAGTTTTCGTAAACACCCTAAATAAAAATTTGGGTAAAATAGGTAAAAAGCTTATGAAAATATGTGCTGTTTATTTCTTTTTGCCCTGTTTTTCTGTCACTTATAAAGTGCCAACTAATCGGCCATTTTTGCCGACTAGTCGCCGACTAATCGCCGACTACAAATGAGGCCGAATAGTCGGCTTTCCCGACTAGTCGGCGACTAGTCGGTACATCCCTACAAATGATACATAAACCTTCCTCTTGAATCACTCTATCTATTAAAAAAACCGCATCAAAATCCGTTGCATAGTTTTAAAGATCTAAGCATACATAGGGACAGATAGACATCGGGAAGCGACTTTGTTTTATACTATGTAGTGAAGTTGTGGCCCTAGAGTCAAAAACTTTAGAGACCCCAGTCTCAGACGATTGAACTGTCAATATCAGTTCATTTAACCGCCTAAAATACTTTAAGGTGGTTCGATTTTCATACAAAATTCAATCGACTTTCATTAAGTAACTACACACTATTACTACATAAATATATCCGCATTTATCTTCTTTCGAATATTCATTTTCTCTAAATGAATAGGAAAACAATGTTTCATACAGAAATCATGCAAAAATCATAGTTAACTTTTCATCAATTTTACGTATGTGTGCGTCACAAATGTCGTGTACGGATACATTTGCGACGTTGCCATACCATTTCCGACGTTGCCGGGCTGACCACGGCGTGAATTTGAAGTGCCGTCATGTTTAGTGCAATTTTGTTGACCTACCCGATTTTGTTGAATGAGTACCCGAATTTCGTCAGCTTAGCTAAGAACTATCATGGTGCGTTTTGTAAACAGTCGCTTTTTTGCTTACAAACAGAAGGTTCCCGGTTCAATCCCCAGTCATTGTATGCTGGGACATAACTTTTTGTATTTTTTTTACACCTAAATTTCGTATTGTTTTTTTTATATTTTTATTTAATTTTTCTTATTTTCAAAAATGTATGGGCTAAGCGTATTCGTTTAATTTTTACAAAGATAATTAGAAATTATACTTTACCTAATCTCTTTGATTTTTACAATCAGGACATCCTCACAGCAATAAAAAAGAAATGTATAAAATTTCCTGTGGTTGAAAATAATGGAATTTTGTCTATGAATGAAAAACACAATTATTACCTACTAGTTACTACCAAGTAAGTAAATTATAACTTGATTATAACTTTATTAGAATCCATATTGTTGCATCATCTTTCTTCCTATTACATTAGAGATTTCAGTCGGAGATTCGGTCATTACGTCAGGTTTTAGTATCAAAAATGTTTCCCAGCCTGCGTGACGTAGCGGAAACTAAAACTTCTATACAAATATTTGGGACATAGTTTTTATATTAGCTTCAGGATTCAACAAGAATATGCTAGTGATTCTGAGTTGGAAGAACCCAAAAAGATCATAATCTGTGAAAATCAGGTATTGAATTATTTTTTTTGAAAACGTTGATAAAGTAATTTATTGATAATAGCGACCCGCCCCGGCTTCGCACGGGTTAACAAATTATACATAAACCATCCTCTTGAATCACTCTATCTATTAAAAAAACCGCATCAAAATCCGTTGCGTACTTTTAAAGACCTAAGCATACAGAAAGACAGACAGGAAAGCGACTTTGTTTTATACTATGTAGTGATAGTGATAGCGATGATGATGATACTGAATATCTGGGGGAAGCGCTGGTGGCCTAGCGGAAAGAGCGTGCGACTTGCAATCCGGAGGTCGCGGGTTCTAACCCCGGCTCGTACCGTCGTACCAATGATTTTTCGGAGCTTTTGTACGAAATATCATTTGATACCTATTTACCGGAACCTATTTATATACCGATACCTATTTTTCGGTGAAAGAAACCAATGTGAGGAAACCGGACTAATCCCAATAAGTTTACTCTCTGGGTTGGAAGGTCAGGGCAGTCGCTTTCGTAAAACTAGTGCCCATGCCAATTCTGGGATTAGTTGCCAAGCGGACCCCACGCGAGGAAGAAGAGATTAAATAACTGGGAGACCGACCAAAGCTCAGAAAACATATAAAAACCCAAAAATGCGCGTTTTCTCACAGATCAGACCTAGCTAAGAGATCAAACCCCTTATAGCAAATTTCATCGAAATCGTTAGAGCCGTTTCTGATATCATCCAAATATATAAATAAATATATATATATATAATAATTTCTCGTTAAGATAACACAAAAAGGACAAAAATTAACAAAATGAAATTATCTACTCGCACCAGTCTTGAACCCCAATCCTCTTGCACGTATTTCCACGAACATACCGTAACGCTATTGCAGCATATTTACGTTGTGTGAAATTGTCTACTACAAGCATCACTGAAACACTGTTTGCATGTGTGAGTTATAGTAGGAAAAAGCATGACAGCAACACTCCATCGACTTTAAAGGGTGGTTTCTGTACAATGAAGAATTCAATGTCTATTTTAATAGTTCAATATTTACTTAAAGAGTTCGCTAAACATACTTTTAAGTATACAAATACCAAGACCATTCCACAAAAAAATAAAACATGAAATTTTGCGAAAGTGGCGCCATCTAGCGAGGGTTAAGCTTTGAGTAACCTAGTCGAACCACCTTAAACAAAATTTTGACGCGGTGTTGGAACTTTTTATGCTATTTCATATAGCTTGGTAGAGATCTCTGACTACTTCTAAAAGAAACACAAATATCACATGTGTATAGCTGTAGAGATTGGCCAGCAGTGGTTTGGATTGTCTTACAGTGGATCATGATAAAACTGCTTTGTCAAATATGTTGTAAAATACAAAGTAAGTTTTTTTACAGGTCCAAAAACAGTCGAACATAGCTAGTTCAGAAAAAGTGGACACCGGCGAACACATACTTATACATCACACCAGAAACACGGCGCAGAAACAGTGGGCTGAGACACAGGTGATTATTACAATCACTTTAATTTTATTTAGTATTAAAGTTGCCTTGGTCCGTTCATACCTTTTTTTCTAACAATTGGAATTGAATAAAAATATATTGGAAAATCTGACTTCGCAAGGTTTTTAATCGATGCAGTTAAATCTCAAGTATCTCAACGTATACCTAAGACTGTAAGTATTGACTACATAAAAAATGCAACAGATAATATCTTGAAAACGATATTAGCAATTTGCAAGCAGATTTTACCTTACTGCGGGACTTATTTGATCCGACGAACTTTTATCCTCGTAAGTCCCCGTGTACCTACTTGTACAAGTACAAATTAAATTCGAGTTTTAACTCATATAGACATAAAAGCAAGTTTCAAATTCAAAAGCGCCAAAATTGCCCTGGGTCTTACGAGGTTATACTTTTTGAAGCGAAAACTTTAGCACTGGGCACTTTTTGAGGTGGGGAAAAATGACCCGTCAAATAACATTGAAAAACTCAATGTTATTTGACATTTATGTTGCGGACTTCTTTTCAAAACCTATACTTACCTTTTTACACACTCTTTACCTATGATCAAATAATTTGACGTTGTCATGGCAGTATGTAAATAAACATGTCAATGAAAAAGTGTGATCTTATTTAAGAATGATAATAATGTATAATAAATAAATAGAATACCTCCGCTAAACGTATGTATCGTGTTACCGGGCGTCGGTAACATAGTGAGGTGAGTTTTCACTTCTATCCGCACTCCCGGAGTGCAACCCGTTGTTTTTTTTTTCTTCATTACAACTGTAACTTTTTTTTCTCTTCATTACAACTGTGACTCCATAGGTGCTGACATTGTCAGGGGTGTCGCGCGTGTTCCACTCGCGGTTCCAGCTGCTCGTGACCGTGGGGGACTTCAACAGGTCGTGGGCAGCCCTACTGGACTATATCACTGACTTCGCTTTAAGGAAGAGTCATGAGGTAAACCTACTATAGGGTACATATTTGACTACTAGTCAAATCATTTTCTTTTTTCGAACTGTCAAAACGATTTTGCTACATGTAATTCATATGAAACACTAGCATTGTGACGTCATAATCAAATTACCTACTCTTTATACGGGTTTTAAAATAGAAATTGTGTCTAAAAATAACTGCTGTCTACGTTTCTCTATTAATCTTCTGGTGCTTTATTTCATACATGGTGTAATTTATACAGGCAGATACCCTATTTAGTCTTATTCCTAAAAATATAATTATGGGATCGTAATGTGATTGGGTACTTTAACTCGTTTCTAGCCTTACCTTATACACATTTTCTTCGCAGGTGTCCGTAGCAGCCCTCAAGTCGTTCCAAGAAGTGGTCTCAGCAGCTGGACGCGCCGCAGAAGCGGACCCCGACAGCGTCCTGCAGAAGAGGGTCTGGAGCTGCGCCTGGGCCGCCTGGACCCGGATAGCACAAGCCGTGCCCAACACCGACCCAGGTTACATATAGTTGTGTCCCAGGTGTAGCAGCACTAGTCCAAGAGGTAGTCTCAGCAGCTGGACGCGCCGCAGAAGCGGACCCCGACAGCGTCCTGCAGAAGAGGGTCTGGAGCTGCGCCTGGGCCGCCTGGACCCGGATAGCACAAGCCGTGCCCAACACCGACCCAGGTTACATATAGTTGTGTCCCAGGTGTAGCAGCACTAGTCCAAGAGGTAGTCTCAGCAGCTGGACGCGCCGCAGAAGCGGACCCCGACAGCGTCCTGCAGAAGAGGGTCTGGAGCTGCGCCTGGGCCGCCTGGACCCGGATAGCACAAGCCGTGCCCAACACCGACCCAGGTTACATATAGTTGTGTCCCAGGTGTAGCAGCACTAGTCCAAGAGGTAGTCTCAGCAGCTGGACGCGCCGCAGAAGCGGACCCCGACAGCGTCCTGCAGAAGAGGGTCTGGAGCTGCGCCTGGGCCGCCTGGACCCGGATAGCACAAGCCGTGCCCAACACCGACCCAGGTTACATATAGTTGTGTCCCAGGTGTAGCAGCACTAGTCCAAGAGGTAGTCTCAGCAGCTGGACGCGCCGCAGAAGCGGACCCCGACAGCGTCCTGCAGAAGAGGGTCTGGAGCTGCGCCTGGGCCGCCTGGACCCGGATAGCACAAGCCGTGCCCAACACCGACCCAGGTTACATATAGTTGTGTCCCAGGTGTAGCAGCACTAGTCCAAGAGGTAGTCTCAGCAGCTGGACGCGCCGCAGAAGCGGACCCCGACAGCGTCCTGCAGAAGAGGGTCTGGAGCTGCGCCTGGGCCGCCTGGACCCGGATAGCACAAGCCGTGCCCAACACCGACCCAGGTTACCTTTGAACCCTTAGTGTAAGGCCTGAGTGGACGCTCGAAGCGGAGCGTTCGGCGGGGCGTGCAGCGCCCTCCAGTACCATCGGTCCACTTTCCCAATCTGTCTACTTTACCAAAGGGTCCATTTTCGCGATCTGTGTACTTTACCGAACGGTCCACTTTCGCGATGTGTCCACTTTACCATCGGTCCACTTTCCCGGTCTGTCTACTTTGCCAAACGGTCCACTTTCCCGATTTGTCTACTTGAGCACGTTGTCTACTTTCGCCATTGGTTCACTCGTTTCGTAGCATAGTACCAACTTCGCGAACTTTCATTTGGCGATTCGCGAAATGTATTTTTTATACACGCAAACCACCAGTTTCTCTGAATACTAAAAACGCTTAGTGCCAGCATAATGCCAAGTCAATATGTGTCAACCTCAGAGGACCGACATATCAGTATTGTAACAGGTGCGAGTGAGACACCGTCATTGTTCTGACAGTATTTAATCAAATATAACTGATTGCGTTGCAGCAAATTACCGTTTTGTGACTACAACGAACAAAATGTCTGGGATCATTCCAGTAAACAATATCCCATGAAAAACATTTCATATAAAATGTTGCCAAGACGAAACCACAAGGCTCGGACTGTCAAAAAGTTATCAGATATCTTGTAGAGCCAAGCTTCTAACTCTGCAAGCCCTCACATGACAAACTCTACATCTTAGTCAACAAATGTGGCTTGGCCGTTTCGCTACCGTCACATGGGCGTGATGGGCGGAAGGTGAAATCTATTCATAATTTTTTATTATACAATTGTTTTTGTACTAACAAAACGGCCAAGCCACGTATTTTGACTAAGGTGTAGAGTTTGTGATGTTAGGGCTTGTAGAGTTAGAAGCTTGGCTCTACAAGATATCTGATAACTTTTTGACAGTCCGAGCCTTGTGGTTTCGTCTTGGCAACATTTTACATGAAATGTTTTTCTTGGGATCGGAAAAGCGGACCATTTGGTCAAGTAGACCAATGAAGAAAGTGGACCGATCGGCAATTAGACGGATCGGGAAAGTGGACCGATAGGTAATTAGACGGATTGAGAAAAGCAATTAGGCAGATCGGGAAAGTAGACCGTTTGGTAAAGTAGACAGATTGGGAAAATGGACCTATGGTACTGGAGGGGTGCAGCGTGGCGTCGGGCTCACAAGTGATGTGAGCAGCGTTTTTCACGATTTACGATATGCCTAGGAATTTCATGTTCTTCCTGATTATACGATCGGCCGCTGACATACAGACCTGTGATTAGGTTCTTTTTCGATTTAATTAGTTTTTCTATAATAAACGTGTTTCGTTAACAGTGGCGGAGGACGGCAAACCGGTGGACGCGTACGCGCCCTCGCTAAACTTCCTCACGACTCTCGTTCAGATCTTCCCTCTCATCTTCCAACACATACGGCCTACGTGAGTACCTATTATCATTAAGTACTCTTCGTAATTAAGTTTTAATAAAATAATATCGGTCGTAGCTTTGAAGCGCTGGTGGCCTAGCGTTAAGAGCATGCGACTTGCAATCCGGAGGTCGCGGGTTCAAACCCTGGCTCGTACCAATGAGTTTTTCGGAACTTATGTACGAAATATCATTTGATATTTACCAGTCGCTTTTCGGTGAAGGAAAACATCGTGAGGAAACCGGACTAATCCCAACAAGGGCCTAGTTTACCCTCTGGGTTGGAAGGTCAGATGGTAGTCGCTTTCGTTAAAACTAGTGCCCACGCCAATTACTGGGATTAGT
Source organism: Cydia amplana (assembly GCF_948474715.1). Lineage (NCBI taxonomy): Eukaryota > Metazoa > Arthropoda > Insecta > Lepidoptera > Tortricidae > Cydia > Cydia amplana. The sequence goes on from NC_086090.1 coordinate 1,063,247, forward strand.
TGCCAAGCGGACCCCAGGCTCCCATGAGCCGTGGCAAAAATGCCGGGACAACGCGAGGAAGATGATGATGATCGGTTGTAGCTTTGAAAAAAGACTAATTATTATAAAATTTATAAACCAATGTAAGAGTTCGCATTTTTGGATATTTTGACTCACCTAGTGTGTTTCAAAATTAAAAGTGGGCACACAAGTAATTTAAAACGTGGAAAAGAAAGGGGTTTAATCTATTATTTATCCCGAAAACCTAAAAACGACTACCATGACGATTTTTACGAAAAAGTGCATCACAATCTTAATTTAAAAACGAACATCATGTTTGAAATACGCATCCTAGAGAAATCCGGAATTGATCGCATAAAATGAAGTAACAGGGAATTTAGTATAAGATCACTAAGGAACAGGCCGGAGGGGCAGTTTAACGACTTACACGCAAAAGAGCTAGTATAAAATATTTCTCAAAAAACCGATATGCTATTTGTTGTAATATGTTAACAGGTTCACAGGCGCGGACGTGGAAAAACTAGGTGCATGTCTGTGTCGCATATGCAGCGTGCAGCCCGCCCCGTGCGCGCTCGACTCGCTGCCCGCGCCCGCCGCGTGCGCGCCCGTCAGCCTGCACGCGCTACACGCCATAGACACGGTGCACAAGGTAAGCAGCTCCGAAATCAAAACTTCGGTTAATAGGGATGATGACACATGTTGAATTTTATAACAAAATCTAGTAAAATAGATAGCAAACGAGCAATTTATCACAATAATGTGGATATTAAAATTAAATATTGAAAAATTACAAAATTACAGGACCTGAAAGTTTCAAAATTTAAGCTTTTTTTTAACTTCCAAAAACGATAAAAGTAAGGGTACCATTCGATTCCTTACATTTCATTCAAAAAAATATTGTATGGCAACTATATACATAAACGCAATATTTCACCGACAAAAACGCAATTTTCTTGTTTTGTCCATACTACAACGTGGACGATGACGTCACGGCCTCTGGCCGTTTTGTATAGGGCGTTTCGCGAGTGAAGTGCGACTGTCGGACTTTGACTACAATTTCTGACTTTTGTGTTACTTTAATGCAATGGGTCCCATATAGACATTTGATCCTAAAAACAAACCCGATCGATTGATACCATAAAAAAAAATAGTCATGTAGCCTATTACTTACTTACTGCTGTGGCGTAACGACCCGAAGTGGATCTTGGCTTCCGACACTAAAGACCGCCATGCCGCTCTGTCCAAAGCAGGGATGTTGCGAATATCCGCATCCGCAACCGCGGAACTTCCGCATTATTTTCAACATCCGCATCTGCATCCGCATCCGCATAAAATCGATGCGGAGTTTAATGCGGATGCGGATGTGGAACAGGTCGGTACAGGAACGTCTTAGCATCGGCGTAAGTGCTAGACTGCTAGGTAATTTAGTCATTAGCCAAAAAAACCTATTAGAAACGAGCAGTCAAGCGTGAGTTGGACTTAATGTACGGAACCCTTGGAACGCGAGTCCGACTCGAACTTGGCCGGTTTTTTGGAATTAGGATTACTAAAATGTAATATTTGACGTTTTTTATGTATCTATCTTGACATCCGCATCCGCGGATGTGCGCCTTTAAAAATCCGCATCCGCGGATGTCAAAAAATCGGCATCCGCAACATCCCTGGTCCAAAGCCGTTTTTGTCCAGTCGACGGCGCCGAGTTCGCTGTCTTTCTGCACTTCGTCTCTCTAGTTATCGGTGTGTCGGGAGGCCCTAAAAAAAGCCCTCCCACACACAGCAAAGACACCCAGCAAAATTCGTCCAGAATGCTAAAGAGAACAGAAAAACGCTTTTATTCATGTATACCAGCCATTCTCAAAGTGTGTTCCGCGGAACCCTAGGGTTTCGCGACACCCCTGCAGGGGTTCCGCAAGAATTTAGAATAATTTAATATAATAAAATAAGCATAATTATTATCCTTATTAATAAAAATATACACTTCTAAAAACTATTGTTTTATTGTAGGGTTCCATCAAGTATTTCGCTTTCCAAAAGGGTTTGGTCAAAAAAAAAGATTGAGAACCGCTGATGTAACAGTCACATATGTTCAATGTAGTATTACGTTCGTAACCGTTATTTTGTGATCAGGAAGCGTTGTCCCGGCACGAGCTGCTGCCGGCGCTGTTCTCCGCGCTGACGGCCCTGGCCCGGTCGTGCTCGGGCGCGGCGCGCACGCGCTGCCTGGCGGCCGCCGCGCAGCTGTACCGCGCCGCGCCGCCCGCCTCCGCGCCCGCCGCACCACAGCTACTCCAGGTATGTCCACACCCCGCCGACCCTTTTTTTAGGGTTCCGTACCTCAAACGCGAAAAAAACCGGCCAAGTGCGAGTCGGACTCGCGCACGGAGGGTTCCGCACCATCAACAAAAAATAAAGCAAAACAAGCAAAAAACGGTCACCCATCCAATTACTGACCACGCCCGACGTTGCTTAACTTCGGACAAAAATCACGTTTGTTGTATGGGAGCCCCACTTAAATCTTTATTTTATTCTGTTTTTAGTATTTGTTGTTATAGCGGCAACAGAAATACATCATCTGTGAAAATTTCAACTTTCTAGCTATCACGGTTCGTGAGATACAGCCTGGTGACGGACAGACGGACGGACGGACGGACAGCGGAGCCTTAGTAATAGGGTCCCGTTTTTACCCTTAGGGTACGGAACCCTTATAGGATCACTCGTGCGTCTGTCTGTCTGTCTGTCCGACCATCCCCCACCCCTCACATTTATCTCCAAACTGCTGGGTCTAAAATTTTGAAAAAAAATACACAAAGTTTTTTTACCTATAGATGACAGGAAAATCTATTAGAAATGTGCAGTCAAGCGTAAGTCCGACTTAATTACTTAGTTTTTGAACCGACCCTTACGGGGTTTTAATAGACATTTCAATCACGTTCCACATAAAAAATACGTTATTTGGAATGTAGGTATAAGTAACTTGATATATTATTATTGTAATACATATAAGGAGAGGCATGTAATACGACTCTCCTCCATATTAGGTTAGGAAGGTATCCATATAAGGAGAGTCATGTAAGATGACTCTCCTCCACATAAGGAAGGAAATTTAGGTCTTGCTACTGGACACCATCCACGTGTAAGTCTCCCCACCTAAACACGTGTAACCTAAATTCCCTAGGTTTATATAAATACCAGTTTTTAATCAATAAATTACAGTATTTACTCGGCACTCCTGTGTTTCACTACTTGGGTCCCATCCTTACATATTAAAAATTGGGTAATGTACGAACACCTTGGAACGCGAGTCCGACTCATACTTGACCGGTTTTTATACCAACCGGTGGCGATGGCAACAAGCGTGCGGTTCGCCTACAACTGAAATTGCACCTGTGTATGACATTTTTCACAGCACTGTACCGTTACCAATATACATAACTAACGACTCGCCCCGGCTTCGCAAGGGTTAACAAATTATACATAAACCTTCCTCTTGAATCACTGTATCTATTAAAAAACTCTAGATCTAAGCATACATAGGAACAGACAGACAGCGGGAAGCGACTTTGTTTTATACTATGTAGTGAGCGGATAAACAAGACCAAGTGCGGGTAGTTCGAAAAACTCGCGCGGTTAGAAGATGCTGATGTCAACTTAAGCCAGTCTTCTCCGAGACCACGGGGACAACGCCGTCCTCGAAACGTCGGAGGTAAATCTTAAAACCGCGATTAAGTCCCGTTGTACAATTTAATGTTGTGTAAAAATCGTGAAAGTTTAAATCAGTACTATGTAATAAAGTTGTTGTTTACACGCAGGCTCTTCATGCGGCTGTAAAGAAGTCGATAGCGGACAAGAGAAGACAGACCATCGACACGCCAGACGACACGTCGCAAATCTCCACACTATTGTTACAAGTAAGTTGTGTGACAAATGACAAAATTATTTTTACAGTACATATTTTCTGGGAATCTATTTCTAAATTGGACCTTAAGTTTTCTTGAGCAAGGTTCTCTCTAGAAGTACCGCTAAGAAAAAAATAAACCCTTTTGAAAAGACACTCCTCATATGGTGCTACTTTCCCGAACTAGTGCGAGAAAGAGCACTTTCCGTACGTATGTCGAAAGTTTAAAGTGCCAAATGTACCTACTGTAAAACGTTGTACGATACACGTGCGAATAAATAAGAGTGAGAGTTGCGAATTACCTCTTTTCCGCACTTGTATCGTAAATAACTAATTTCCTACTGCAATAGACTGCGACAAACACAAAGCTGCCGCCAAAACAAGTGACAATGGCCAACAAACGCTCACGTTTTTACAGACAATTGCTTCCCTTGGTACTCGCAAGTAAGCTCGATCTGTGTGAAATATTGTGAATCCGCCTAGTCAAGTAATAAAAACATCTGATCCTGCTGCAAACTATCTATCAAATTTGTAGGTGTTAGCGACGGGCCTGCCGCTAGCGAGGGAACAACCAGACGCGTACGAAGAGTTTTGGGAAACGCTGCCTGGTGTTTTAGAAACCTTCATGTTTGAAGCGCCGTAAGTACAAATATTCAATATATACATCATCATTCTAATTGTTATGTTGTTACATTGTTAATGTCACGTCAAAAGTGTGTATAATTTTTATTCTTATTGTTTTGGAAAACCAAAGCCATATTTACAAAATTACGAGCGTACAAATTCCCCAAGAAAATACAATGAAATCTATTTTATTTAAGGGGCTCCCCCACTCCAATGACCTTCGATACGAATCCCTTAGTTTTCTCACGTTTTTTGTAGCTTATCATATTAACCGCAACGGCTTTAAGCAATATATTTTCCTATATTTACTTCAAAGTTTATAGTATTCGATATATTTGGCATCAAAGTTGAACAATTTTAGGCCAATAAACTGGTTTTCTGGCCAAAAATCCTCGACACGTTTTTCGAGACGTCAAAGACGAACCCAACTATGTAGATTTCGTATATCTAAGATTCTTCACAGCAAACTAGATACGAAAAAAGTGATTTATTAGACAATGTTTAAAAAAAATCGTAAAAAATTAAGCATTCATTTCTTTCAAAATCCGGTCGACAAAATTAGAGATAAAAGATTGAAGAACCGATAGCCGTTTGTCTTATAATTCTATCTGTGTTGCACAATTTGGAGATACGATTCAAAACTTGTCAAAAATCGATGAAAACCGCAGGTTATTTTGTATTTAGCGGCAGTGGAACAGACGGCTGCGCGCTGGCATTAGTGGGCGTGGTCCGCGACGAGGTCCTGCGCGGCGCGCCCCGCGTGCCCGCGCGCCACGTGCGCGCCGCGCTCCAGCTAGTGCGCAAGGGCTCGCTGCACAAACAGCCGCCGTCGCCGCGTGAGTCATATCCTCGCACCACACCTACTGCCACTGGCGGGGTCGCCATGTCACGTAGAATGAGGGCAACCATCAAACCACTTCATCTTTTTATCTAGAATGGAAATTTACATAACTTGTTGTGTGAATTCTATGATTTTATGAAGGCACTCACTTTCTTAAACATGTAATCAATAATAGAGTAAACTCATTTTATAAAAAACATGGATGAATTCAAACATTATTTTTCTAATCCTAATAAAAGAGGTATAATCGAATTTAAACTATCGTGAGACATACTAAACATTAAGCTAATTTTACGGTTTTACGTTATCACGTGAGTGAAACCGTAAAGATAGCTTAAATGAGAGAAAACCTTGGTCTGGTATTAGATCATGACTTGATCGACGGGTTTAAGCTTCAGACATCTCTATCGCCGAACGTATAATTCTAAAACTCATATGTGGAAATAAAGTTTAGGTTATTGAACAATTTATACAATGTAATGAATTATTTATATATTGACGACCGGTCTGGCCTAGTGGGTAGTGACCCTGCCTGTGAAGCCGCGGTCCTGGGTTCGAATCCCAGTAAGGGCATTTATTTGTGTAATGAGCACAGATATTTGTTCCTGAGTCATGGTTGTTTTCTATGTATTTAAGTATTTGTATATTATATATCGTTGTCTGAGTACCCACAACACAAGCCTTCTTGAGCTTACCGTGGGGCTTAGTCAATTTGTGTAAAAATGTCCATTAATATTTATTTATTTATTTATTTTGACAGAAAACGAAGTGGAGCTCCGTGAGAGAGAGGAGTTCGCGCGCGCGTGCTTCGAGACCCTGCTGCAGTTCTCCATGCTCGAAGACGTTGCGCTGTCTGGTGTCGAAGGTAAACTAACTATAGCCCTTGCTACACGGTCGCCGACAAGCCTACTAACCGTCTGACCTTGGTCTGACCTTGGTCAGTTTTGGCATAGAGAAATATAATAAGACAAGAGTGCTCACTCCATACATCAGTTCAGACTATTAATTTCAGTGTCTACATCTAGCATCGAGTAGCGGAACTATCAGTACTGCTACTTGACAATAGATGTAGCACCGACCGGAAAGTCTTATGCTGTTGAGATAAGACTTTCCGGTCGGTGCTACATCTATTGTCAAGTAGCAGTACTGATAGTTCCGCTACTCGATGCTAGATGCTAATAGTTTTTTTGGTACTAAAACTGATGTATGGAGTGAGCACTCTATGTATTTTTTTCTCTATGGTTTTGGTCAAATTTTGTTGGAAACAACTGTCTACACGGTCCGTCCAGACCAAGGCCACCCGGTCTGAGGGGCTTGTCGGCGACCGTGTAGCAAGGGCTTAACTATTACGGCTCAGCGCCCAAAGAGGATCATGGCCTCCGAAACGAGAGCACACCACTTTTCCCGATCCTGCGCCGTTTCCTGCCAATTATTGGCTTGAAGCTGACGCAGATCCGCTTCCACACTGTCTCCCTAGAAAAACAAATAAAATGAATGAATATGTGTGTAGAAGGTATAAAGCTTTTGATATTTACCAGTTGTAATATCGTGAGGAAACCGGACTAATCCCAACAAGGTCTAGTTTCCTCTCTGAATTGGCAGATCATATTTTAGTCGCTATCATAAATACTAGAGCCTGCGCTAATTCTTGGGATTAGGTTGTCGAGTGACCAGGCCCCATTAGCGAACCGTGGCAAAACCGTCACGATAAGACTAGGAACATGACCACTCTTTAATTAAATTACAAGTAAAAAGAATCGTTTTGCTTAAAATAATATACCTTTTAAAATAGGACGCAATTTTACATTAATGGATTAGACTAATACAAACATACTCATCGTCATCTTCCTAGCGTTGTCCCGGCATTTTGCCACGGCTCATGGGAGCCTGGGGTCCGCTTGGCAACTAATCACAGTAATTGGCGTGGGCACTAGTTTTTACGAAAGCGACTGCCATCTGACCTTCCAACCCAGAGGGTAAACTAGGCCCTTATTGGGATTAGTCCGGTTTCCTCGCGAAGTTTTCCTTCACCGAAAAGCGACTGGTAAATATCAAATGATATTTAGTACATAAGTTCCGAAAAACTCATTAGTACGAGTCGGGGTTCGAACCCGCGACCTCCGACTAATACAAACATACTAATGCAAATAATATATTATTTACAAGTACACTGGCGGCCAATATAACAAACATTTTTGTTTCAGACGAGCAAGACCCCCTGGCGATAGCGGCGTTACTCGATCGGTTTCAAGAAGTCATATCAAAATACACACGGGACGAGGACAACTGCGAACCTCTACCTAGGTTTGTCATACTCTTTACTTTATTATCATTTCGTTTAGTTAAAATTCAACTTAATCAATAGGGATGATGACACGTGTTGAATTTTATACGACCACACATTCTACAGTATCGACGAATTTTTAAAACTTAAATTGTGAGATACCAAGAGTATAATTATAATTAACTAGAATAATGATTAAGTATTACCTATATTATTAGTTAATTTTATTCAATACGTTTTGTAAATAATTGACATGTAATATTAATATTATACAATAAATGATTATGATTATAACAAAATCTAGTAAAATAGATAGCAAATGAGCAATTTATCACAATATTGTGGATATAAAAAATATATATGAAAAGAATACAAAAATACAGCACCTGAAAGTTACAAAATTTAAGTTTTTTTAAACTTTCAAATACGAAATAAGTAAGGATACCATTCGATTTCTCACATTGTATATACATAAACGCAATATTTTACCGACAAAAATGCAATTTTCTTGTTTTGTTCATACTTCAAGATGCGATCTCAGTGACCTTGACGTCATGTTCACATAGCGATTTGTTAGGGGCGTTTCGCGAGTGAAGTACGACTGTCGGACTTTGACTATAATTTCTGACTCTTGTATTGCTTTAATGCCGTGGGTCCATTATAGACATTTGATTGATTGATACCATTTAAGTCAAATACCTTCAATTTGCAGAATTGTCAAATGCATTTTTAATGATAACAAAGTAATTAGTTCTAATATCGTACGATTTGTTCCAGGCATCAACTATCTGAGATCTCATTCGTGCTAAAAGCCGTAGCGACGTTAGCTGAGTCGATGCAGCAAGCGCCGAGGAATAAAGTCGATCCCGCCGCCTGGCAGAAACTCATAGGTGAGTTTATGTTATCGTTGTCAGTCTCGTGTATTATAGGTACACTTATAGTCTGTAACTTCGTAGACGAATTTGTAGACATCCCTATGTAATAACAATTTTGAATGATTCACGGTTTTTTTTTTTTTTTTTAATTGGAAATAGGTAAGCATTTGACCACAATCTCACCTGATGGTAAGTGCCGATGCAGTCTAGGATGGAACATGCTTACCTAAAAGATGTCTATTCACTCTCGATTTAAAAAGATCCAAGTTATAGTGGATTGGGAATAGATTTGCAGGAAGTGAATTCCACTCCTTAGCCGTTCGCATGATAAAGCTGGATGCATAGCGTTTGGTGCGAACCAGTGGCAGAGCAACAACGTAGGGGTGAAACGCAAGTCCGCGTCTAGTCTCGCGGTGGCAGAACGGGGATGGGGGGATTAGATTATGTAATCCCATCGCACACTCCCCGAAATGTATCCTGTAGAATACCGATAAACAAGCTACCTTTCTACGGTGTTCAAGGCTCTGCAGTCTAGCCTCAACCAATCCCGCATCTCCAATAAGCTTCCTAGCGCGCTTGTCTATGGAATCTAAGGCGGCTAGCTTCACAACACTTATATCGATCGGGATATGGACCGTGATTACCTTTTGTATTGTTTTCGAACTCACAATCAATCAGTGAAACTTTTATTTGTATGTAATGGTTGTGTGACATCGACGACCGGTCTGGCCTAGTGGGTAGTGATCCTGCCTGTGAAGCCGCGGGTTCGAATCCCTGTAAGGGCATTTATTTGTGTGTTGAGCACAGATATCTGTTCCTGAGTCTTGGTCGTTTTCTACGTATTTATGTATTTGTATATTATATATATCGTTGTCTGAGTAGGACCCACAACACAAGCCTTCTTGAGCTTACTGTGGGACTTAGTCTGTGTAATAATGTCCTATAATGTTTATTGTGCAGGTTTATACCCGTCGCTGGTGTCGCTGGCGTGTGGCGGGCGCGCGGCGGCGGCGCGCGGAGCCCTGCGCGAGGCGCTGCTGCAGTTCGGAGCCCTGCTCGCCAAGCCGCTCTAGCGCCGGACCGTCTACACCATACACATCTAGGTATAGTTTGTAGCTTTCTAGTAGACCCCGAAGGCTTATCCTATTGTCTATTGTTCAGTAAAACCGCACGTGCTACTTACCTGCAAAAAAGGGTCCTAATTATTCTATTTGGCACCTGAGCGCGGGCTAGTCCGACGCTCAAAAAACCAGTGTAGGTGCGCTCTCCGATAACGCGCCTCTGTTACGCATCTCGATGACACATTTTAGACTGGTTCTGTAGCGTTCGACTCGCCGGCACTCGGTAACCGAAGTACCGATTTTTTATGCAGGTGGTTGTGGCACGTGGCACGAGCGGTTTTACTTAACAATAGACAATAGGATTAGCCTTCGGGCTCTATTAGAAAGCTACAAACTATACTTGGGTACCGTTGTGGTGCAACGACCCGAAGTGGATCTTGCCTCCGACACCAAAGACCGCCACGCTACTCTGTCCAAAGCCGTTTCTGTCCAGTCGACGGCGCCGAGTTCGCTAAGGTCTTTTTCGAAAGTCAAAATAAAAAAATCCAAATTATTTATTTGTACTAGTAGTTATTTACGTCTAATAAAAATTCGTGCCTCGATCTTACAGCTCAATTTAACATAGCTGTACGGTCTCGTAAATTAGGTGGAAACCTGATCACCAAACGATTGACAATTCAGTTACCATAAACCCTTTTTTTTTTTGACGGAGTGGGAATGCATTTACTCACGGTGTGTGGGACTCGCCGCTCCTTATCGGGGGGTTACAATATTTTTCTTTTACACAGTGATGCTCGAACTGTATGAATATTTTTTTTAATAACTCCCTTCTTCAACAGAAAACATCACATGATGAGACCAGCGCGTCCATACATTCCCGCACGCGACGAATCGTGAAGCCAGGGCTCCCCCAGTACTGTTAGTATGAAGGCTAGGCCTCTGTATAAAATACTCAATCAGATTTGGAAGGCTGTAGTTTTTTATTATTACGAGATTGTGTGTTAAAATTCGTTGCGGTATGCTCAACGCTTATTCGTAAATTAGAGCTTATTACGGTCTAACAAGGTTTAATGTCATTTCTGTGGCTTTAAGGTCAAGGAATTTAATGTCAGTACCATTTCGTACCTTGTCACAGTGACAATAGTATGAGGTCCCTAGCGACTTTCACATTGATTGTTACTGTGACAAAGTACAAAATGGTACTGAAATGAAATTATTTGATTGTACATTGTACAAGTCCCGCAGCTGCGGCAGATGAACAAATAATTCCATATACACTTGTACCTTTTTTATCTGAGGTTCACGAGCACTTTAAAAAAATCAGCTGTTCGTAAAAATATCTTGACATGAACTCTATTTCAATGATAATAAAATCGATCAAGAGATTTTTGTATAATATGAAGTTTAATATTTTTTCTACTGACTGTACTGTACGTGTGTACCTATATACTACTATCTATGTACTTCCAAATCTGATATGACGAGTGACATGAAATGTTGAATATGATTAGTTATATTTGTTTGTAAATAACTATGCACTTAACTTATGTAAAATGAGCACCGAGTTAGAAATCATCCGAATGGCAATAAATATTATTTAGACCTCATTTTGTTTATTTTGTATATTATGGACTAATTTAACATTCTTTTTTTAATTTATTAACAGGCATATTTCGTAAATTATTATAAAATATGCGTCACTGAAATCTAATCGCAAATATTATTACAGTGATTTATTTTATGGACTCGTTCATAAAAAATGATGTTTAAGAACTCTGCGGACTTTTAAGTATTACACAAAAGTTCTAATATTATCCGCCGAACATTTAATACTTTAAAATAAATTGTTTTAAAACTTTAGGGTGACACAAAATACTTCCATCTAGTGTTTTTTCCAATTCATACTAGACTTACAACTTCTAATTCCCATAAGTAATAATAGTGGCTTAATAAAAGGCTTACGTATCATTAAGACTAAAATCACAGAACATATTAAAGAGGTTAGAATGGCTATCGCGCGCAGTTAGTATCGGAACCGGTGTCGCCGCTCGTTCCTCTCCACATTTACTAACACTCGCGCAACGGTAGTAGAAACTAGCTAGCGCCTTGTGTGCGTGGTGAATGGATACGCCTCCTTTAGACAGATTTGATGTCTCGCTTCTTAATCTGAACGTTATTGTGGCGCAAAAGGGCATGTTTACTTCATTTTCGGTGAGCACGGGCGAGTAGCATGCGAGCGTTTGCTCAAAACCCCGCGGCGACACGTACCCTACTCGCATCGCCATTCTAACTTGTTCTGTGACTAAAGTAGTTCCTAATTTACTGCTTCACTTCTAGAAAAATATGTGATAAATAATAATGTACAGATGCAAGATGTAGTGCAAAATTGTTTTCCATCGTATTTTTTCGGAAACGTTAGTATTTGTCATGCTACTTCAGTCAACCTCAGTATTTTTTGTACCGAGACTGACTGAAATAGCAAGACATGTTCGTACGTTTCCGTTGAAATACGATGGAAAATAATTATGCACTACATCTGTAGTTTATTTTGAGTCACCCTACTTTAAAAAGGAAAAAGAATCATATCTGATTTTACCCATGCCTAGTGGTTCAGTCGTATGAAATAATCGAAAAATAAAAATAGCTAGAATATGACATTTAGTATAGCATAGCTAGATGTAGTTTTGTATTTTAATAGATGTTTTGCAGTTACCCGTTTTGCTAGTACTTATTTATACACTAATGCCGTTATTCATAAGTATTCGTCAAATCTAATAAACCGTTGGTTATCGTTTGTCCCTATCCATCATTTTGACATTTCTGTTTGTTAAAAAGAGACAAAATTTAACAGGTTTGTAAGAGGTTGCTATATGGTTCCTATGTTTTCTGAATAAAAGTTATACAATTTATTCCAAATGGTTTCCTGCCAGGCCGTTTAAAAAAATATCAGAAATACGACAGACGCCATCACGAGGTAAATACATATTTACCTACTAAATTTATATTTTTCGGCAACAAGCTTAAATTATTCTTTAAATAATGTCCTATGATAAAGTATTATTTATTCCAAATTATTATTTTAGCTTTAAGACCATCCTAATAGTATAACTATCGTAATAGTTTGCTAAAAACTGTCATGTTGAAATATTAAATAATATCTTTGAATTGATCTTTGTTTATAAATAATTGTCATTTTTAACGTAGACATGCAATTACTTTATGGCATATAAAAAAACCGGACAAGTGCGAGTCGGACTTGCCCACCGAGGGTTCCGTACTTTTTAGTATTTGTTGTTATAGCAGCAACAGAAATACATCATCTGTGAAAATTTCAACTGTCTATCACGGTTCATGAGTTACAGCCCGATGACAGACAGACGGACAGTGGAGTCTTAGTAATAGCTAGGATCCCGTTTTTACCCTTTGGTTACGGAACCCTAAAAACGACATCTTCCATAAGAGTAATAGATCTAACGGGTCTCTAATTACATCAAGTAACAATGCGCTAAGTACCCCATTTTAAATGAATTATAGTATAATTTGTAGCGTAGCCATAATAGCTTTATAACTCAAGTGAAATAAGCTTCCATTTATACCAATTATTAGATTTTATTTCATGTTAAATATTGTATTATTTGTTTTAATTGGTAAAAACGAGACTTGGTCTCAAAAATGTACCAATAAGAACGAAGCTTCAATAAACCGCATCAAAACCGGTCTAGCAGTTTTAATGTTTATACACATAAACATATATTTTGCGAATAAGTCTCGTTTTTATTCAACTAAAGGTATATGTTTATGCTCAACGGCAGAATAAATACCTTCCATACTTTTTACTTTATATTAATACTTTTATAAAAACTTATTTAATTGAATTATTGTCTGGTGTAATAAAATTTCATCACATTGTATTTTAACACTAGGTTTTTTAATTAGCAAAGTAAATTTAAGTGAATATAAATAATCAAATGTTCGTTTTGCTGATCGTAGTTCAGGCGTTTTACAAGTGGTTTGTAATTTTATAGAAATGCATTAGAAATATGTTTTATTACAAGTAAAAATTAATACAATACTTCATCATTAACTCGGCTTCGACCACCGCCTTCGTCGACCACAGCTTATAGTACCGGTTATTTTAGTACGACATTTCGTTTTTGATTCGTCATGCAGACTGCTAGTATGGTAGCGATGGACTGTAATAGCAAAGAGAATTTGAAATAGAGGCGGACTGTCAAAGTAAAGTATGTAGCCACAGTAAATTTACTGCCATCTTTCAACAGAAGATTAAAACTGTTAGAACGCCATTTAACTTTGATTCTTATTCTTTCACTGATATGATATGACTGTGTCAATTTGTTAAATGTCAAAAATTAACGCCATCTTCTCGAGACTAGGTCAAAGGTATGGCGCAATCTTTTCGATCGACGGCGCCATACCCTTGGCCTACTGTCAAGTAGATGGCGTTAATTTGTGACATTTAACAAATTGACACATATCATATCAGTGAAAGAATAAGGATCAAAGTAATGTATATGTAATAATGGCGTTCTAAAAGTTTTAAACTTTCTGTCGAAAGATGGCAGTAAATGTACTGTGGAGACTTAATTTACCATGACAGTAACTCTCTGTACACTCTATTATCTTAAGTAATAGGTATTTGTTAAAGGAGTGCAGTGCTTAGACAGTTTGTGAAATTTAGTTATGTTTGGTGCGTTGCTGTTAATTGAATAAATGAAATGAACAGTATTTAAATGTTTATTATTGCACTCCTAACTTAGGCTGCATTTCCACCAGAGGTGCGAGGATGGGGAAGCGAGGGTGTTTGTTTTACATACATATATACGTACAATTAATTTGGCACCGATCTTTCAATCGTAGTGCACTTAAGTCGCAATTTAGAAATTATCTTGTACACTGGGCAGTCTGGGTTTAATTGTAGGTGTATGTAAATAACTTATATACTACACTCAAAAACAGTCATTGAAATGATGTCCCTTTGTATGGAATTCATTTTACATACAATATTGAACACTAATCTCCCAGACGAATGGACCAACGACAGTATGCCACCGAGCGCACGAGCTATTTCCAGAGAGGTCACTCACCCCGGTTAATTCCGTACAAGTCGGGAGTTCATTATACGCTCGCATAGAAAGGTCGTAAGCGGTGTGGGCTAGACTATGATAAAGGCCGTTTTTCTGTAAGAGGTAGTTTACTTTCTTCCTGTCGCCGTCCAAAATACGCGGGATGACTGGGTCGAGGAAATATGCCGTAGAAATGGTTCCGAGATGGCTTCCTTTTAAGAACTAGTTTGTATGTCGATTTGAAAGTTTGTGAACTTGTAATTTGAATTACATACCTATTAATTACACTGTTTTTCACAGTGGTTATCTGTGAGAGTCAGGATGGCGGGTGTATGTAAATAAAAATAAACAAAAAGCATACCATATTTTAGTACCTAATTTGTACTATTTGGTACCTCATATAAAAAAATTTGTACCTCACGGTATTTAAAGTTATTACCAAAAAACGTTACACCCGCCAACCTGACAGTCAGAATGGCGGGTGTATTTTATTACGCTATGATCCCGCGATGATTGATAAATTCTATAAAAGCCAAATTTTAGTACCTTTTTAGTACTTTAATATTCAATTATAAATTGAGCAAATTTATTTGTGGTTTCCGAGTTTTACTCATTTTACACTTTGCGTTGCTATTACAAAATTTCAGGCGCTTTAATTTTTCACCGTATCGATATCGTTTTTGAGAAAAAACGCTACGCTACAACTATTTTTATTACGCCAAGATTTAGTACCTTTCATGATTAATCTGTTACCCTTTCACGGTTAATCTGTTAGGTTCAATTAACTATGAAAATTACGTCTTACAAATGGCCAGGCGCCATGTCAAAGGATTCTTCCTAAGAAGAAATTCCGCTCTTCATTGTGCATGTAATTGTGTACCTATAATACCTACTCTTAAGTACATGGTGATTAATCAAATAAGATGGAGATCGAGGGGAGGCCTTTGCCCAGTAGTGGGACACTGTATAGGCTTATAATAATAAAAATAATAATTCATGTTACACATACAACCTTCCTCCGGACACTTTTCTGCTAACTTGCTGCTAATAGGGGCAGTAGTTTTCTCCGTCCCTTTCAGCAGAAAGTTTCCCGAAAATGGATAGATGTAATTATTCCAATAAGAATGCCTAAAGTACACGTGATCGTTTTGTTAAGGCTCGTTATAATATTTATAATAATATACAATAACTATTACACATATAATTATTAATGAAAAACTTAATAACACTTAAAAAATAAAAACTTATAAATAAAAAATTTGGCCTAGGTCGTGGTCGCTCGGTAGGGTACAATGTGCAATTGTTTTACAAGGGGAAAAGTTGTTGTTTATATCCTCGTGCTAATATTGATACACGAGTAAGTGAAAGTTCCAAAAAAAAGGACAGGAATCTTGAAAGTTGCGAGGGTTTCAACTTCAGAGCATGAGGCTTAGAAAAAAACCTTTGCTACCAAATTAAACATTTCTTTCCACACCAACGCGAGGAAAATACTTAAACCATTAGAAATCAAATCAAATAAACGAATGCTGTAATTATTTATTATTAACAATCACTTAATAAATGTACCTAGCTTTTGTTCACTAAGTATACATTCTCTATACATTCATTAAATTAACACAAATAGGCACGTCACGCTCAGCGTTTTGGCACTTTTATATGCAATTTTGATTATGGTCAGTCAGGATAATCCGAGCGAATCATATTGATCATATGACTAGTCGATAGAGTCTGTGCAGAAGAGTCGTGGAATGTAAGGGAGCCCATACATTTCACGACTCTTCTCTTTCCGCACAGACTCTATCTAATACCTTTAAACGAGCAATTCTTGTTTATTTATTTATTTATATATATATATATCAGGGGTTTCGGGGATCTCGGAAACGGCTCTAACGATTTCGATGAAATTTGCTATACGGGGATTTTCGGGGGCGAAAAATCGATCTAGCTAGATCTTATCTCTGGGAAAACGCTCGTTTTCGAGTTTTTATATGTGTCACCAGATATTTAATCACCCAGATATTTAATCTTTACAAGAAATAATAATTTTCACACTCGACTTCAAATAACGGGGTATTTTTTTTACATCATTTCATAATAAAAACAAAGGTGTGTTACTAGTAGATTGTTAACCAAGGGATGAAAGGCCCTCATCAGCCCTATAAGCGACTTACTTACCCACACAATGACGCATGTACAGACGTGTCGTGCACACATATAATATAAACGCAAATGATTTTTGATGTAGGTATGGCGTGTTCCAGTGGTATCTACTCAGTAGGTACCACCAAACCGAGTTGGTAGTAACTATTGGGAATTATTTTTCCCAGTAGTTACCAGCGGTAACGACTTGGTGGTAACTAGTGGGAATAACTCGTTTTCGGGGTTGGTCCTATCAGTAAAAGTTGCTCAGTATAATCCCAAAACCTCCCTGGCAACGGGAATGCACTTATTTTTAGGCCAACATGTATACCTAGCTAGTGACCTAGTGTGAATCATTAATTAAAGTTGACGAAGAAGAAAGTTTGTCAAGGAAATTTGAATGTGAATTTGGTCTGCGCTTGCCCGATAGAGAGTGGGAGAACGTTCCAACATCAGCTCTAGTAGCACGGTCGCATTTTTATCATTTATCACCATGCCTGTCACGTTCTAACAAGTATGTAAGTGCGAAAGTGACGGGCTTAGTGATAGTGGATAAAAAATGGAACCGTGCTGAGCCCGCTGCCCTAGTAGCACGGTCGCATTTTTATCGTTTATCACCATGCCTGTCACGTTCTAACAAGTATGTAAGTGCGAAAGTGATGGGCATAGTGATAGTCGATAAAAATGGAACCGTGCTGAGCCCGCTGATAGCCTATGCCTGTACATGTACCTACATACTATGCCTTAAAACAGTTTTTTGAAAAGATTTCACTATATTCGGACTACATTAGTCGAGTGGCGAGTATTTTAGTTGACTAAAATCGGTCAACTGACCAAAAATCGTTCGCACTACAGATGAACGAGTTACAAGTAGGGCTTCCAATACCGGTATCCCGGTATTTCGGGATCCCGGGATCCCGTCGTTTTAAACACATTTTTCAATACCGGTATTTTTAAAGGCAATACCGGGATCCCGGTATTTAAAAAAATGAGGGAAATGCGCAGTATAAACCCTTTAAATCCATTATATTCGGCTGTATCAAAGCTTACTAAAGGTCAGATGCATCTAGAGTTAGACCAAGAAAAGTCTGCAACGATATTGTTAGCACGCGCAGTGCAAGTGTTATATTAAACGTCAAACTTCTATGAAATTATGACGTACACAAATAATACTTGCACTGCGTACTGCGTATGCTATCAAAATCGTTGCAGACTTTACTTGGTCTAACTCTGGTCTCTAGCCCGCATTTTATTATTGAAACAAGATCGTTGCCTAATGCGTCAGATAAATATTTGGTGGTTGATGGTGGATGAATCCTGAAGTTATGTGAGTGATGAATATGTACATGAATATGAATATGATGAATTGATGATAGTGACATTAACATTAACATAATTAGTTCTTGTAATTTTATCAAAAAATAAAACAAAAGAGCAGGGATAACTGTAATAATGGCAAACCAATTTTGACGGAAATTGGTGAGGTGAAGTTTGGGTAAAGTCAACAAATTGGATAAAATTATTGCCAACCTGGAGTGTGAAATAAAATTATTGCAGATGGCGGCATTGATTGTTAATTGTTGTAATAGCTTTTAGGACATATCTGGTATTCCAGTGAGCCTTTCTAATTCCCCTTTTTAATAAAACTATATATTTTTAAGCGATTCATATCCAATACCGGGATCCCGGGATCCCGGTATTGATGAAGACAGTTTCGGTATTAATACCGGTATTGTGAGAAGTCCGGTATTTGGAAGCCCTAGTTACAAGTGAGTAGAGACTACGTTAATTTAGTCAAGTAGCGAGTATTTTAGTTACTAAACGTGTCTGAACACCAAAAATGTAGTCCAGGAGACTAGTAAGAGTTAGTGGGCTTTGATCTCGGACTGTCTAGAACACAAAATGACTAGTGTAATATTTTGTCTATATCTCTTTTAGTCTACATCGCAAACGGTCTAGAACACAAAATGACCACATATAGGTAGGTTACGTTAGTTAGGTATCTTCAAATGGCCGAAGGCCAAACCGCACAGAAATAGGAGCCCCGCGGCAGCGGGGCTCCGTCGACATCGCTAACGTAAAGATAAACCGACGAAATGTAGGTAAATAAAGGTCTAAATAATTGTAGTCATTTTGTGTTCTAGACCGTTTGCGATGTAGACTAAAAGGGATATAGGCAAAATATTACACTTGTCATTTTGTGTTCTAGCTAGACAGTCCGAGACCAACCCGAATAATTCGCCGACTACTCGACTAAATTACTAATTATTATATACGACTAATTTTTAACAAGCAGAAACGTCTGCGATCCATGCTATTAAGCTTAGAATACATTTAAAAGTGGAAAAATTACTGTCTTACGCTCTTACGGTAGATATCGCTCGGGTCCCCTTGACCCATATGGTGGAAAGATTTGCTGGCTATGGATGAGGTCTTGGTGGCTCAGATGGCAGAGCGCTGGAGTATCGATCCATAGGCCGTGAGTTAAAGGAGATTCACGGTTCGTGCGCGGTTATAAGTTTCAATTTTGCTTGCAGGCAGCGATATAGGTGTAATTTTATACCTAAATCTGACTTTTGTGAAGGAGTGAATTTTCTGTACGGTAGTACTATTAGTTATTCTGTGATAGTAGGATGGTTTTAAAATGTCCGAATCTACTATATACTTATAATAGAGAGATTCGCGGCGATGAATCGCATTGTTATCCTTTGTTAAACCCAACCGCTAATTACGCGTGCAAAATGAAACAAATAACAACCAATGTGACGTTCCACGGCAAAAGGTACCTTATGGCAGTTGGCGCTTACGTCGCATAGCGCCGCAATAATAATAGCGCGCGGCGGCGGAGCGGCGCTTATAATAGCGTAAGCGCCAACGGCCATAAGGTACCTTTACCCGTGGGACGTCACAAATGATTCCACACAGATAACATCCTTACTGTTTTAAGAATAAAGTTGAAATTACATTAGCAGATACTCGACATAGAACCTTTTGGACATGAAAATACCACCGGGTGTGGTATTTTGTTAGTTATACATAACTATCGTCTTGGTTATAGTTTCTTAACTTATGTATAAGTTATGTATAAGTTAAGAAACTACGAGATCCCACAAAGAAGTATATATGTACATCACACTATTCACACTAATATACCGACAAACAGACATAATTTGCGGGTTTTATTTGATTAATCACCATGTACTTAAGAGTGGGTTAGTAGACTTAGTAGTAGGTTAACATCAATAAATTGCTCTGATAATTAGATTAAGATAATATGTACCTATGTAATACCTAATTACTAAGTGCTTGTTGCTAGGCCTACATGAATAAAGTATATTTTGAAATTGAAAAAATTGTTAATAGGTATTAGGTACACAATTACATGCACAATGAAGAGCGGAATTTCTTTTTAGGAAGAATCCTTTGACATGGCGCCTGGCCATTTGTAAGACGTAATTTTCATAGTTCATTGATCCTAACAGATTAACCGTGAAAGGGTAACAGATTAAACATGAAAGGTACTAAATCCTGGCGTAATCAAAATAGTTCTAGCGTAGCGTTTTTTCTTAAAAACGATATCGATACGGTGAAAAATTAAAGCGCCTGAAATTTTTTAATAGCAATGCAAAGTGTAAAATGTGTAAAACTCGGAACCCACAAATAAAATGGCTCAATTTATAATTGAATATTAAAGTACTAAAAAGGTACTAAAATTTGGCTTTTATAGAATTTATCAATAATCGCGGGATCATAGCGTAATAAAATACACCCGCCATTCTGACTGTCAGGTTGGCGGGTGTAACGTTTTTTGGTAATAACTTTAAATACCGTGAGGTACTAATTTTTTTATATGAGGTACCAAATAGTACAAATTAGGTACTAAAATATGGTATGCTTTTTGTTTACTTTTGTTTACATACACCCGCCATTCTGACTCTCACGGTTATCTTGCCCCTCTGTTGTCGTTATCCCAAACATTTTCAGTGCAAACATTGGATCAAGTTGTAAATTATATTATTTCCAAATCTATTAAATGAGTTACAAATTACAAATTTCCATTACACATTCTAACATAAAATACACACATTAAAATTAACATATAACTAGGACAGTTCACACACAGTTGTAAATTGGTTATTAACAGGCCTAGGTGATATTTTTACAAACAATTATGCAATAAAAAAGAATTTATACTAACTAGATAATTAACGTATAGGTATGGATTAACTCATAGGTATTTATTAACACACGCTCATAAAAAACAAATTAAACCACAACTGGGTCAATTGAAAATACATATGTATTTCAACAGAAAACTTTGTTTACTATATTGAGTATATTGTCGACTTCAATTCAAGTTAAATTTATAATCGTCTAAACTATTAACATAAAAGTTACCTACCTAATTTAATTAATTATAACTTCAACTTCAACTTCAACTTCAACATTTATTCAGCAAATAGGCCACAAGGGCACTTTTACACGTCAACATTGAATTTACATAAAAGCAAAATAATAATAATTATACATCAACAATTATTAAATACAACTACAACTACCAAATCAAACTAACGTAATACAATTACTTAGAGATGTATAAGGTCTCTTAATGTCGAATTACATAAAAAAACTATAATAATAATATTAAAATAAAAACAAAACAGATACATGGAAAAAAAATCTAAACTTATTTAGAGGTGTAAATGTCTCTAAGTGTCAGAACTAAAAAATAACATAGTTTATCAAATTATCCTTAGAGATGTATAGGGTCTCCAAGAGTCACAATCCTGTATGATTAACACATTACGAGAAAAAAAAAAACATACGAGAACCGAATGAGGCGTCTCACTGCAATTAAATTAAAAAATAAAGTTACTAAATATATTCGTGTTAGCTTAAACAGACCCGTCTCCACAAACAGCACCCGTTCACGAGTACGACGCGTATCTCAGCCATCGCCTCCCTCAACCTTCATTCGGGAAAGTGGCGACCCGATCAACGACGCCACCGTAAGCAAAGATAAATAAGTTTAATATAATGTTGATGTGAGACTAGTCAGCAGTTTCCTCAAAAATGAGGTCATTATCGACCGTATACGGCGGTGACACCGCGGTGATGTCACCATAACGCCGCCATATCGGGCGAGCGGGCGCTCTTGGGCTCATAACATAACATGACCAATTTAAGTATTCAGTGCTTTCGGCGAACTAAAGAAGTGGCTACACTGTTGTTTGCCATTTAATTTATTGAAACAACAGACCTGCGTATAAACTTTTTAGTAACTAAGTAGTAAACTAGGTAGGTAGTAAATAGGTATGAGGTCATTTATTGTTTAGTTGGAAATTATGGAAAGTTTCTTGGGCCACATATCGACTTAACTGCTTAAGATGCAGGGACTGCTTAGGATGTAGGGTACAGTCGGTAAAAATGCGAGTGCCGTCGGTCCTGGTAAGGTAATAAGCAGCTAGATTCGTTGTGTACCTAACTACAGTAAAAATTAGTACCTACATAAAACTCAAAAGTTACTTTTTATGCTACCATTCCTAATTCACTCAAGAGAAAATTTCATACAAGGTAACCAGTGTTCAGTTCTCTTAAGTAGGCACGCCAAATTAGAAGTGTAACAAACCTCTTTACTCATAAGGCCAACCTGTCGAGTTGTAAACAGCTTTGCTATGGGCTTAATTATCATATTGGATGTAGGAAGACCGCAAGGTTTCGTGTAGGATGGCGATCATTTGAAAGGCAGGAACATGATATGACGAATTGGTTTGCTAGGCTAGTATTCATTTCAGTACGTGGGTAGAGTTTCTTGTCACATGACACTGGATGGATTGATTCCTTGGTTAGATAACATGCTTGGAGGTGTTGGAGTAATAGAGAAGGTCGATCGCATTATAGTTATTGAAGAATCTGTAGAGGAGATACTTAGTACCAAATTCGACAGCGTTATTACGGGGTTGAAGCTGTCCAATGCGATACTATTATAGTTAGGCTCCATAGTGTAAATAAGCCCTAATATGCAAAATGCCATTAGCCTGAATTTGCTCGCAAAAAATGTGGTTGGCAATAAAGTGCAATGGATAGTACTCATCTTGTACATATGCATTTTCAGTTCAGAGTAGCTTCTTTTGCCAACTGTACATATTACTACGTGAGACGGCCGTAAATATTAGCCCAATTATAGCAGTCGACTATTATCTAATTATAGACCTACCCCGTACCCGTAGGCCCTTCGCCGAGGCAGACTTGAGCGGGTTAACGAAAATATGTAGTTACATTACGTTACGACAAGAGTGCGAAATAGGAAATTCGAAAACTTCACGTTTTAGTCCTTTCTTACAAATACACATAGATAATGGAGGTTCAAAGCGTTTATGAATAAGCCTTATTCATGCATGACCATTATTCATTTTTTAAAACTTATTTTTACCTATTGTATACCTAGCAATTTAGGTCAATTTGATAGGATAGGAATATTGGGAATAAAACAAAAGTAAATTCACATAATCTCAGTTTTATTCATTTTCACCGGTGTATCGGTGTGAGCGAGTGCATGACCGACTTAATATTCCTCGGCACCCTCGCCCTCTCCCTCGACGGAGTCCATGCCCACCTCCTCGTAGTCCTTCTCGAGCGCGGCCAGGTCCTCGCGCGCCTCCGAGAACTCGCCCTCCTCCATACCCTCGCCCACGTACCAGTGCACGAACGCGCGCTTGGCGTACATCAGGTCGAACTTGTGGTCCAGGCGCGCCCAGGCCTCGGCGATCGCGGTCGTGTTGGACAACATGCACACGGCACGCTGCACCTTCGCCAAGTCCCCGCCCGGCACCACGGTCGGCGGCTGGTAGTTGATGCCGACCTTGAAACCGGTAGGACACCAGTCCACGAACTGAATCGTACGCTTGGTCTTGATGGTGGCGATGGCCGCGTTCACGTCCTTGGGCACCACGTCGCCGCGGTACAACATGCAGCAGGCCATGTACTTGCCGTGGCGCGGGTCGCATTTCACCATCTGGTTGGCCGGCTCGAAGCAAGCGTTGGTGATTTCCGCCACAGAGAGCTGCTCGTGATAAGCTTTCTCGGCGGAGATGACCGGCGCGTAGGTGACCAGCGGGAAGTGGATACGCGGGTACGGCACCAAGTTGGTCTGGAACTCGGTCAGGTCGACGTTGAGGGCGCCGTCGAAACGCAGGGAGGCCGTGATGGAGGACACGATCTGGCCGATGAGCCGGTTCAGGTTAGTGTAGGTCGGGCGCTCGATGTCCAAGTTGCGGCGGCAGATGTCGTAGATGGCTTCGTTGTCGACCATGAAAGCGCAGTCGGAGTGCTCAAGAGTCGTGTGGGTGGTCAGGATGGAGTTGTATGGCTCGACTACAGCAGTAGAAACCTGGGGTGCGGGGTAGATGGCGAACTCGAGCTTGGACTTCTTTCCGTAGTCGACCGAGAGACGTTCCATGAGGAGAGAAGTGAAGCCGGAGCCGGTGCCACCTCCGAAGGAGTGGAAGATGAGGAAGCCCTGGAGACCGGTGCACTGGTCGGCGAGCTTGCGGATGCGGTCGAGCACTAGGTCGACGATTTCCTTGCCGATGGTGTAGTGGCCGCGAGCGTAGTTGTTGGCCGCGTCTTCCTTACCAGTGATAAGTTGTTCTGGGTGAAATAACTGTCTGTATGTGCCGGTGCGGACCTCATCTGTTGGAAAAAGATAAAAATCATTAGAAATGTACTTACAGCCTCAGTTGAGCAGAATTCCAAAGTTAAGAAGAATTATTTTTGTGTGAAATGTAAGAATATGAAGGGTACTTTAAAGAGTCATTTTAGAGTAAGGAACCATACTCTAAAATAGGAAAAAAAAATAAGATTTCATTGCCTATTAATGTCCCTTTATGGAAACTTACCGACTACAGTGGGTTCCAAGTCCACAAACACGGCACGGGGCACGTGCTTGCCAGCTCCGGTCTCGCTGAAGAAGGTGTTGAAGGAGTCGTCACCACCCCCGATGTTCTTGTCAGTGGGCATCTGGCCGTCGGGCTGGATGCCATGCTCCAGGCAGTAAAGTTCCCAGCAGGCATTGCCAATCTGGACTCCGGCTTGGCCAACGTGTACTGAGATGCACTCACGCTGTGGCAAGGAAAAGTTTGTGTTAATAAAGGTCTATCTTTAGTTTACAAATTGCAGAAGAGTAATACTATACCTACATAAACCAAAGTACAACAGAAAGTAAAGTGAGTTATTTATATTTTGGAAATACCTAAGTGTGTAAAGCTACAACACAAGTTATTTTGGATAAATAGAAATGTAGCTAAAGAGAATTTAAAAACAAAATCAGTAATTTATTGTTTATCAAGTTTTTATTTGGCTGAGATATGCTATCATATATTTATCTGCATGAAAGATCTAGTACTTAAGTACTTTAGAAAAGTTAGAAAGTTTGTTACTTGTCGAACAATGGAAGAAAAAGTAGCACATTTCACTTACTCTCTATAATAACTCCGCGCAAGAGAAAGGTGAAAGGCAACCCGGCCCTACTCAAGGTTTTCGTAAAACGACCTGACATGTATAAGTAGATTTTACTTGCCAAGCTAAGAAAAGCCTTCGGTAATATGCAAATTGGTTTCTACTCGAACAATCGGTCACAACAAGTGAGATCATCCATTTATCAAAATAGCCTTGTAAAAGGTCGCGGACACGTCACCGGTTTTCCAATGAAAAGTAATTCGAAAAATAAGCTATATAGCATCAAATGATTGACGACATATAGGTTGAATAATAGAAAATTGTATTTATTTAACGGGCGTGGCACCCGGTGAGGTGAGGATGTGGTGACAATTTGACAAATACCGACGGCCGCCGGTAGCAATGATTATCTTAGCGAAACAAAAGAGCAACTTTAACTATAGAAAACAATTTAAACAATTGAATGGGGCCTAGAATAACAATTTGAAAGAAGAATGTCAAGCAAAGTAGAAAACTACGAGAAATGATAAAAATGTGCTTCTGCCGGCGCCTACATGAAAATGGTGGCGTGGCCACCCGGTGTCATTTAACGAAAAATACGACGGAATAAATGATTTTCACAAGAAAATTATTTAGGGGAATGAATATGGATAAAATAATGCAGTACTCACCATTTTGATTTGAGTTTTGTGTAACTTAACGTAGAAATAAGTTAATTAAATAAGTCAGTCTTCGTTCGACAATACCGGTTAAGAGGCTTGCCGAGCGGAAATTATGGAGAAAAATCCGTTAGGCGCGCTTATATAGGCCGGTTTCACGGGGGACCGTCGCCGCTCGGGCGGAGTTGTGATTGGTCGATACGGCTGCCGCATGGGCGGACTGGCCAATAAGGACAAGCCTGCATTATCTCACCATTGCGGGAATATGTGGGTGAGTGATTCATTCAACTTTAGGGATGTATTCATATCGATATTGAGCGACGTATTAAAATTAAAAGTACATATTATGTATTTCTAGCTAAAGTGTCATTCAATAGAACTTGCGAACTATGTAAACAAAAGTTACTAGTAATTTGACATTTAGTGTCAATTTTAGTATGGCGGTTTGTTTACATAGTTAGCAAGTTCTATTGAATGACACTTTAGGGAAGTAGTGTCACCCAATGTATGGAAGGTGCAAATTTTGGTATCGGATGAATTCACTTGGCACAGATGCATGATAGGTAAAGCTAAGCTAATTTAAGCCGGTAGCCAACCGCCACCCCCTGGCAGGTAAGTAGGGGGGGCAGTCAAAGTTACACGCCGCCGCGCTTTAGGTAAAGAATCATATCGGCTTCTATTTACCTAACACCTCGAGTTTGGTGTCATTTCCTGATAGATCAAAGATGTAGCTTTCATTTTTAGTACAAAAAATACACCTTTTCATATAAATTTTGAAAAATATATGAAAACCTTAGCCTTTCTAGCCGGAATTTCTTTTTGGTTCCATACAAGCTTTTGATCCTCAATAGGAATGGAATCGATTGGCATAAAAAAAAAAGTTTGTCAAAAATTTCCTTTTTTTCGCAGCCTGTATGTTTTTTCCAGAATCTGTAAAAGCCAATCTTCATTAATTTAAAATCGAGGGAAGGTCTTCTAAAACCGTTTTCTGGTAGCAGTACGGGATCTGGTAGCTGCCCTCACTGACCCAAAAATAAAATCCACCCTGTATAGTCTGACCTCTTTAAAACGAAGAAAAACCTACGAGAAGCTCCTTAAGTCGATGCCCTCCATAAGACTAATCCTCGTTAACACGAAGTTTCTGGCGTTTCCCTTGAGATGCGTGCTATCGAGGTTCCACTGTATTAATGCATCAATCAGACCATAAGCGACAGTCAATAAGTAAATTAAGTATGTATTCTATATATTTTACATAAAAAAACAACTTAATACTTGCAACAAATTATGTGAGACTAGACGTTTGGAAAAGTTCCTAGGCATCGCCGTGTACCATGCTCGATTTTTTTTTGATAGTTATATGATAACTGTATATAATAAAGTTTATATTTTTTTAAAGCTAGATAAGTGTTCTTTAAGGCACCATTTTTTCACAAAATTCAGGATTTACAAAGATAGTGACTGTTGAATAAAAAAAATTGCATTCCGGTTTTGATATGTTCGTCAATATTTTCCTTTTTTCTATTAAACTATGTATTCAATGTCTCAAAAATGAATTCCTCGTCCCCGATTTATCAGAATATGACACCACACTCGAGGTGTTACGTATACAGAAGCTGCTATGATTTTTTTTCCTAAGCGCGGCGGCGTGTAACTTTGACTGCCCCCCCTGCCTACCTGCCAGGGGGTGGCGCTTGGCTACCGGCTTAAATTAGCTTAGTTTTATCTATCATGCATCTGTGCCAAGTGAATTCATCCGATACCAAAATTTGCACCCTATGACACTACTTCCCGGGGTATTCAGCAATATTTGCTGTAATTGTAATTCTACTCCAGACAGTATACACTAGGGTGGAGCGTCGTTGTATGGGAAAAAATAAAAATGTGATTATCAATGTGGAACCGGTACAAAAAGTTGCAGTTTGTCATGTAGATTATATCAAGTAGTGATTATATCAAGTTTCAAAATAAACACTACTTTTAGCCCTCTACCCAGCCGCTAAAGAAATTAATAAAGGTAAATTTTCATAAATTATTTAAATATACTATTTCACTAATATGTGTACATTTTATTGAAATTATATAATACTTAATAAGCGTATAATAAGTTATTACCAAAATTTTTGTGCCTTTTTCAATATTAATGAAATAATAAAATTTCAAACTTTCATATTAAACAGCAATTTCATGCAAAATAAGGAAAATGCTACAGTGTAAAAAAATATACGAGTTATTTTTTTAGACGTTCTTGTGGCAAAGTAACGGTGTCATTGATTACGAAAAGTATCATTTTACTGCAAAAAATGGGTTATTTATATGTTTAAATGAGCGTCCAATTTTGCCCTTCGGCGTCGCTTACGCCCTTTTTAGGTCATGTTCACACGTATGGTAGGCATATATTTACTTTTACTAGTAGTATTTTTATTATCTTATCACGTTCAAAATAGTTTTCACGGTTCTGTAATTAGTTGTAAACTCCAATTTGAGCACAGTATCCGGGTTAAAGGGCCTTTTCCATAAAACCTCGATTTACGTGGTTTTACCGTGTCATAAAAATATACGTTATAAACAAAAATAAGTATAGGAATCGAGTATATCTGTAACAAAAAGATGTTATTTAATGAATAAAACTTGTTATAAAAAAAATAAGCATAAATTAAATTAATTAAAAATATGCATATATTGCTATATATAATCGAATAGTAGAGGGCTAAAAGTATATACCAATATTTTTTTATTATTTTTTCCTTAAATAATAAAAAATAGACATCCTTTTAGAGGGGTTCCATTGCTATATTCAAGAATTTTGGATTTCGCTCCACCCTTTATACACTGACCATAACCACTAATGATAAAATAAATAGTCTTAATTTTATTGAAGGCTCAAGGCTGGGTTAAGCCAAATCTGTTGGTCCGAATTAGGTCATTGCGCTAGTTTCCGTCCAGCTCTAGTTTTCGTCCACTTGATTGACTCGTTGGGTGGATGACGTTCAAAAAATCGCGGGGCACTTTTGGATGAGACTAGCACAGGACCGGGACAAGTGGCGTACACGAAGAGAGGCCTATGCTCAGCAGTGGGCAACTGAAGGCTAAAATGATGAAGATGATGATGATGATTGAACTCACTCAATTTCCATCCAGTGGCAGTCTGGCAACTTGGCAACTTGTTGATACACACCTCATCTCAGCTTCTGTAAACAATCTAAGGCATCTGATTAATACATCTTTTATTAGGTACTTGGTTAGGTACTTAAATAGTCGACTGGTTAAGCTTTTACACACTTTAGACTAGTGGGGATACTGGGGACGTAATCTTATAATTTTCGCAAGGCAAATCTTTATATTTTGTGCTCAGAACGTCAGAACACCACCCAAGTCCAAATTATTTATTTCTCAATAACACATTAAACTTAAGTAAATTTAAACTTGTGCTAAAGCAACCCAGACAAACAGACCCTTAAACTAAAAACGAAATATAAATGACTCCCCCAAATCACCCCCTTGTAGCATGGTCGCAAGAACGCTAGCGGCGTTAGAGTTAGACCAAGATAAGTCTGCAACGATTCTGGTGGCATGCGCAGTGCAAGTGTTATTTATACGTCATAATTCCATGAAGTTTGACGTTTTAAATAACACTTATGCACTGCGTGTGCTTTCAAAACATTGACATAGATATCTAGGGACTGGCTTTACGGGCAATAATAATGAGACATGACAGGGGCCAGTACAGCGGTGTGAAATCGCTACAACGCGATTGGTTGATGAGTTCGCATCACGCGCGCGATTGGTTGACGAGTTCACATTACGCGCGCTATTGGTCGCAACTAGTCGCGTTAGACTGCACGATTGCCTGGAATTCGTGGGTAGCACCGCTGAACAAGTACGATGTTTAGTGCCCCATTAGCCCGTCCTTAGATATTATACGTCAATGTAATGGTAATGAGTAACCACTGTTGAATTGAAACTTGTATGACAATCTCAGATTGGAAATGTATCAAAATCGTTGCAGAATTCTATTATTACAGATATTCTAGGTTCTAGACATCATCCTCATCATTGACTATCCTTAATTTCCATGATCATTTGCATTCGTTATCCCTTTGTTTTATGCGCTAGATAAAATTTAATATTATCTAGTACCTTTAAACGAGCAATTCTTGTTATCTTTAATAAGACACGAACTTTTATCGATATCGATAATATTGAGACGCTTTGTGGACGGCACTTAAAAGTTCGATATTCTCATTGTTTATTATTTCGGTTATAAGGGGGCTTTTAACAGTTTTAACACAAAGATTCTACTTATTATTGAGACATTTTTGAGTCCAGGAATTACAGATGAGCCTGCGTTACATCATACCACCATATTTATCTGCACACATGCGCAAAACAACAACTTGTGGTTGGCCGGACGATTTCATTGCCATATATGGCTGTGCCGGCCCAGCCAGACTAAAATAGGACATAGGACACATAGGTAGGTCTGTATGACACAGTATCTCTTTCAGAGATTGTCTAGAAATTATTTTCAAGTTGGAATAGTCAATCATCTCATTTGGAAAGTTGAATAAGTACCTAGCTTTACCTACTAAAAGCCATTTTAGACACACCACCCATTATAATGCATTTAATAAATAAACATTTTAATGAACGCAGTTAAATATATAATTTCGAAGGATATTTTATTTAAAATTCTTGTGCACAGCGCCATCTAGCACAAAATGACAGAACTACGACGCCACGCAGTCCGATAGTCTGCTAACGTAGCGAACTAACATAATGAGCGAACTGCAATTTTGGTAACCAGTTGGAAAAGAGCGCCCTCTTTGAGGATCTCTCCATGAGAGATGAGGATGAGGGCACCGGTCCCGAACCCGGGTTCGTCTGGGAACTACTGACGTATTGCGGCAAGAAGTGGGTGAGATTAATGGCTCCTTTACACGATGGGCCAGCGCCGGCCACTCCAAGGGACGCATTTATGCGTTTGAGGGAGCAAGTGATATTGCTATCTCATTCTACCGCATGGCTGCGTCCCTTGGAGTGGCCGGCGCTGGCCCATCGTGTAGAGGAGCCATGAGATGACCACTCGCTGCCAAGCGAGAGGCTCAGGTGTGGCCGGTGTGGAGTATCATATAATGGCTCCTCTACACGATGGGCTAACGCCGGCCACTCCAAGGGACGCATTTATGCGTTAGAGGGAGCAAGTGATATTGCTATCTCATTCTACCGCATGGCTGCGTCCCTTGGAGTGGCCGGCGTTGGCCCATCGTGTAAAGGAGCCATAAAAGAGATGAAAAAGTTGCACGTGCTATTTTTTTACAGTGAATACAAAATATGAAGGAAAATGGGTAATAAAATACCATTCGCTTTCCTTCTTTTAATCCCGAAGTTTCCCAAAGAAAAATTATGAAATTCTCACATAACGTAACATTATTACAAATATTATAAGAAAAATATAAACACAAAACTGTTTTTTATTTTATTTTGTATAACATTTCTGTTTATTTTTTTTCATGAGAGAGCTATACTTGGTCAACCAGATTTTGACAGTAGAAAAAGGCGGCAAATTTGAAAAATGTAGGCGCGAAGGGATATCGTCCCATAGAAAATTTGAATTTCGCGCCTTTTTTTACTGACAAGATTTGCTGGACCAGCTATAGTTTATTTTGTTACCATATCGATGTTTGTTAGGTATCCACTTTTCTACCATAGCCTCCGTTCCGAGTTCGGACCATTCATGAGTTGACATTATCAAAGTGTAGGTATTTCTGTTAGATATTTTTTTAAGAACAACAAACTACCTATTAAATTATTAAAAGCATTATTTATTTTTATAAAGTAAGTACCATGAAAATAAATACTTCTATTTTTTTCCAAGAAACCGCCGATCGAAAGAGACCGCCGTCTCCGTCACGTCATCTCGGCGACTTCGGCATTTCCGCTCAGTTTTCCCGCGCAGCGACCAAGTGCGCGCGCAACCGTCCCGCGCGCGAACGTTTTCAAACGCCTACGAGACCCGCCGAATTAAAACATTGTGCCATCTGTGTAAATAAAAAATAAAAAATATTTTATCTGTGATTAGTTTTTAAAAAGTGAGTTTTAGTGTTGTGCCATTAAATTCAAGGATAATCGATACGTGAGTATTTATATTTTTAATCTTCGCGTTGGTTTTTAGGCCTTACCCATGATTTAATTTTTAAAGTTTAAAAATGTGACCGGAAAAGGATTTTCTTTAGATAAAATGTCTATCGGCCTTGTACGGCACCTTGATCGCCGTTAGATCTTCAAATAAGGCTTTGCCGCGATCTAGGCTGGCCTAGGACGCTGGGATACCTATACTAGTTTATATATACTAGTTTTCTAGCCGGAGGCTGACAAGCACGATACGGTATTGTACTAAATAACTTATTTAGTTGATGGGATCTCTATTAGTCTATTGACTTTCTAAAACGGTTTGTTCTGTTGATAAAATACGTTTTCTCGGTTTTCTTAAAGCACATCAGTTGCCTCCCGAGGTATTTCCTGTGTGCTACGACATGGGATTCTTCAAGAAGCGGGTATTTAGGGTTCTCAAGGGTCGGTAACGCTTAAGTGGCTCCTGTGATGTTGCTTATGTCCATGGACGACGAAGACCGCTTCCCATCAGGCGGCTCGTCTGCTCGTTTGCTGACATTCACATTAAAAAAAAAAGTGATAGAGGGTAGTAAGTTTGTTATCAGGTAATTTTACTTTCGATAAAAAAAAAACTTAATAGATGTTTTGCTTACTGTACCATATATTCTATTGATACTTTGTGTTTACCGAACTTTAGTGTCCGACCGAAGTTTCGGTTCCAGCAGGTTTCAGCATAAAAATCATGTTTCGGCCGAAGGTTCAGTTTCGGCCGAACCTAGACAATTAATTAAACCGAACCTTCGGTTTCGGAACCTAGGTTTAGGTTTAGTTATTACCTACCTATAATACTTCAGCCTATACAACACCTATACGTTTCCACAGTATACCCTGCTACCGCGAAAACCGAAATTCGCAAATTGCGGGAATCTTTCTCTTTTACTCCATTTACTCCAATGAAAGCGTAATTAGAATGACAGAGACAGATGCCCGCAATTTGCGAACTTCGATTTTCGTGGTTATAGCCCAGTCAATTTCATGCGCGAGAGGGATGGGCTAAACAGTCCCAAATGCGGCTGCGCAACCTGCTTACCTATGGGCTGAGTTTCTTTGAATTTTCATTTATGCAGGTTTCACGGTGTTTTCCTTCATATCGAACCATATTTCGTATGAAAGTTCCGAGAAACTTATGAAATTTCGTATGAAACTTACGAGCCGGGATTCGAACACGCGACCTCCGGATTGAAAACACGCCTTATACATATTATACCGCTTTCTATTGACGGGGGCGATGTCACTATCAACCATTTTGAAAAATTTCCAAAAACGGAATCGACAAAAAAACTATTTAATTATTGAACCTGCTCACAGAATTTCACGAAATTTGCATTTTTGCCCAAGATGAAACGGAGACCTCCGCTAACGCTCGGTCAATTAGTGACGGAGACGGATTGAACGTTCATATCGCGACAGCAATGCAGCAACGACACCATCGCAATTAATCGAGGAAATTGTCAAAGTCATTTGGGTTGTTTTCATAACCATCCTTTCAGTACCGTAAATGGTGTGAGTAGGGTCAAAACTGAAATTCAAACCTCGATATCATTTTATTTTTTACATATTAAAACTGAATGGTGTATAGGTATAATAAGTGTTCCGGACGTTTGTATTTTAGTTTTTATTTTATTTTGGGTAGTTCCATTTCATTACTTTGACGATAAAGAGGAAAACCCACCTCACCCCGTAGTGCCTCGTATTTGGGGTGAGAGGGGTTTTCATACAAAGGTGATTTTGTAAGATTGTTTGATCGATTTTTTTTATTATGCGTATTACTATAGCTCCATTTTACATTGGAATACATTATTTTTGTCTTAAAATCCCTTCTCACCCCCCTCTCAAACCTTCTCTCCCCATGCATAACCCACCTCTCCCCGCGAAACCTACTCACCCCGTTTTACGGTACCTACGGAATTAAGTTTAATTGACTAGTTTAATTCAGAATAATAATGAGTCATATATCCCAGGATAGACCTTGTGCTCTTTACTCACGGCTATTCGAGCGAATTATCGAGAAAACAGTGAAACTGATGTGGGATGCGTCAGCGCAAGATGCAGTCATCCCCGTGAAGAATGGATCAATTGTTCAATGAAAATACATTGCTGGCGTCTCGAGTTCACAATAAGCGCGCATGTAATGTGTTGTTTCGCGGTCTTTAAGAGTCCTACCAAAATCTAAGCTAAGTTAACTTTGCAGCGATTTTAACAGAACAAAGTGAGACAGTGTCATTATAAACCCATATATTTATAGAAGTTTATGACTTTTACATTTACATTTACTTTACACACAATTTGGGGAATAAATCAAATTATTTTATTAAATTTGTGTTTTTTAAGTAGTCACACTATTACACACATACAAACACACATGTACATGTATACATTATAAACTGAAATAGATGTCATATATTAAAGATAAAGTGTGCTCTCTAGTGGACCACCGGACCGGCCGGCCTTCACCACTGGAGGGCTTCGTCACTTTTTCTTTAATATATGACATCTATTTCAGTTTATGACATTTACACACTTAGTCACTTAGTCACTCTATGAATAACGCCATTCATTAGAATCTGAGATAATCTCAACATAGTTATATTATTTTGAAATCCTCCAGTAACACCCCAGGATCGACAAGTCCTTGTGCTCCTTACAGTCCTTACTCACGGCTATTCACGAGCGAATGATTGAGAAAACATCTCAAACCGCATGCGTCAGAGATGCGGTCATCCCCATAATGTGAGCATCTTTATTGCAACACTGACAAATAAATCCCTCTTGTATCAACGCTTTAGCGGTTGCATACTAAAGGGTGATTCACGTAAGGACGGTCCGGGTCCAAGCCGAGACGTCCGATACCGGTCACCCGTCATAGAAAACGAAGTGTCGAGAGTAGAGATGCCCCGAATAGTGGTTTTGGCCGAATACCGAATATTCGGCCCCTCTCTCGGCCGAATACCGAATATACTGCGACCGAATTTTCGGCATGACATGCGAACATTTTGAGTCACAATTATTATGAAAACTGATCGCTAACAAAGCTCAACGTTAGATGACGTTAGCTAAGGTATATTTTTGTTGAACAGCATTAATAAATGGAGTCAAACAAAACAGACTCATGATAAAAATATAAAGTTTTTTAATCAACAAATGCTCAAAAAAGGGTCTTCGTATTTAACAACTATCCAAGAACACATTCTAAATATACCTAATTACCTACATAGGTTTTGGTTAAATTATTGTGCAATTTTTCTTTTTAAGTAGGTGCAACAGATATTCGGTATTCGGCCGAATAGTAGGCAACATTCGGCCGAATATCGAATATTCGGCAAAGTTGCCGAATAGGCCGAATACCGAATAGTTGCCGAATATTCGTGGCATCTCTAGTCGAGAGCTTTAGATCGGACAGGGACTGTTCTAGCGTGAGTCGACATCCTTAAGGATTGGCAGTTAAAGACCTGTCCCAATTCAAAGGGGGAAACAGTGTTCCTCATGGATCTATAATATATACCTCTATGGTGTTGCGAATAAGTTTCCAAACCCGTTACTAACCGCAATGCGGGTGGTAAATAAATAACCTAATTAAGTAAATTCCCAACATCAGTCCCGAGAAACTCATTGGTAGCCAGGAACGAACCTCCGATTGATATTTTGCACGTCTTTTATCTATTGGCAATAAGTTCATAGTTAAGTAGTCATTTTCTCATTTTGTTATAGATTTACTGAAACTGTGTGTGTACGCGTGTAGTGTATTCTTTATTTGCACTGGCCCTTCAAATAATAAAAATGCCCATATTTTCCACATCTCTGTATTGGAATATTAAAATCTTACATCAAAGAAACTTTGTCATTTCATGTCTCAAAGTAGCTTATGGCTAACGATCAATAGAATTACAATTTGTTTCTTTCAATCCTACAGTTGGTAATTTATTAAAAGTCCGGCGTTGAAAAATGGCGATGACCACATATACCTACGAGTTTATTACATTTAGCTATATCTTTTGCAGTCTGCATTTTGGAGACTTTTCCTTTCCCAAGGAAACAGCATTTTTCCTCCTGTAAAACGGTTCCAGTTTTTATAGAATCCCAATTGCACATTTACTATTGGTCAAGGAAAATGAGATCCTCAACCCCTAACCTATAGCTCAAAGGCCTCAAGGGTCATACGTACGAAGGTGAACCCAAAACCTGGCTAGAAATCTCCTCCTTTTTCTCAATCATTTGTTAGGAATTTTGAAAACAAAGACATTTACTAAATCTCCCTCCGTGGTAGGTACCTATAGCCATCTGGTCGCAAGACACACATAACACAGGTATCAAGTCTGACCGCAAAACAGAGTTTTACGAAATCCCGCTTACTCCAAAAACAATGATTTCTGTTGGGCCGATGACATCAGACGGGCTAATATTAAAGTTGGCGGTTCGCCATGAGCGCCGCCACTGTGAATACGCCGATATGACATAGGTTAGAGTTCGCCTGATCCACCCACGAGAGTTAGAGCAATGACTATAAGCTTAGGTAGAATAGAGAGATCTCTGGATAAATCAATAGATAAATATGGAAGTCTATGGCCTAGGTATACTCCTCTTTTTTAGCGATTTCATTTGTAAGAGCATTGACCATATAATAATGGTTTAGGTAGAAGAGATCACTCTCGTCTATGGACATCTACATCTTCCTCGTTTTAGCACTTGTACTACGTTACAGGAGCCTAGATGCAGTGGTTTTCTTAGTTGGCTAATCACTAACAAGTAGTCTGATGTCATGATAATGTTTCGACGTATTTTAACCAGGATAAGGCTTTTCCCAATTATTTCTAAGGAATGTGTGCAGGGTCTCCCGTTCGACATAGTTTCCTACTAACCAATCTGTCTATCTTGTCATTATCTAATAAGTAATCTAAGCATACGCGAGTATTAACTGAAACTTTCGTTTTAATTATCCTAATTAGAAACCCTCAATACCCTCATAGAAGACTAAGAGAATACTTATGTAGATAAGCGTTTCTTTTTTGTAAGTACTTACATAAATGTCTGTCTTTGATTTGCATTAAGTAAGTAGTACGAAATAAGTCTGCAAAAATATACTTATCTTCTCGAGGTTGTTGAGGTTGTTAAGGTTATCATTTAATTTTAACAAGCTTAAGCGACCCCTAAATTACTTTATACTGTATTACTTGCACTGACTTTATGAGAAAATGTTC
This sequence comes from Cydia amplana, assembly GCF_948474715.1. Classification (NCBI taxonomy): domain Eukaryota; kingdom Metazoa; phylum Arthropoda; class Insecta; order Lepidoptera; family Tortricidae; genus Cydia; species Cydia amplana. Next base: position 1,100,532 of record NC_086090.1, read on the forward strand.
TTATTTAAAAAGGTCCAAAAAAGGCCAAGGCTCTGCTGGTATTTGTAATTTTTGTAGACCTTGTTCTTGATGAGGCCTGCACGAATTTAGTTTTGTTAGTTTATCATGAGAATACTATAAATGTACTAAGTACGTAGCAGTTTTCAAGAACATTTATTAACGATGACGGATCTTTACTCGTATGTTATGATCAAATAATGAACTAGGACTAGGAGTATTAATTAATACCACCACAACACGTGTTCCATACGAAGACATATCTATTAAAATGTAATTGTACATAATGTTATGTTGTGTCAATCATATTACGTATTACGTTTTTTATTGTACAACCATTAATAAATCTCAGAATATATGTCCTTGCATTAACCTCTTTGCGTTAAAAATATTTCTGTGCCGAGTAACCAATGAACGCTAATGCTTTTAGCATGTTTGTATTCCGCGAGCATCGTAAACATTTGCCAAAAACGATTTTCCTCTTAGCGTGCTTATTTCTACACTGTTTAGTCAAAATTTACGTGGCTGTGCTACAAACTCGAGCCTACGATTAAAATTGACCCTAGAAGTTGACCTTTTCGGCTAATCGCGTGGGCAGATAACATTTTTGCTTTGTTAGTTTTTAATGGTCCAATATATATTCCAATGCGGCATTTTCAAAATCGATGAGCAGGTTGAATACGAAGCTTGATAATCTCCCTTGCTTTACATTTTCGTCAAAGTTTCTCAATTAAAAAAAAAATGCCCAACCCAGCTTCAATAATGGGCACTTAACCTATACAGGTGACAAAAGCAATCGGGGTCAACTATTTTTCACCACACCAGCAGCTTGTTGTTTTTATCCTTCGCAAAGCTCAAGATTCCACTTTCGAACCACTCGTTACTCTCGTGGTTCCATTTTGGTATCTTTCGCTTGCTCGGATTTCAATATTTATACAATAATTTTGCCCCCTTGTAAACCAAATACATAACTGCTTATGACAGTAAGTAAGTACTAATTTACACGCGACAGATTCCCGTTTAACTTTAATATTATTCAGGGTCCAAGCACGATTCTTAGAATCGCTAAACCAGGCTATAGAAGAAACCGGTTAAGGTCAATTCGTACGTTAAATGTCTTTAATAGTATAACAGCTGTACTAGGAATACAGATGTGTCATTTGTTGACTGTCTCCAGGCGCGTTTTATGAGACTCAATGCCAAATGGTGGATTGACTTATGTTTAATTCTAGTCATCGCTATATTGAAAACAAGCTGCTTTAGCATAATGATCTAATAACAAATAAAAAATCTCTCATATATTTGTTTTGTATTAAAATTCAATATAAATATATGAGAAAAACTTCGGTATGGTGGTGGAGATGCTGGGATGAAAAAAATAGTGATTAATTGACACAATCGAAATAATGAAAACCTTGGCAGATATCACTAACTTAATAATAAACTCGTACCTATCGACTGCAATTTTTTACTGCTTAGATATATTTACATTGGTATACCCATTAGGATAAGCAAAATTCTTTCTCTTTATCACTATGTAATCAACACAACTCTGAAAAAGGGTAGTAATTTACTCCAACTTCGCATTTAATAACAAACATGTGTTCGTATTGTTCGTCTCAAGGTACCAACATATGGTCTTTTGGCAAAATAGTTTTAAGGAAAGGAGCTCACATGCGAAGTCAGAGGGGCTACCGCTAAAACAGAATTTCGCAAATTGCGGGGATCTTTCTCTTTTACTAAATGAAGGCGTAATTAGAGTAACAGAGAAAAATGCCCGCAATTTGCGCAATTCGGTTTTCGCGGTAGCCCCTCAGTAGGTAAACATGTAAAATGAGAACATTTGTAACGTTTTATTATAACAGAACGGTGTGATAACATCCTTTGGTGGTACCTACTCTACTGTCGGGCTCGTTCGGAAGTGACGACCGTCTATTTCAATCCACCTGTCCGTGCCAACTGGGCTGTGATGTACATACGCGCGGGCTGCCTCAGGAGTCTTAGGAGTCTTAGGACATTACAATATTTACAGCCTAAAGTGGGTTTATGTAACTGATTGTAAACAATATTTCATCATCATCATATCAGCCTTTTATCGCCCACTGCTGAGCATAGGCCTTCTCTTCGAGTAGCCAGCAATCTCATCCAGAAGTGACCCGCTATCTTCCGAATGTCGTCCACCTAACGAGCCCACACTCTTTTCGTCTGAAAGCGGCCCATTCCGTTAACATTTTGGCCCACCTGCTATCACTCTCCCTACAACATCTTATTACTCTTATCTTATCTTAGTCATCACTCTAATAATAGCAAGTCCTTAGTACATTGGTAGGTGTAGGTCCTTGTTCTTCTGCACGTGGTAGTTTCGTTTTAGTAATATGTCTAACTAAACTGTAACCAATAATAAAACTAAACTGAACAACCATGATGAGATGACCCATCTTTTATAAATCATTAAGGTGGGATATTATTCCACCAGTATGCGACACAAGCATATTCAGTACAAAAATGCTTGTGCCGCACAGTGCCGCACACTGGTGGGATCCCGCCTTTAAAGTGAAACTGGTGTAATGAGGAATTAAATAATTTCCCATCACGCTAATACACTGGATATACATGGGTTAGTAAATATTCCTCATTCTGATTTTATACAGAAAACAAGAGACAGAGTCCTTCACCAAGAGTATCCAGTCAAGATTTTTCCTTTACGTAATGGCTGCTCGTACGCTCTGTTTCAATCTGAAGGTATCTTTCTATTCGATACTTGCATGTACACTTTTTTAAATCTCATTACCGAGTATCCTTGTCAGCCCAAGAATGTCGAGTGACGGATACTGTCATCCTGCACCGTGCGACCCGAGGAACCTTGTGTCGAACGTCTGCAGTCAGTCGCGACGTATGCAAATTGCATCAAGCCCATCTATCTTGGCGGAACACTTCCGTTTAGACTGCATAATATATAAATGTGTGAATACATAACTCTATATTATACAGGATGTGCCAGAACGGCCAGAACTACCACGTCACAGTGACAGTGAGTGAGTTATTAGGACCGAAAAAAAACATGAATTGAAAATTCTAAATTTTTTTTCGGTAATATTAACTCGAAAACCGTGCAACTTTTACCGAGGTCATGTTAGGCTGGTTAGGTTCCTCTTGAGTTGACCTACCTCCTGTCACTGTAACGTGGTAGTTCTGGGACACCCTGTATAATATAAGAAATATAACTCTTGTCTCCTTTTAGGTATGGCACTCTACTACAAGACTTGTGTATGTCAACTTTAATTGTGTCTTGATATAAATACCTTAGTAGATATTATAAAATCTATCCTTAAGTAGGTATCCTAGTAATCTATACGGTGGCTATAAAAATGTAGAGATGATACAATTTTAACCTGGATATGTTTATTTTTTTTAAATCTATCGAAATGCGAAACGTAAACCACTGCCAATCGTTCAATATCTTTTGAACTTCAGAAAAAGATATCCCATATGTTTGGCGAAAATCTAAGAAAGCTGTGTAGTGTGCACGTGTTATGTGTGCCATCAACTGCTATCCTGCTATTTAGACCTGCTTGGCCCATCTAGATCAGTTTATGACGCACCAAAGTAGGTAAATAGAATTAGATTACGATCCAATTTTTGAAGTTTCAAAATCAGCTCTAAATAACGTCCTAAACTTTAAAACGAGACTAGAACGTGTAACTCCTCAAGGTTTTCCTGATCCCCGAGATAAATAAAATATAAATTCAACCTGAATCCAAACCAGTCTGCCTGCTTAAGATTCCGGTCGGTCCTATTTTTCGGCGACCTTGGCTACGTTTACACATTTAGTCACCAATTCATCTTATTTTGTATATCTTCGTGAGTTAACACCCGTGCAAATTAATTCAATGGCAGTAATTAGGATAAAGTGACGATTTGTAGAGGCCCAAAGTCCCAGAAGACCGCTATAGAGCTCTGTGGTAGAGTTCCACGCTAAGGTTTCATGTAAAGTTCTACGACAAGTATGGATCTTATAGGGATATAATATGTATTATGCATTCTTACTGCCAAGTGCAAAGTTATCCTGGTCAGAGTCTTAGTAGGCTACTTGGCCTTTGCGAAAAGTTATGGACCCAGCAAATACAGATGGACTGCATGCCAGCTGATCTCTGCTATGGAGACGCCAAAATTTTATGAAAAGATACGCACGCACTGTTTAGCAAATCGACGTTTTGCAAAGAGCTTCATTTAAATTGTCGTAATAGTATTTTATGCAACCGTTGTACAAGAGAGGTCAAAAAAGGCGAGTGGCGTGAGTAACAATTTGAGGCGAAGCCGAAAATTGTTAATAAAGACGCCACGAGTATTTTTTGACTCATTTAAACAACGTTGCATACAATACTTTTTCTACGACCAAGCACTTACTTTGAAATAAAATTGTAAATTTAACAAATATTTTTAATTCAAGAAGTAGCAAAAATGGAGGGTACGGGCGGGAAAAGAATGAACGAATGAATGACATTAAAAAAAAACATGTCTATGGTTCACTTATTTGTCAGAGATGACATTTAAAATAAGGTTTCATTGAATATTTTTTAAGTGGTCATTACACGAAGTGTCGTAAAATCGCCAAAAAGATACTGCGTGTATGCACAAATTCTTTTTTGGGGAATAGACTAAAGACTTGTCTTGACAACTATAAGGTAGGGTTTTAAAGGTGTATGTGCACGACTCTTTAAATGACAAATAAAAGTACGGGAGTAGAAAAAATTAATAATACGCTTCTAACCACGTCTAATGCACTCGTAAATATGTAAACACGCAATAATGTATAAGTAACACAATACAATCCAAGATTATAGCGAAATAGCTGTCCAGTTTTTGCTGTAGATGTTTTCGTTGCTTAAGGGGCCCACTGATTAACAGTCCGCCGAACGGTATCGGCCTGTCAGTTAGAAAAAAAAATTTGACAGCTCCGAACAACTGACAGGCCGATATACCATCTGGCGGACTGTTAATCAGTGGGCCCCTTTATATATATCCATTCTATAAGTATATTAATAGGTAGAAGATTAAAAACCATTATCCTTATAATACAAATAATACGACAGTCATTCATAGTTTTACGAAGCCGTTCTCCTTGGAGCGTGCCCTCGGTGACACCAACACACAGACATACAAACAGCTGTAGGTGTGAGTTCGCACATCCGCTAGACTATTTTGGTTTTCATAAAAATAGTTACCTTGGAGACTACAACAGACGAGTTATGTCTGAGAGGAAACGGTAGAGTTAAAAGTAGAGTTTACATTTTTGTAAGGAACAAGGTAACTTAAATCCATAGGTAATTAGAATTAGTTATTAAACTAAAAAAAATTAAAACCCCTACGTAATAATTTAAAATATTTTATGTCAAAAATGCCTTACATCATTTTGGAAAAGAGCTGATACTTTTTAAACTGCGAAATCGATTTTTATCAAACATAGCTAAGGACCACCGCAAGGAAACTCGCTTTTACGTAAAAAAACCGCATCGAAATCGGTCTATTCGTTTGACAGCTACGATGCCATAGAGACACAATTAGCGTCAAACGTATAATATAACAAGTACCCCTTTAGCGTCGGGGGTTAAAAACAAAAAGCCCAAAAAGAGTTTTTGATTTCAGAATGGACCTTTTTAGCCGTGGAACTACCTACTTATGTCTAGTTGTCTAGTTAAGAATTAAGGTCCTTTCCTTGTACCTTCTTCCTAACTAAATAGACGACGTAGGTAAAATGAGTTGCCCGGATGAAGAATATTATATTGATTTGTTCTTAAGAGGCCGGTATCGATTTTAGTCTCAAAAAAGTAAAATTGATAGATTTAGTCGATGAAATTGTGCACCTTTTGTTACGTAATAGAAATAACAAGTACTGGTATCTATTAGGACGTCTTCTTATCTTGCATTTGTACAGATAATTTTTTTGAAAACTGACTCACTAAATTAGTAATGATTTTTTTTCTGATGGACTTTTAGGTAAACGCGCGTAAAGCACTGATTTAGTCGATCTTATTTGTAAATTTCGTAAAGTTTGGACTGCTAAAAATGGTAATTTTGTATTACACATATCCTGTACTCCAACTTGCATAGACTACATTTTTGTTATATGATATTGTACAAGAGTAAATGAAAGTTAGACGAAATCAATTTTCACCAGAAATTACTTCAAAACAAGTGAACATTTTTCGTGAAAATCGACTTAATTTCAACAGAACATTTCCTGAAACTGTTCTTATACATCATTTTTTATAATTTATAACTATAATTTTTTGATGAATTTTTAAAAACTGCCCCTTCTCGTCATATATTGCCGGTGACGCACGCTCGGGACCTTATTATTAAAAGGCAAGATGAGAAGACGTGTTAATAGAAACCAATACTAGATATTACAATATTACGGAACAAAAGGAATACAATTTTAACGACTAAATCTATCAATTTTACATTTTGGCTCTAAAATCGTTAACGGAGCCTTCCTGATACACTCGCAGTGAGGCAAAAGTTGTCTCTGCTGTTCCTGTAATTTAAGAATAAATTCCGAACGAAGCCTACTTTCATTGATAGAGTCCATAGAGTATATTGAATAATAGGGTCTTGCAAATGTCATCTATAGATCAAAATATCCTGAAATAAACAACCCGATAGACATTGACATTATTGACAGGTGTTCCTTTCGACGACCTCGGTGACAAATGTGACAATAACGGCAAGTTTGACAACCCACCGACCGTGGCTGAAACCGATACCAATACGACACATGTGACAAATTGCCGAAATCTTCGAAGCGACGCTTTATTTCGACACTCTTAAATAGAAATGACGAAGTTATAGAAATCCAGTAGTTAGTATTATCTGAACAGAATATATATATTAAACAAAAGTATTAGTATTATTATAATATTACCATTTAACAAAAGTATTGAGAAACTATAAAGTTATCTTACTTAGTTACATATTAAATGTATAGGTAGTTCTCAGTACTGACTAGCACTATGATAATACTATTACTTATTCTGTGCTAACACCAACCAAGCTAATGGTAAGAAAACACGTTCGTATATAAGTACCTACCTATCTTGTTACTAACATAATATGGGACTTGTCCTGAAATAAATGTTATTCATTCATTCATAAGATTACATCCATCATACCTATGTGATCATATAACGAGTTGATTGTTCACAATATTGCCTATAAACGTAGCGGTTACTTATTTATGACGCCATTGTGACCGCGGCATATTTATGGGCTTCAACTTTATCTGATACTATTTATCCGGGTTTCTTATCGAAACAGGTTTTCTTAGTCCATTCCAGAAAGCATACATTTAAGAATTATAACGACATTCGTATGTTCATGCATACTAAACAGCGCGTCATCTGGTGTCATTTGAGTCAGAATCATGAGACAAAGTTGCGATAATTCCTATTAGGATGCATTGGGGTGATTCCAACTGGTTTTTGAACGAGGGTGCGTTTGATTCTTTATAAATTGTATAATCTGAGTGTTTGACAATGACATAGATTATTCTAATACCCTACTTTTCATTAAGATCATTTTCAGTTATTACATTAAATACACTTTTTAATTTCTACTCTTTTTTGCCAAGCTGTAAAATCCTCATATACCTATACTTACTTTAGGCACAAAATCATGCAGCAATTTTGGAAATTTGATCACTTGCTGCTAGCGACCGGAGCGAACGATATGTCTTGACGTTATCACAGTTTATCAGTAGCTTAGTGTAGAAGAGTTACCAGTACCACTTGCTCTTATGGTTTCCAATTCTTTCTTCGGATTAGACAGCGACAAAAAGGTCCCGCACACAGATGAAGGCATGTTTTATAATATTCTTAGGCATATTATGGTATAACATGTGTCACCTGGATGGCGTTATTGGCGTTCGATCCCACATATGTGGAGTATTTGGCAACACGCTTCCGTTAGTCATCGGCTTACTCACACAGGTGGTTGCCAAAGGCATGGGTTCTTTAAAACTTCCGGTTTCTCAACTGAGTTATAATTAAACAATACTATTGCTAATATCTTTAGCACTACCATTGACAGTTCGTAAACCTTATTACAAAAGGCATAAGGTTCACTGATGGACAGTTAAGAGTGTTGATGTTTGTTCAGCCTGGCAAGCCATTTCCGTCCGTGGAATAAGGCAGAAAATTTGGGAAATTTACTTACACGCTTTATTAGAAAATTTGAATTTCGCGCCTACTGACAAAACTGGTTTGCCAGACTATAGTTATATATCTACGATTTTTTAAAACCTACTCAGCACATACTAAAGCTGCTGCAGCAGAACTGCTAACGATTTGTTATTACCAGATCCATGGGTAGTTTACATTAGCAAATTCCAAACTCTTTAATTTTATATTCAAATACAGAGCACTGTATAAGATTGAGAAAGCTTTAGATCCAGAATTTGTGGATTAAATATAGAATGGAATGCCGACCTTGGAGCGCGTACAGCGAACATTGTTTGTGTGTATGTTTATGACCTTATTTCTGAACCCGCATCTTTCAATGAAAACTTTTCCCGCTGCCTAATTGTAGGTCGTGCATCATAGGTGTTTATAGTATTTTGTGTTTTCATTTTCATAAGAAAATAACATTACGTCACATCGCAGAATTTAGTACAATATGTACAACACATGATACGTGCGTCATTTGTACCTAGGTTGTTTGTGTTAACTAATTTTTCCCAAATTTCAAAATTAACAGTCTATTTTTGAATAATTTCATCGGTATGTTAGTTTCTGAGATAGGTATCGGTAGTTATTAAACGTTACCTATTTAAGAAAGGATACGATTAAAGGAAAGGATAGGATTTTACGAAAAAGCATTTTTTCATATGACAATAAGGAATAGTGTACAAAGAATTAGAGCGAAAGCCTTTTTAAAAGGAATTTAAAAAGCATTCCCCGTTTATGTTTATATTCGTATATCTGTATCTAAATGCAGATAATAAATATAAAAACATCTCCAAATATAGGTAAACAAAATGATCCCAGTGATTCGTTACCTCACAAACTGGCCGCTAACGTGTTAATAATTATGTAAATGTTCTCGACTGTACTGTTTAGGGCATGTGGGCCAGCGCTGGGCGTGGGCGGGCGGCATTCTGTCCACTCCGCCCACTGCTGGGCGAAAAGCCGTATGCTAGTGGGATTTGTATGGAGATACGATTTGTTTATTGGTGTGAATGTGTACTATTGTATGGAACGAGTTCGATTTCAAGGAACTTTCTCCGAGAGAAGGGAATGCATGTAACTGAGGTCGCTGTTTCGTTCGTGCAATATGCTAGGATTTCTCTTGTTCGGAAGTTTATTTAACCTACGGTAGCATGAATATAAGTAAGAAGAAAGGATAAAAAAAACACCGACAGCATGTAAAAATATTTCTACTGACTGCCCTTACTGGTCATTTTAAATTCAATCCGGTTAAATTATATTCAAGTCACGTCCTGCATAGTGCTTTTTGAGTAAAAATAAAAAAAAAACTGTTTGAATTTTAAATAATGCAAGAATATGTAGGTATTAAATACCTACATTCGATACTTCCTTCATCCTGCTCCAAGTCAAGTATTAAAATTATATATCATTTGTCTATCACTATAGACGTAACCTCAATTAACTAATCAATACCTAAGTAATTTATCATTAACGACACGATTCGAGTCACCTGCTACCAGAATTACTTTTAATCATCTTGATCCTCGTCCGAGAAGCGGAATATATATACTCGACGAATACGTAGGATGTGTGTAGGCATGTATAATAGGTATGTAATATGTAATAGGCACGTGAGGCGTTGACAAGGCCGTGTTACATATGATATTCACGTCCGCCGAATAATGAATGAAATTTAAAATTGTGCTCCCGGGAACGCAGAAATTTACATTTGGTTATCCTCTTTATCTGTTTTCTGGAAACTACGAAGTTCAAGGAAAATACATAGTTCTTTTTTGTACCACATGGTAAATCGAGGACATGAGGAGGTTTAAATTGAAAGAGTATCACAAGTACCTATATAGTAAAAAATGAACTGTACGGATATGATGGTCGTTCTTGTCTACGTGACAGCGTGATAAAACGGGGTCCGTCACTTTCTATCCCGCGGTGTTAAAAGTGACAGTTATTTAACCACGTGGATAAAACCATCCATAATACGCCGGCTGATTGATATACCTAAAGCTTATGATAGGCATTTTGATCCCGTGCTTTTACTCATAGCGTTTAGTCATACCTCGCAAAATTCCTCGACCTAATAATCCTTCCAAAGCTCCCGTGAAATTAAATTTCAGGCACAATAAGCGTATGAATGACATCACACACGCTAATGACATCACGAGGTCGGCAGGTTGCCGCGACCATCATAACCAGGTCAAGTTTAACATAAACATTTGGCTTATCTGCGCCAACTGGTTGCGAATTTAATTGTCACTTGTTTTTCTTGGGTTGAAAGGAGAATGACAGTAGTGAAAGAGACAGTGAATAATTAAGTGTAGTTGGTTGTGTTCTCTGGGAGCAAGTAAGCTTTTGTGTACACCTAGGAAATTAGGCTGCCTTTCTACTGAGTCGGAGAATCAACCAACATAATATAGTCATAGTCATATATTTATTGCATCCATGGTAAGTTTCATGGTCATGGTAAGTAATAGCATTGTTTGTCTTCTCCGCTCCGCTGGATTACAACCAATGCTATGAGTTGAATCCCGCACGTCTCTTTTTATGGCTCTTCTACACGATGGGCCAGCGCCGGCCACTCCAAGGGACGCAGCCATACGGCAGAATGAGATAGCAATATCACTTGCTCCCTCTAACGCATAAATGCGTCCCTTGGTGTGGCCGGCGTTGGCCCATCGTGTAGAGGAGCCATTAGGATGACTCACCTGGCCGAGGCCGGGCCGGAGCTTCTCACACGTCATTTTCTATGACGGCTGATCGGTGATCACGTGGTGCGTGGTGGTAGTCGGCCCAGGCCTGGCCCGGTCTAGCGTGAGTCAATTTCAATCAAACTTTTTGATCAATGTTGGGTTGGGTTGATTAGTGTGATTGCAGATATTTTTGAGCGCTCTTTATTGTCTTGCTACTTGATATTGATTGGTATTTTTCTGGAAAATTTTAAAATCAAGCCAAAACAAACCCATTAATATATGCACAGTTTACGTAACCGTAACTAATGAGATGCACAGTCGCGGCGCCCGCGCAGCCTTCGCGACGATCGATATCGGCTAGAGGAAGCCGGCTTATCGCGCTTCCTTTCCTTGCTAATAACTACAATGCTCTACATATATACCTACGTACAGGTAATTTGGTTTTCTTGCGTTTTGACGAAGATGTCGAAAATCCAGAGGGTATTTGTGATCATGATTGTCAGGAAAAAGGCAAAATCTATGTATTTTTAATCAAATGGGGAGTGAGTGAGTCAGTTCTTAATTAACAACAGCGCGTTTGTTTCGCTAATTGTCAGATCATTGGCATTGCCCTGTTGGAATACTATTTCAAAAGATCTTGAGAAACTTTGCCTATCAATACTTTTACGACTTTTTTGACTTAGCACTGTTACGTCTGGCATATTGTGTTAACCTAAGGTTAGCTACTTATAAATAACGTCGCATTATCGCAAAAACACAGTACCTAACAGAACAAGGTTTTAAATAAATGAAGGCAATGATTAAAGATCAAAGTCATCAGTCTATTAATGTAGCCAACAAGTTTATGAGCACTTAATCTTGAAAAGGATGTTTGTGTTTAGGAGTAAATGCGGTCTTATGGATGTTTCTAGAAGCGATTGAATTCTGCATTGGGATACTGCAAATTCGCACATGGAACATGGATGGGTAAAATAAAAAAAAAGGCTTAGTTTTGATAACCTATATATAGCATATGATTGGCGCGACAGTATCTCGCGGCGCGATAGACTACCCGTCTTTTTCTAAATATGTTAACAAAAGACGAGGGACGGGTATATAGTTTATCTCGCCGCGAGATACTGTCGCGCCAATCATGTGCTAGTCCGGCTGTGCAAAGAAAAAAATGGATGGTATAATCTAAAGATTTTTAATTAAAACCTGAAGAAAGGGGCGCGCAGAATGTGTTACAAACTATTTAAAAAAACGCGTTTAACATTAAACCAAAAATAATCTCGAGGTTTTAAGTTTAGAAATTGAATTAATATTCGTTTGTCTTTCCTGATGTAATATCGTGTCCGTGTGACTAGAGGGGTTTATATTTTTCACACCTCCTATTCAGAAAAGAGCTTTTTCTTCCCTGCTAGGAGGGATCAAAGTGGCACTTTTCCTCCCTGCTAGGAGGGATCAAAGTGGCACTTTTCTGTTTGCACATTCTTTTTTTAGCTTAAATAATGTGTTTAAGCATCAGATTGTGTCAACACTAAGATTTTTTTATTTTCCTCATAGTTGATGTGAAAAGCAGTATGCGTCACACGGTATCAAAATTATTTCGTCTTGGGCGTTAACACTTGAATTCCTCATTACGCTCAGGATTCTACTTTAGAATCCCTTACTACGTTCGGGATTCTATTGTAGAATCCATCGCTTCCTTCAGGAATCAATGTACGCCCTTGACGGAAATATATCATTTTGATCCCATTGTAACACAAACTACTATTTCCCCTAGTTAAACAAAGGCTTGGCTGGTATAAATAGTTGGAAATACGATACGTAAATCAAAGTAGGTACCTAAGTTATCACCACCGTGTCTCACCGTCCTAGAACAGAACGGCTATGTTTTCTGTTTAGTCACGATCCACAGCACGAGACGATCTATAATATTCTAGGAACAGAGGATATTAATAAACACCACGTGATACATAGTTATTAGGTACCATTTTAAATATAATATATGCCCGGTGTAGAGGCACAGAGGGTAAATCCATTAACATTTTAATCGAATTTCATCCAATTGCGCTAACCACCTCGTAATATTCAATTGTTTTTAATTAGGTACAGACATTTGAATGGAGTCTAGATCGGTGCACTTTTCTATCTTGGGTTAGATTTTTCTATAGTTTTTCGATCTCTCTATAGTCCAAAATAAATTATAAGGCTAAGTACCAGCTTACTGAGTTGTAGATAGCTAAATTCGTATGGCATTTACGTACAATTAATCAATGAATCTGAGGGGCTACCGCGACGCGCGAATACCGAATTTCGCAAATTGCGGGGATCTCTCTTTTTTACTCCAATGAAGGCGTAATTCGAGTGACAGAGAAAAATGCCGGCAATTTGCGAAATTCGGTGTCGCGGTAGCTCCTCAGCATTCGTTTTGTTAGTCGCCATCAGATATATCTAGGCGGCCAAGGTACTCACAAATATCTTACGTTCTAAACAAGCGCCTCTACTGCCAGAGGCGTTAGAGTGCCAAGTTTTGGGTACCTTGGCCGTTCCGATATAGATAGAGTCTGTGCGGAAAGAAGAATCGTGGAATGTATGGGGCCCAATACATTCCACGACTCTTCTCTTTCCTAACAGAAGGCGACTGTGGTACTTCAGTCCCATTAAAAAAAATTAAAGGCTACAAATATAATGACCACCAAAAAATACTTTGGTACCCTAAATAAAAAAATCATGCTTACCAAAAAAAAATACTGAACACCAAAAAAATAAGGCCTAAAATTACAAAAGTACCACCGTTTTAATTACGACTGCCATTCAAATTGTATTTAAATACCAAATATATTGGATGATTACCTAAAATCATTAATGATCACCAATTCTTGAAGACCAAATTAATGCGATATTTTCACCTAAATAAATCACTGTGATTACCAAAAAATTTATACATATTACCAAATAAAGTAAAATGATGCCAAAATTACTAGGTTTGAACTGCGACCCTTGTAGAAAAGAAATGCTACTAGAAAAGTGGGTTAATAGGTTAGGTTTGAACTGCGACCCTTACGGAAACGAAATGCTACTATAAAAGTGGCTTAGGTTAGGTTTGAACTGCGATCCTTACAGAAAAGAAATGGTACTAGAAAAGTGGGTTAGGTTAGGTTTGAACTGCGACCCTTACAGAAAAGAAATGGTACTAGAACGGTGGGATAGGTTAGGTTTGAACTGAGACCCATACAGAAAATAAATGCTACTAGAAAAGTGAGTTAGGTTAGGTTTGAACTGCGACCCTTATAGAAAAGAAATGTTACTAGATAAGTGGGCTAGGTTAGGTTTGAACTGCGACCCTTACAGAAAAGAAATGGTACTAGAAAAGTGGGTTAGGTTAGGTTTGAACTGCGACCCTTACAGAAAAGAAATGGTACTAGAAAAGTGGGTTAGGTTAGGTTTGAACTGCGACCCATACAGAAAAGAAATGCTACTAGAAAAGTGGGTTAGGTTAGGTTAGAACTGCGATTGTTACAGAAATAAAATGCTACTAGAAAAAGGTGACGAAGTGGATTAATTAATTTAATAGGATAACGATATATTAAATATTTGCCTCTTTTTAATTAAAATGTGGTTACAATTTTGGTGGTCATTTATTATTTTTGGGTTTACAATGATTATTTTGGAGTCATTTGCTTTAATAGGATAGCAAGATTTAAAAATTTGGTTATAATTTTACATTAAAATAGAGTTCTAATTTTGGTGGTCATTTACTATTTTTGGGTTTACAATGATTATTTTGGTGTCATTTTCTTTAATAGGATAGCAAGATTTAAAAATTTGGTTATCATTTCACATTAAAATGGGGTTTGAAATTTGGTAATGATTTACTATTTTTGGTGTCATTTCCTTTAAAAGGATAGTAAAATGTAATAAAATTGGTAATCATTTCACATTAAAATGGAGTTACAATTTTGGTGATCATTTATTATTTTAGGGTGGTAAAATATATATTTTTGGTATTAAATTTTACTAAATCTGGTGATCAGTTAAATACCAGCCAAAATTAAATATTGATTTTGAGACAGCTTATGAAATTTTATTTTAAAGTTACTGTGGATGCTTACGTTGTATTAAAAAAGACATTAAACATTTACTGAAGATATGAAGAGCTCAAGAACAGGGGGCCGATTTTTGAAATTCGACCGCTGGATTTCGTGTATTTCGTTCAGTAATATCTCCACTACTAGGCATGTAAATACTACTAATAGAATTGCAAACGAGTGGTCAATACCACTAGATTCCCAATTTCTATCGCTCGTATTTCAAAAATCAGCATTTCGCCGTTTTCTACCGATTTTCGAGTGACGAAATCGAGCGATTGAAATTCAAAAATCGGCCCCCAGAAGACCTTACAAAATAATCGGTCGACTTTAAAACTGCCATCCTGTTAACCTCAAGAAACCCTTGAAACGTTTTATATTCACTAAAATGGCGCGTTTAATTACCGACAGAACGAAACAAAATGCTCTCCTGTACAGGACTGAAAGAGAGGGTTTGTGTAAAAATAAAAGTCGAAAGAGGCGATGATGTCATGAGTACGGATAGCGG
This sequence comes from Cydia amplana, assembly GCF_948474715.1. Classification (NCBI taxonomy): domain Eukaryota; kingdom Metazoa; phylum Arthropoda; class Insecta; order Lepidoptera; family Tortricidae; genus Cydia; species Cydia amplana. The sequence continues at coordinate 1,116,019 of NC_086090.1, forward strand.
TCAAGGGTATATTACTGTGATAAAGGAGAAATATTCGACATAGGTACCTATTTATTTTATCATGCTTGCTTGTCCATTCGGAACGTTTTCGTAGAATAACAATTTATTTTAGTTTATGTATATAAATGAACTAAATGGTTGCATACTGTGCGACTTCAAAATAATTTCTTTCTGCGAACGCTACTGCTGTCTGCTACAGTATGGGGTTCTTCAGAAAACGAACAGTCTATATATACTGATACTTAACAAAAAATAAGCATGCGACTTTTGGTAATGGTCGATCTTTATAGGTACTTTTATAATGTAGTTACGATGATTTTTCAGAATAGGATCTTCAGTACCTATATACCTATTCTGAAAAATCACAACGTAGCATTTTGCATGTTATATGTAGGTTTTATATATACCTATTTGTAATAATTAGGTGAGGGTGGGGAGGGTCGATCCCTAGGGGACACTTGGTAAACTTCATTTTTAATCAAACCAAACGAAATACAATTTTTTGCGCTGGTAACACTCATTCATTCGTTCCTAACTTCACGTTCTGTCATGGCACTGTATCGGAAAAGTCAGTGGTTCAAAAATGGCGGACGGTGAAAGATTTTCTGCGTACTATATTCAATTTTCGGTAAGCTTTAACTGGATTTATTTTATAATATGAGATGGAAATGATGTTAGTGAGTGTGCTTATTATGTGTTCCGTTCCACGTCTGAGATCTTCATTGAGAGCGTAACGCCTCCGGTGACCGATAGATGCCGCTAGCGTCTATGTAGTCGCTCCGCCGCCTCGCCGTGACGTAGTTCCGCTTCCCTTTCCTGCAAACAGACGCCCGCCCCCCGCCACTCGCCGCCGCTATGTCATTGTTTCGTCGACCGTCCTGACCGATGGTCCGCAAATTTTTTTTGCGAACATTTTTGCAGCATGGCGCTTTAAAAATTTCCGATAGCGAGATATAGCCAGAGATCGCCACTACTAGTCTTTTGGCGGTCTCGGGATCGATCTTCCAACGGTGCTTTTCGATTCTACCCACTTTTTTCTTGCTAAATTTTCTTTTACATGCCATGCTGCTAAAATCGTTACCGTTAACTCGCATTTTCGAGAGTGAAGTAGGAAGTGCGTCAACAAGTGGTTTCAAGTGTCGTTTGTTACACAAGTGTCGTTTGTTACAACGCGTGGTAACGTAAGTCGCTCCGCATCGGAGAGGAACGTGCGTCATCGTGCCTGCCGCGGGGAGCGGGGCCGGCCCGGCGCCCCGCGCGGTGGGGTGCCGGGGCCGCGCTGCAATAGGATAGGTTTGGATTGTCTCAAACCATCTGGTAAGGCAGTTTAATGATATTCTAGCTGTATTTGGCGTTCGGAAGCGCATTGCGAATGCCCACTTGGACGCTAAAGCCCCGGTTCTCGTCCGATTACCGCAGGTTTCGGCCGAGGTCGGTGCTCGTGCTCGGAGCCCGGGAGTATTACCTCGTGTTGTTAGTTTCCGACGCGACAGTTCGTGCCGCCGCGTCGGCACTGTCGACTTTCTCTTGTCGTCCGAGGTGACTCCGAGACGCCGCGACGCTGCGGGCCGGCGTTCGAAGTGTCGCGGCGCAGGCGCTTCCGGTCCGCGGGACTCCGAGAGACGTCACACGCCCGCTCCTGTTGCTACGGTCGCGGCGCGGGTGGATCGCGGACCTCTCGGTCCCGTCCTGGCGCCAAGGTGAAGGCGGACCGGACCACGGGGAGCACGCTACTGCATCTCGACTGCTCAAAGTGGAAGGAAGGTAAGTTACGTGGAAGCCACTCTGTGGAAACACTACGAGTACAGCGGCGGGGCCGTTCGCCGCGCCGGTTGCCGTCTATCAAGGCGTCCTGAGCCGGCAACGTCCATCACGCGCATCGGCGCGATGGCGCGTCACGCACCGGCGCCTCCCGAGCTGGCGGTGGCTGCCGCCACGATTGGCGCCGCCCACCTCACGCATCGGCGCCACTTGAGCTGGCCGCCACCATGGCGCCTCACGCACCAGCGAAACAGTGGCGGGCCGCCACGATGGCGGCACCCGCCTCACGCGTCGGCGCCTCTCGAGCTGGCCGCCACGATGGCACCTCTCGCCTCACCAGCGCCCCCTGAGCCAGTGGCGGCCGCCACGATGGCGCCGCCCACCTCACGCTCCGGTGCCACCCGAGCCGGCCGCCACGATGGCGCCTCTCGCCTCACGCACCTGCGAGCCGGTGGCGGGCCGCCACAAGGGTGCCGCCCGCCTCGCGCACCGGCGCCTTCCGAGCTGGCCGCCACGATGGCACCTCTCGCATCACGCGCCGGCGCCTCCCGAGCTGGCGGTGGCTGCCGCCACGATGGCGCTTCTCGCGTCACGCGCCGGCGCCTCCCAAGCTGTCGGTGGCTGCCGCCACGATGGCGCCTCTCGCGTCACGCGCCGGCGCCTCCCGCGCTGGCGGTGGCTGCCGCCACGATGGCGCTTCTCGCGTCACGCGCCGGCGCCTCCCAAGCTGTCGGTGGCTGCCGCCACGATGGCGCCTCTCGCGTCGCGCGCCGGCGCCACCCGAGCTGGCGGTGGCTGCCGCCACGATGGCGCTTCTCGCGTCACGCGCCGGCGCCTCCCGAGCTGTTGGTGGCTGCCGCCACGATGGCGCTTCTCGCGTCACGGGCCGGCGCCTCCCGAGCTGTTGGTGGCTGCCGCCACGATGGCGCCTCGTGCGTCACGCGCCGGCGCCTCTGCCGCCACGATGGCGCTTCTCGCGTCACGCGCCGGCGCCTCCCGAGATGTCGGTGGCTGCCGCCACGATGGCGCCTCTCGCGTCACGCGCCGGCGCCTCCTGAGCTGGCGGTGGCTGTCGCCACGATGGCGCTTCTCGCGTCACGCGCCGGCGCCTCCCGAGCTGTTGGTGGCTGCCGCCACGATGGCGCCACCCGAGCTGGCGGTGGCTGCCGCCACGATGGCGCCTCTCGCGTCACGCGCCGGCGCCACCCGAGCTGTCAGTGGCTGCCGCCACGATGGCGCCTCGCGTCACGCGCCGGCGCCACCCGAGCTGGCGGTGGCTGCCGCCACGATGGCGCCGCCCACCTCACGCACCGGCACCATCCGAGCGGCGGCGGTTGCCATGATAGCGCCGGCAATTACGTCGATGCTGCAAGTACGACGCTGTCGTCCTTTGCAATGGCACCCATGTTCTGTTCGTAAGAAAACTTATCTGTTGCCGTTCCCAATGATATCGCCAGCGGCCGTGTCGATGCAGCCCGCCAAGCCGACGCCGGCCGGGCGCCACGCCGCCGCCGTCCGGCGCCACGTGTACCACGGTACCAGTTTTCCCTGTCCACATGGCCCCATTGAGGTACGCAGGCGCTTATAGCTATGGTGCAACAGCACGAGCAGACCGCTAAACTCTTGCTTTCGGTTAAGGATTCCTCCGTCGCCAAGGCGACGGCAGACAAGGTCCCGTGTGCTCCGCTCAAAACCGAGGTTGAAGGCATTGAAAAGGTTTGCAGTGTTCACATAATTATCTCTCTGCTTGCCCGCGCTCTCCAGCTTAAGTTCCGTCTTACAAAGACGAACTCGTTCGCCAAGCCCCTAATAAACAAAATGGGACAAATAAACCCGCTGCGCCTGAACGAGCTTGTGTTTCCGGTGCCAAGAGAAAGGGGCCAGGAGAACTCCAGCAGTTTCCATCTGTCTGTCTTCGACTTTATCGAAACAGTTTTGTTAAGCAAAGCGCCATAATCGATTTTAGACTTGATTTCATCAGTGCGATTTCCTTAAAAGCATGCTACCATGCTCCTATACAAGTTTGACTGAAGGTTTTTCGTTTTCTCAACATACAGACCTGCCTTGCTGCCGAGTTTCTCACAGAAACTATACTCGATGCCTCCTGTTCAGTCTCAAATTCGCAAACGTTAGTTTATGGAGATTGCACCGTCGTAGTCCTCACCTTATACCTGTAGTCCGTTAATAATGGTAGACAATGTACGAAGTGAGGCCCTTCAAGTGGAGAGTAATCGTTAACGGGCCGCACCTGCAGCGCTGACGACAGGAGTGTACTACAAACATACAACCGTTACTACGGTTGTCGAAAAAACTGCTGATGCCAGCAGATCGTCTATAGTTCGCGCTGGTTCCTTGCTACTTACCAGGTCGGTATAACCCCCAAAGGCGACGGTTTATCAAAAAGTCACTGCGTCCCCCGAGTGGCAGCTGCGCCCAGAAGCCGCCGAGACTATCTTCGCCTGATAGGCACCTTGTTGGTCGGCCTCTCCGCTTTCGAGAGCCCTCGCACTGTACCACGGTATGTCTTAACCGACTCTTTGAAGTGCTACCACGACGCGTTTGGCAGCTGCCGGTGATACGACTTGGCATGGATATCTCCACCTCCCAGGCTAGTCTGTTTACTGTGACGGCGTGATGAGGAGAGCTTTCTCGCAGCTGTGGTAAGCTTGCAATTTACTGGCGGTCCTAGTGAACACAACGTCAGACCACCATCCCTTACAAGTCAACGACCTTAAGAATCGAGGCGTAGCTCCTGTCAGATAGGACGCTCCAACACCGAGCCGGCGATAACCGGGTATTTCCGGTTCCGGTACTGGTTGTCTAGAAAACCAGTACCGGGGAGCACTCCCTAGATCGTCCCCTTGTCGAGGTCGCTGTACGCCCACAATGTAGAAATGATCTTCATGGTGCATCAAAAATGAGATCGACTGCCAGGTACCTCTAATACCCAGTGAAGTAGCGAGCTATCTCAGACATCTATTTCTATTCTCCATGTTAGCTTTCAGAATGATACTTGTTCAGAAGCCTGTAACAAGTGCTGTATGTGAACCACTATCGGACACTATGCCTTCTTCCATCGTCATTAATAGCGAGACCAGTGCCTCCCAAACCACCAGCTTGGGACGCGAGAAATCTTATTCAAATTACTTGCCCTAACTTGAATAATCCTACAACGTACCTATATAGAAGAGCTGCCGCACCTTTACTGTTAGCATCAGGCCGCAGGGTCAATGACCTTACCCTACTACACTGTAGCCCAGGCAATTACACAGATAACTTTGACGCTATTATTTTGTGTCCGAAATTCGGTTCTAAACCAGATAACGTGTCTCACCGACTGGACTCTCTAGAAGCTTCGGAATAAAGTATAGACCCAGTAGGTAGTCTGGGTACGTCAACTTGTGAGAATTACACAAAATGTTAGGGACACTGCGCTTATTTCCTTCAGACACAGTAGTCTCATCCAATCCGGCCTCGCCTACGATTGCTTTCGATCCATGATGTACTTAATCACTAAATTAGCTGGAAAACTATCCAATTACTTAGCGATATTTTGGCTTAAGTTAATTGGGAACATGACTCTTTCTTTAGACGATCCTATCGCCGAGATTCTGCGGATCGGATGCGATTTCGAATGAGAAATCTCTCAAACCAGTTTAACGTCAGATTCGAACCTGGGATTACAGTTTAAATTCTCAATTTCCTGTAATGCATCATTATAACGAGTTATTGTGATTTCATGGGTTGCAATAAGGCGTATATATTTATTCTTTCTCTGAGTTATATGACAGTAGGTGTAGCCCTAACGCTTGCGCGCCCGCTGACTCGCCACCAGGAGATAATAAACAGGTCTCAATGAAGATCTCAGACGTGGAACGGAACACATAATATAAAAATTTTACCTTCCAATAAAATTATTATTATGTTTCCTTCCACGTCTGAGATCTGAGTAATGCCTTCCTGGCAGGCTACTAGGCTACTTTTATACCGACGGTACTTCTCCTCAACAATGTCATAGCGGCGGCGAGTGGCGGGGGGCGGGCGTCTGTTTGCAGGAAAGGGAAGCGGAACTACGTCACGGCGAGGCGGCGGAGCGACTACATAGACGCTAGCGGCATCTATCGGTCACCGGAGGCGTTACGCTCTCAATGAAGATCTCAGACGTGGAAGGAAACATAATAATAATTTTATTGGAAGGTAAAATTTTTATATTTTATTTGTTGTTTATTGAAGTGATGATTAACTTGGATTACATTGATATACGCGAACACATGTTTCGAGTACGGCACGTTTTATAATCTTACTATGTATGGGGAGACTTTGTCTTTTTCTTCAGGGGAGATATGATTCCGGGATCATGTCACCCCCAAAGCGATCAAATATACATTGTAATAAATTTACTTACAAAATGATTTATAGAGCTATCATAAATATTTTCTTTTCTTTAGTAAATCATGCCGCGAAAGTACGACCAGAGAAACACTGATTTAAACTTTCAAGGTTTTTGACTCATTATTGTTTATTAAAACGGAATTTAATGGCGTATAATTCATTTTTTAACTATACAACCGACTCCGAAAACGGAATTATCCTCGTGGCCTTTGAAAAGACTGACTAAAGTTGACATCAACATTTTACGAACTACCCGTACTTGGTCTTTTTTATCAAGTTAAACGTTTTACACACAGGGGATGTTACTCGGTCGACAAAAAACACTTATATTTGGTTTTCAACCGGCGATATTTGTTTTTATGGATGAAATGCTATTTCAATGGCTTTCCGACCTTATGTACTATAGAACCGACGGTCCATAGAAAGGATTTTAGGATTATGCAGCTCAAACACCGTCCTCGAAACGTGAGCAGTAAATTTCTAAACTTATTTATTATAGTAAACAATAACGACCAGTGATGGGTAAAAAAATTAAAATTGCTGTAGGTATCTGACGCTAAAAATACCTTCATAAGAACTTTAAAAAAATTAGCTTGTTACAAGAAATTTTATGTTAATAACTTAGATTTTTTTTTGTACAAAAATTGATTCCCTATTTTATGTTGTTTTATGGATAATACGATTACATTGTTTTTTAAAAGTATAAGATTATGGATTAATATGTGTTTGATATCTTCATATATTAATTTTCTGTAGATAAAGTGAATAAATTAACGTAGATACTACCCTCGAAATATGACATTGCCACTTAAAATCTTTTTACCAAGTGTCCCCAAATCTGGAAGACTTGATCCCTTCGGCTTAGACATCTGATTACCGGAAATACAACTTCAAAGCATGGAAGATGCAATATATATATGTTTGCTGTGTATTTTACAAATTATAGATGCATTGCTAATAGCGATCCGAGTTATATAATCAATGAGAATCTGGTATGGGGAGACATGGTAAAAATATGTTTACCATGTGTCCCAAGAACCAGGGTCACTTGATCCCCCTAGGATCAAGGCTCCCGACCAGGGGTAAACAAGTCTCCCTTACATAGATCATATTTAGCTAATAGACAACAATGTACTGAAATATCCAAATTTGTTGAAATTAAAAATAATATTCATAAATTAGTATATAGATCACCTCTTCGTACAGTTGTTTCAGGAGTACCTCAGGGAAGTAACTTAGGCCCACTATTATTTTTAATCTTTATCAATGATCTTCCTAAAGCTACAAATTTTAAAACCATACTTTTCGCTGATGATACAACCATCATAGTCAGGAGACAAAACCACCTTACATACGAGTCAGATATCAATAATGCATTGACAGACATAAACAATTGGATACTTGATAATAATCTACTTATCAATTTGAGTAAAACACAGTACATGCAATTTCATTCTTCTAGAACAACGCCGCCACAAATTAATATTAATATCGACAACATTTCTTTACAGAGCTGTAATTTCATTAAATTCTTAGGTTTAAATATTGACTCCTCACTAAACTGGAGAGAACATTCTTCAATTTGTAAAAAACTAGACCGTTTCATTTTCGCCTTAAGAAAATTACGTCAGTCTGTTTCATTTGAAGCGGCCCTTACAGCTTATCACGGCCACATTTCATCTATACTCAATTATGGCCTTATCCTATGGGGTAATTCTGTGGATGTTGAAAGAACATTCAAATTACAGAAAAAATGTATTCGTGCAATATCTAATGCTCAAATAAGTAGCAGCTGTCGACCTCTTTTCAAAAAACTCAGCATTTTACCGTTAGCTTGTATGTATATTTTAAAAATTTGTAATTTTGTTAAGAGGTTCCCAGAATATTATGTTAAGCGTTCGGATATATATTGTTCAAGCAATCCTAGACCGCAATACAAAAACATGCTTAATCAACCGCGGTGCATGACTGACATTTATAGAAGAAACGCTTATAATACGAGTATTGTAATATATAATAAGTTACCAGTCGAAATTAAAGCACTTGAGGGCAAGGAATTTTCTAAAACACTCAGATATTGGCTCCTTGATCGCTGCTTTTATACAGTAAATGATTTTATGAATCATACAAAGTAATGTTTAACAATAATTTCTTAAACTAGGTTACTCAGTTTCATGCATCCGAATTAAAGCTTAATTTTACTGATGTTACCAATGTTACCATTTCGCATTATGTATGCTGCTAGTTAGTATTTTAGAATATAATAGAATTATAATAAGAACTTATGTCCTATTAAACTTTGTAACATTTGCATACTGTTTAAAACAGTTAGAAAAGGTGAAACAATATTTTACACTAACACATGTAATATTTACCCTTTTTTTTGCAAATAAATTATTGTTTGTTTTGTTTGTTTTTTTAGGGGACACATGGTAAAAGTCAACAGTATGGGTTTTCATTAAATAATGATCTAATTTATTGCACAAATCTGTTCTAATTCAAACTATTAATGAAGAGATAAATTCTGAGTCGTATGGTCTATAAAGTTTTTCAATACTACAAATAGTTAAGAAAATGTATGCTAAAAACAAAAGGGGTGATCAACCCTCCCCAGTTTCCCCTACACCCACGGATTTCTTTTATCTAGCTTAAATATATTTAACTACATATAGTCCTCTACCTGCTATCCTCTACGGTTTCAAAACCAAAGTTCTCTTTTTGTCATTTTACACGATCATTTCTTTTCTATCTTCTATTCGTTAGGTGCACGACGGATGCTGCCCTCATTTTGTAGGCTTTTATATACGGCTATACGTTTAATCTTATGGAGTAAAATTAGTTCAAACAGCTGTCGCTAGCATTAATGTGGGACATACCATAAGATTACGTGTGTTTGTGACAATCAGCGCCACTTCTCCTTCCACCGACTTCGCTCCTTGCCAAGTGACACATACAATTACATGTATACCTAGCTAGCTAGCTAATAGCCTATGACAATAGATTTATATTTCCTTATTCTAACCTAACTCACACCACACTGCACGCAGGATGCATGCTAATCGCATACGCCGGCGCTATTTCAACCATAAACTACAGTCAAGCGTCGCCGTAGTACAATTCCACTGCAAACTAAAACGTCATGAGTGTCTTAACCTTCATAGGCTCTTGCGATCTTTCAGTGTTGCGTTGGATGCGTGGGCGCAGTGAATGGGTGACGCCAGTCCGCCGACGCGACGCTTACACAACTCAATAAGGCTCCGTGGCTTACCTAGATTACTATACGGGTTTATAGTGGCCTGACTTTAAATGGTTTTGAACTGGATTTAAGTCTGTTTTCTACTGAGCTGTGGGGAGTTTGGTAGACCAAAGGGTATAAGAATAACCTCGGATCGAGCTTATATGACTTTTTGGTTTGTATTCATAATTATAAATCAGTCATAATATATACTCGTAGTTATGAATGTTTTGATGAATCAACGTGGTGATTAAGTTTATTAAAATTAATTGATGACAATATTTAAGTCTTCTTTTTACTATAATTAATTTTCTTTGACAACTTAACCTAGTAGTTATTTTGTGCTATTACTGTTCGAATCTATGACAGCTGCGAACGCACATCCTAAACTGTTTTATTAATTGTTCGATTGAAATTGGACATGTCAAAACTTTTACGACATTGCGATATGACAAGAAGTCGAAGATCACTCTTTAGTTATTTTGCAAACACGAGAAGTTTTCTTTAGCCATTTAAAAGCTAAACATATAAAAAGAACTTTATGAATGTAGGTATTTATAATGAAAATATTATTATAACTAATTAGCGGTGCAGACTCATCTAACCGCTTGAGAAATTGGGTCACCCGTCGATGCGGTTTATATTTAACTAAGCTTTTGAACTAATCGTATCTGTGTTACACCTGCTCCTTTATATGTGATATTTTTAACTTCTGCACCCGGTTTTAGTATGAAACCAGGGCTATAACCGCGAAAATAGAAGTTCGTAAATTGCGGGCATTTTTCTCTTTCATTCTAATTACGCCTTCATTGGAGTAAAAGAGAAAGATCCGCGCAATTTGCGAACTTCGGTTTTCGCGGTAGCCCCTTCTGGCATTTTTTGCGTTTAAAAGTTTCTCTACATTGTTATTGCAGCTTATTTTATGTGTAGAGTAGTCCCTCCAAGCTTTCTGTGCGCCGACTTTGACATAACAAGTAAGTGCAGTGGAATTGTCATTGTAAATGTAATAGGTATTTTCATAGCCATTTATGATGACAGTTTCACATTTTATTACAAAATCCATGCAGAGAGCTTATTGACTTCAAAAGTGTCGTGGACGCAAATTTTAACTAATGAATAATTATCTGCTGTCATTTATCTGCTGAAGAGCACTTGGTGACAGGGCCGGATCTAGGGTAGAGCGAGTGGAGTGGCCGCTCTAGGCGCCGGATGGCAAGGGGGGCGCCAAAATGGCAAATGAGAAAAAAAAGTTTTAAAAGACGCGAGTGTGGCGAGGGGACGGGGTTGAAAATACGCTTGAAAACTTCAACGAAGGGCGTCAAAATCCGATTTCGCTCTACCCTGATCAAGGGCTCGGACCGGCACTGCTTGGTGACATAAGTTTGGCCAACAAATTTAATATTTACTCTTAGATACTCGTATATATCCGTCAAATTAACCGTGTATCCATAGCCTTTATTAGTAGGCGGATAGGTACCTCATACGCGCACAAAACCTATAAATTATATTTTATCTCTCGTACACCATTTTAGTAAAACAAATAGATTAACCAAACCATCGGCCACAAAATGATTCATTCATAACAATAATATTCTAATCGATGCTCGTCCCTAATAAGGCGCGAATACATTGGCAATCAGCAAACATAGTTCAGTAGTTTGCGCTTGCGCCGAACAAACCAAAATTACACAGAGCTACATCCGTAGCTATAGGGTATTTTTCTGTATTTAATAGTACATTACATACCTAAGGGAGGTGAATTCGTAAATGCTCCAGATCGCAGGTGTTTGTGGCCCGAACCGAAGGTGAGGGCCATAAATATGCGATCTGGGGCTTTACGAATTACCGCCCCCGTGGTTTGTCTAAAGTTTTACGTCTTGCCTTGGCCAGGAAGTGAGATTTTCTTCTCGCGTAGACACGATTTCTATAAGACTATAAAGAATAGGTAAATTGATCGTGACGTCACATGCTAGTGTTTCATATAAATTGCATAGTAACAAATCGTTTCTTGACAGTTCGAAAAAAAGTATAGTCTTTCAAATATTGGAAAATTAGTTTGAATTTGGAATTTATTGCGTGAGAATAAGGTAGATATTTGTGTGTGTTTCCAAACGGTTGTTCCGACTGTTATGCTAGGCGGGCAGCATATTTTGTTTATTATTCCGCGCACGGCCCGCGTGCTAATAGAATACCTAACATAAGTTTTATCTGCTAACTTTGTAGGTACTGTAACTAAAATACACGTCGTCGTTAATGGCTTTGGCCAAAAAACTGCCTAACCAGAACCTTGTGTTTTCCATTTTGATATATTTCGGCATAAAAATCATGTTTCGGCCGAAACTCAAAAGGGAACCTTTGGTTTCGGTAAAAATCCGGTTTCGACTGGACACCACATATAAAGTCACTATTCCAATAGTCACACCTAACAGCAAATACACCTCTACTTCGACAAGGTTCTACCACAAACTGGTTGGCATTTCGCGACGCCGACAGCTAAGAACCATGACACAGTAAGGACAGATTTGGCGTATGAGCAAAATGTTTGCATAAGTCGTCAAGCAAATTAACTTATGGCCAATGTATTTAAGAATTTAAGAAATATACGTTTTTAGGATTGTGTGGGTCGTCAATCCACATAACCCAGCATTTAGTTCATGGCATTCAGTCTGTAACTCGAGTCTGACTCTAACTCGTTTGGTTTTACAAATTCTGTAAATCTGTAGAACTGATCGAGTTTACGATCACCGCCCACGCCAGCCTTCGGTGGTCATTCTGTTTGGTATAAATTATATTTTTATCGTTTTTCACCAAAATTGGGCTGTTCGGTAAGTCTTACCTCCTACGCTACGTCTCTATCCAAATATAACGGTGCTGTATTGGAAAAATCTTTTGGATAAATTCTCAATTTTTCATTATCATGTCAATGTTCTCTGTTTTGGAAGTCGGTTAAATATGCAACACAACTGCGTACATCAAAATCGGCCCGGTAGTTTTTAATGATACCGTGGAAAAATGTATATATGTATGTCACTTTATTGCACATAAAACAGATAAAACAAGATAAAAATAAAATATGTACCTACAAAGGAGACTTATCCCTAAAAGGGATTTCTTCCAGCTAACCTTTGAGAAAATTCGAAAAATCATAATGTCAATAATACTTCGAATTGTACATATATTTATCTCTACTATCTTTTCTCTGCAACTTCGTCTGTGTGGGCTCATGATGATGATTGATTTAAACTATCCCATATCCTTTCTCGGGACTCAAAATATCTCCATACCAAATTTCATCTAAATAAATTCAGCTGTTTGAACGTGAAGCGGTAACAGACAGAAAGAGTTTGCATTATAATAGGTATTATACTTTCATCGATTGTAAGAAGATTCTAACGATGCGGAACTGAATGAGGATGCGTTGTTTTATTATAAAATCCCTATAGCCATGTATCCTCTCTATCTCCATCAACAGATCCTCATATTAGTATGTATTCTTCTAAGTCGTACACTCTTGTCAGAGTGGTCGTGGCTGTTTTGGATGACGCCCATAATGGCTGGTCAATAGTAGGATGTACCTATAGGGTTTTGTAAAACTATTAGAAGGTCGCGAATATTAATAGCGCGTTGTTTTATCCTTCATCTTATTGTCTCGTTTATGTATGCTTTATGGGTCTTTCTTCTTCTTCCATCTACTAAGTTCTATTGATGGTGTCTGTACAACACGTTACCAGTGGAAGGGCTCAAGAGAGCGCGGCCCACGCCGGCTTAGTTTCACCACCAAATACGGCGTAGGCCGGCCCTTGTGCTCAGAGTAGCCGCTTGTACGCGGTTATTCAATTACATTAGACGGTAATTACATTATTTATTATCTTGTCCTTAATTATGCTATATCAATAGTAGGTAAGTATACCTAGTCCGTCTCAGCTTTGCACCAACTTAGAACTTAGAACACATCAGTAAGGCAGTGCCGATCATTATTTAACGTCATGTGTTCATAGGAATTTGATATTAACATTAATCTAACCTTATCACACTTCGTCATTGCAAATGCCATGCAGAGTTAACTTGGTCCGACTCTACTTAGAGTATAGTCACAAGTGTCACAACTCTAATAAGTAACATTCTCTAATCTAACCGAATCTACATATAACTATATCTAAATGTAGAATCGTAAGAGCAAGTTAGGTAAATTATTTACAGGTACATACGTACCTCTATCATTTATATTAATGTTAAACACACATGTATAGAATTACCCCAAATAACTTCAAACTAGAGATTAATAAATGTATTTTTATAAGACATAGTTCGCGTTCTAAATACATGATCGCAAAACTTTATGTTATGAAAATACGGCCAGCGCTATTTAAGGAATCATCTACACGCTTATATGTATTCTATTTCTATAAACATAAGGTTGTTATTGCTACAGCCCGGTATCATTTAATAGCGGGTCTTTCATTGTCTAACCAGACGTTTGGGGCCCGTATTCTATTTAGTATTGTACATTTGTAACATGTGCCTTTATATTTTTACAGTCGCCATCAGATACAATATCGGAGCGGCCGAGGTGCTCAAAGATATCTGAACATGCACTCTAACGCCTTGACAATACAGGTGTGTGGTCCGTTCAGATATTTGTCAGCACCTTGGCCGCTTTACCTGATCATAAGTGGACCGTATATCATTGCATTAAGGTTTATGAATTGCCAGTTAACGTGTGGACGGTGGTGATTATGCCACCTACTATGAGTTTTATGGACATCGGATCGGATGTAGTGTAGTTAATCTTATAAGTTTGAAAAACTACCCAATAGATGTCGTTATATATGAGGTCTACCCTACGGAAAGCAAAATCCTTTAAAATCTTTTTTTCTAAATTTAACATTATTATGGTATAATTCTAAATTATGGTAAGGTAAGTATAATAAAATAACCATTTTGAATACGGTACCTAAACAATTAAATTATATTTTAAAAATTGCTTGGCTGTTACGGGCTTATTCATTACGGGAAATAATACATTATTTCGGTACCTTATACTGTTCCAAGTACTGTACTGTGTTATTATCATTAAATTTTATTGCTTCGTGTAAGTGTGCGCACAGCCTCAAATTACCCATAGGTGTGAAAGAACAACGGTGGCAGTTACGCAATGCTCACACACACGTAAAAGTCGTACACACAGGGCAACAATGCACACAAAACATGTGAATGAGACGAGCACGATTCAATCGCAATTTACATAAATTTGGATACGGCATTGGATACTTAGCGCAATCTGTTATAGGTTTATAGATCGTCAATAGTTTGTTAAGTGTTGCGAGATACTAAATATTGTCTTTAAGAACTTAAATAATTAGCTCCAAAGAATTTTTATTTTCCGATATTCCGAGTTATACTTATAGCTAGTATTTATGATCTTGATTGCACCTGTAATCCTAACTCGACTGCCATAGATTTGGCTTAATAATAAGCATATCCAAGACGCAGGTGCTAAAACAACCAGCTCGCAATTACGAAGCGGATACTACCAATCTAACTATAGAAGTAGGGAACCCCCTATCAGAAACCGTCAACCACCACCACCACTTTGTGGGTAGAAGGTTTGAGATCACATCAATGTACCATATTCTGACAAATAAATATATTTTATTTCATTTCATTTTTTAGTGTTCTATTACCCGTATCTTGTTTTCAACCTTCCATGTAGAAAATCACAAAAACCCGAAGAACGACAGCCTTATAAAGTATTAACGACCTGTTTGTTTATTTCCAGGTAAAGTGGCGGCAAGATGACGACGAAATCGTACAGCAAGCACAAGGAGTTCAAAGAGTTCTCCAGCAGCAGCCGCGGCAATGCGCCCTTCGCGGGGGAACAATTCGGTCAGTTGGGTTTAGGATGACTCACGACAGATCGGTCCGGGTCCGGTATATACTTCAGTCTTCTATAAAAAACATCACGTAATCACCGGTCGGAAGCCTCGGCACGGACCCGGGAATATAAGGCTGGATGGCTCACGCTAGAAACTGTTCTACACAGAACAGAGCTGTGTTGTAGAACAAGTTTCTAGCGTGAGTCATCCTTTTTATATTCCCTAAACCTTGTCCTATTAGCCCTATTATATACCAATCTCGGTAAATAATCTTTGTCGATCACAGTCAGTCGTGAATTATCAGTTAAGGATAACCGATCCTTCTAAAGTTCTCAGTGAAGTTGGTGAAGTATAATAATTCTCTACTTGTATCAGAACGCCATCTTTTGGACTATCCGTTTACTAAAATAAGCGATTTATTTAGTTGACTTCACGCTTACAACGCCATCTATCGAGCAGTTGGTTATGTAATTTTGGAACCATTTACATAGAGTAATATAAGTTCCCATGAATAATTAGAAAAAGCGTAATAAACTTCTTTCGCAAATAAAATGCCTTTCACCCTCTGGACCTCCTCCTTCGTAGGCAATCACTACAACGCTAGGAGGCCGTCAAATTATAAGTAGTATTGAAGAATATTGACTATTTTTCGCAGACATGCTGAAATCCGAACTGATCCCGGCGAACAGCAAGCTCAACAACGTCGGCAATGGCGGTCACCGCGAGTACCAGTACGAGTACCGTGAGGAGAAGCTGCCGCACGGGAAGTACGACCGCAAGGACCTGCACACCGTCGAGGTGAGACACCTCTCCTTTCAAAGCCATGAGTACGCCATCTACATGGCTCGAGAAAAGGCGATGAAAGTGGGAATTATCTCTCTCTCTTAACCATTATTTTTTAATCGAAACTTTATATTTTTGTTACATAAAAATTCAACAATATCAGCCGAAAGACTGGCCCTTCCTCAAGGATTCGGTCGTGCGGATCCGGACTGTTCCCTGCGATTATGAATAAATATATCGTCGGTACTTTTTGAGGTGTCTCTCGCTGCGCCCTCCATCCCGCAATCACTGCTACATCATCCCAGCTGTTATCAATTCTATGATACATACCTACTTATTTCACTAATCATATTTAATATTTACATTCCAGGAGTACACAGTACCCCCAAAAACGCTGCCGAAGTCCGAAGCCAGCTCGTACTTCTACGAGCGCGAGGAACGCGACCTGCCTGCCATCACCGCAGGCACCAGGACCTACAACTACGAATCCAACATCAGTTCCACGCCAGGTAAGGTTTCTTATGTTCGAACTTGCTAGTATTTCCCATGTTCCCCTTTTCCTATGTTTTTAAAAGCATTGTGGAGGGTCGCAAGATTTATGATGAGAGGAGCCAAAAACGACGACAAGGCGTTTCAGTTCCGCAAACTTCACTTATCAAGCCTGTAACGTCGGTCTCGCATCGGTCTATTCAGACACCAAAAACGGTGTCTCTCCAGTGTTACACCATAAATCGTCTGCAATAGACGATAAGGCCCTGATGATGATGGTATTTTTCTATTGTTAATGTTTAATGTTCTAACTTCTAATCAGGGAGACTTGATGTAGTACTTACAAGAAAAAATACCTACCTATGACATTCACGGATCTGGTTAACGCTACAAGAGATGAGGAAGGGTTTTCTTATCATTCGACGAGTGCACATATGCACAAGGAAGGCAGACATCAGACTGACGGCGTCTTGTTGTGAAGCCAGAAAAACCTGAAATGAACAACTCTTTAAAAAAAAGAAATATACTAACTCACATTTTGTAATTTTTGTAGTTTTGTGAAGTGAATTTGAAATTACCGAGCCCCATTTTACCTTCATGATCAACTGAATTCACATTTAATAAATGATAATTTTCGTGCAGGTTACTCGAAGGTGAAGAGCAGCAAGGTGACCAAAGACCTGTCGCACAACGTGGAAGAACTGGACTCGCTCCTCGACGACCTGCAGAAGGACCAGGAGCGACAGCTGTATAAGAGTAAGTACTATAGTTAGCAGTGGCGACGCGTCCATAAAAGCCGATTCCCACCGGCTTGCCTGTTTTTGTAGAGTAGAGTTCTAAAGGAAATATGTAAGCCAAATTAGCCCCGGCTTGCCTATGGATATGTTTGACGTGCCGCCAAAAGTAAGTACTATAGTTAGAGTCAGTCTAACCCTTATATGCCACAACGATATGCCAGGACCAAACGCTAACATACTTCGGACACCTCTTACGTCGCGCGGATAGCCTGGAAAGAGTAATGACGGGCAAAATTGAAGGCACTACGAGTACGAGACCTCAGGGCCTTCTACCAGATGGTGTGCTCAATTTTCGGCACATACTTATGCAATTAAAACTGCACGAGGCCATGCACTTGGCGGGGAACAGCACCCTATAGAGGAACCTGGTCTTCAACAGAAAGACATGATGTCACGATCCTCAGTATTGAGGGACCGACTAAAGAAGAAGAACCCTTATATGCCCATTGGGTCGTTTTCGACCCACAGAATAAAATTCACTCCTACACATTAAAATTAGGAGAGAGAGGCGGTAACGTCAAGGAGTTTAGACCAACAACTAGTTCTAGGTATATACCTATATATATGGGCTAAGCTAACTTTGCACTGTCTTGGCAGCGACAAAGTGTGACCTTAGATAAGTCCTTTATAAACTTTTATAAACGTTGTTTTTGGTGACTTTATAAAAGTTTACCGTTAGGTTTACATGACTTTGACTTAGGGTCAGTCTCAGTCAACTAGGAATTTGTCGAACGAACGTTACGTTTAATATTTTTGAGAATTTAGCAGCTGACTTTTGGTTTTACTTTGTTCAAAATTTAAGCCCAAGACCAAGCCATGAAATAATTTCATTATGCAGGGTATCTTAGTAACGTTAATAATTATTTATTTTGTTTCGCAGGTGGCTACGCATCTGACACAGCTGAAAGCACATCATTCGACTATAAGCGAGGGTAATTTGATATTTTTAATTACAAGTAGTACAAATATACTTATTTACAGATCTCTTGACTGAATAAAGAGAATGCCTTAAAGTTGACTTTGACAATGACACCTTCATTTCGTAGATTACGCGCTAGATGGCGCTGTTATATGTTTCTTCAAATATTTTTGTGCACGCCAGATGGCGCGCTTCTGCTTAGTAATTTAAAGTTCTTTGATATACCTTGTGACATTATTAATGTCTAATTGTATGTCTGGTTTACAAATCTGATTGAGGCATAACTAATTGCTGTTTCACATAATTTCACAAATGTTTTCTCATTTCCAGCACGCCAGTGAAGGCTCCGTCCAGTGGCTACTCAACCCTCAAGCGTGAGGAGCAGCGCGTGGAGTCATCCTCGTGGGGATCCAGCCCCCCTCCCCCCACCACCACCCGCGCGGCGGAGATCAGGCAGGAGATGTACCGGGAGGAGAAAACAGGTGGGGTAGTGTGGCAGGGTCGCCATGTGATGTGTTGGAAAAACAATTGGATTCGATTCGAATATATGTATGGTTTACCGGTTTGTTTACAATGATTATCATTGAGGTATATACAAGAGACGACATCTCGAACAAAATGTTTCCGCACCTCAGAGAAGTGCATGCACCTCTTTGCTTTTAGTACATCACCGACCACTGACGAGATGCCACACGTGTACAGAAAATTTAAAAAAAAATGAAAAAATGCCTTCGTGCGTGTTAAAAAGTTGCAACAATAGCACAGGAAAATATAATAAAAGGGATGGAATAACATTTCACCGGTAAGCAATGGAATAACTGTTGATTTACTATTATTTAGTTTTCAAAGTAAATGTTTGGTCGTAGAAAAAATATTGTATGTAACGTTTTTTAACTGAGTCAAAAAATACTCGTGGCGTCTTTATTAACAATTTTCGGCTTCGCATGCATGCATGCACTTCTCTGAGGTGCGAAAACATTTTGTTCGAGATGTCGTCTCTTGTATATACCTCTCCTCCTCCTCCATGGTAGGATATATGGTATCCTGGGAAAATTTCATAGCACATCTCTGGTTTTATTACTTGGAATACGTATATAGGATGCGTTTGGGAGTGCATTTAACACTGCCTAGGTTTATGTGGCCTTCTGTCTAAGTTTTTAGTTCCAAATTTCCAATGTAGGTACATTTATGTTTCCACAGAGTCCCGTGTGGTGCCGCAGGTGGTGCCCGCGCCGGCGCCGGCGCAGATTCAGGCCTGCACGCACTGCCACCACCAGACCAGCTCCACAGGCACTGTAAGTTTATACATACCCTCTTATTCATAAACTTTACAAGCCTCAACTAGATAATTTATGTTTTATCCCTTTCTTACCAATACATACCATCGCCCAAATCTAATATTTAGTTAATTTCATTTTTATGTAGGTATATTGTTTTTCTTTGTATCTTTATATTTTGTAGTTTCACAGTGCCTTGGTTTTATACTGTAATGCTGTGTTACTTATTTGATCAATAAATAAATAAATATATTACTTAAGTCAAAATGACAGCAGCTGCCCCAACCCTAGAGAATAAAATGTCTAACTATAGGGTATTTGACAGTATTTAATAGTAGTTTATGCAACAGTGATATAATAAGGGTTCTTAAAATTCAAGGGTCGAAGTTACAAAACGAGACGTAGTCGAGTTTTGTAAAAAAAGACCCGAGAATTTTAAGAACCAATTATGAGCTGTTGCATACATTACTTTTTCTATGACAGCTGCAGCAAAAAAAAAAAAAAAATAGTTATTATTAAAAAAAAGAGTTATTATTAAAAAAAAGAGTTATTATTTAAAAAAAATTGAGTTATTATTTAAAAAAAAAAGAGTTATTATTTAAAAAAAAAAAGAGTTATTATTGTAAATGAAAACATACCTCTTTCAATCAAGATGATCGGAACTTGTATCTTTAAAAAAATAAAGCAGTTGTATTATACTCATAAGATGACTGCTAGCAGTCATCTTATGAGCCTATAGACAAAGCATTCAAATGACATTGCTTTAGATATCACTGTCAGTCATTTAATTGACACATTTAAGTGCTGGAGTAGAAAAAATAAATTATTTTACACCATGCATGAAATAAAAAGCACCAGAAGATTAATAGAGAAACGTGGACAGCAGTTATTTTTAGGCACAATTTCTATTTTAAAACCCGTATAAAGAGTAGGTAATGTGATTGTGAAGTCACATGCTCGGGTTTCATATAAATTCCATAGTAGCAAAATAGTTTTGACAGTTCGAAAAAAGAAACTGATTTGACTAGTAGTCAAATACCCTATTGTATGATACTTTGTGTTCACACTTAAAGATGTCAATGTGATATTGCAGCTGTCCCGCTCCAGCACGCCCATGAATAAAGTGACGACAACAGTGAAGACCTACACGTACGAGGTGCCCGCCGACCAGGACCCCGCCACCGTGCCCATCCCCACCCACGATTCTCACACTTATGTCAGCGACACTGAAAATATCCGCACGTGAGTATAGTATACAGTGTGTAAATCCAATACGGGCGAATATTTAAACGGTGGTTAGCATAGGACCTAAAAAGTATATTGAAATAGATTTTACTTAGAAATGCATTGAAAATTTTAACCATACAAAATAATTCGGCCCGCAATGTAATATTACTGAATCGCGATTAGAAAGGGATTGAGATAGCTGTCAATCCATATTGATTTTGACGTAAGTGTATGGAAATCTGTTATTTCTAATCCCTTTCTGATCGCGGCATGATAATACACCACACACGTTACGGGATACGAGCTTTTTAAAGTAACTGTCAACGCTTGTTGGCAGTTACTATGAAAAGCTCGTATCTCGTAATGTCATTATCATCTTCTGTTTCTTAATGTTTACAGTACATTGCTGCTCGGTACATGTGGAAAAAATTAATCACGGGGTCGTAATTAAGTGTAACTTAAAAAACATCTTAATTAATGATAAGACGGGTAAATTCTATATCTGGTTTAATTTATTGCCCGTATTTGACTTACACACTGTATACTACATTAATACACTACACCCATTTATATATTAGCACTGATAGATGGCGGAGGTGGCGGCAGCATCAAAACAAAATAGCATGACCTGGAAAACCCCTTCGTAAAAAAATTAATAAAACCATAATGTTTGTATAATATTGGCGTTTGTAACTAAACACCTCTAAAATATGAGCATACAAAACTTTATTTCTTTAAGCACGACAATGTCCTGAATAAAACTCTGAGCGACGCGCCATCTATTGTAACAAGGGGAAACTATTTTTCCTACTCTTTACATTAGATGTCGCTTGTGTTCAATTTTATATATTTTTGCAATCTTTTCGGCTTGTACTGTATTGCCTCGGTTATCCTTCCTGAACGGTTAAATATACCTAGATCAACAAAACTATGACGGAACGGAATGAAAATATCGATTGTTTGCAGATTGAGCCGAACGACTGCCGGTGCCCCGGTGGCGCCACCTCCCGGCGGCTGCCAGTACTGCCAGCACTGCAACACTAGCACCAGAGTGCGTCGCGACCAATATTCCGCCACTGACGGTATGTCGTAAAGTTAAGAAGTACATGTGTCTACATGCGCAATGCGCATATAAGGCCCGGGCATACAAATAATGTTCTTAAGTAGCTTATGTCTTCACCTGCTTCAGTTACTGGCACTGTGTAGAAGTGTATGCGAGTAACTGGTGCGAGTAGCTTGAATATAAGATACTAGTACATATCCTGCTTGAATTAAGTTTAAATACTTACTCCATAAAGTTCGTATATGTATAACAACAACACAACCGTTACAAGCACCTGTTAGGCGCAGGTCATTAAAGGAAACGCCTATATTTCCACTTCCATATGTGCCAAAGGTTACCGTTAAACTAACTTGAGAATTTTGTTACTCTACCTACATATCTAAATGTACGGTATGTATCGTACAGCACCGTGTGCGAGTACCATAAGTATATTAACTCTGATTTTAGAAATAGGTACACCAGTTCTGTGGGACAAAGCTGAATTGGTAAAATGTCTTTCGTTATATTTCTTAATAAATGAAATAATGTTGATTGTTTCAGTATCTGAGCACACGACGGAACGCATGGTGTACCCGTCTCCAGCCAACGAAGTGAAGCTACTTCCGTCCAATCCCCCCGCTCCCGTCGCCACTCATCTGACGCCGGAGCGCAATGGACACGGCCCTTATGTAAGTACAGTCAGCAGCAGAAGTTGCTAAGCGAGCGAGGTGTTCGAAATTAACTTGACATGCTCTTATTCTCTTAAGAATAAAGTCGCGTCAAGATCATTTTGAACACCTGGCCCGCTTAGCAACTTCTGCTGCTGACTGTACTGCGTTTTGTATATTTGTGTTTTATTACTATGACAGACACAGGTTATACACAACCATCTTGCTTTTGGACTAAAATGATTGTTCGGCTTGAAACTCGTCCGCTATACACAAAACTTCTGTTTCTAGAGTCTGTTCGGAAAGAGAAGAGTCGTGGAATGTATTGGGCCCCATACATTCACAACTCTTCTCTTTCCGCACAGACCAAAGTGTAAAGTAAGTAGCACAGACTCTTATCGAGGTGTCATTTGGAATCTCGGATTTCATTTGGAATCTAGCCTCATTTTATCGAATTGAATTACAGAAAATATTTTTTAAGACTATTTAGACTACCAATTCTAGATAGTAGGGTTTCTTCTATTTACGTTTTATTCAAATTCTTACTGTGAATGTGAATGTTTCGGCTGTGCTTGGACCTACCAAGGTTTTCTCAACTTTGGGGTACTTCAAAAAACATGTGCACAGGTTTTCAAAGGATTGGCAATGAAATGCATCCTCTTTCTAAACTAAAAGGTTTTTACCGACTTTGTATGAAAATTGTGTTAGAAGTAAAATATAAATTATTCTTTCTTCTAGGGTCCATCGACATACAAGTACAGCGAGACGACGTACTCGCGGCACGACACGACGGAGCGCGCGACCCCCTCCCCCTTCCCGCGCCCCTCCACGCCCTCCCAGCGGGACCAGCAGCCCCCCAAGCGACTGGACGACCTGCTGGCTGACTTCCCTGAAGCGGTAACCATTTTTGTTTTAAGTACTTTATGAGTATCCGGACACGGTAAAATATCCGGACTACATTTTATGTGTATAGCTAAGGTGCAGTAAATTTCTAAATAGTTGGAAAACTTTTCGCTAAAACTTCTGGGGAAAATCACAGGGTCAAACTAGACAAATTACAAAATATTTTCGTGTTTAAAATTTCGCCATTGGAAACTATCCGTCGATACATCAGTATCACTAAAATAACCCAAATGATTGTAATAATTTTTGAATTTCTTTTCCCAGAGATTCCCAGTCTCGCAGCCCGACGGTGTGGTGCGTCGTAAAGTCGAAGTCTCCCATGAATCCCGCCAGGCCTCCTCCCCGCCTCCTACACCTACTGCGAAGGCCCCAGCGGTGGGCAGCAAGAACGTCGCCGGCCCAGCCGTGTACTACCCACCTGGACACACGCCGTTCGCTAAAAAGGATGCTCCTATTGCGTATACGGCTGGTGGAAGCGCTGTAAGTACAATACCTAATAAGTAGTTACTTTACCTTATTTTAAAAATGACAAACAAAAATGAATAGGACAAAAAGTTACCGGCATTGCTTCTAAAAGGAAAAATCAAACACAAAAAAGTACGAGTGAGGCACACATTTGAAGCTGGAGATTAGATTGGCTGTGTTTTCTCTTAATTATCTTCCCATATTATAGTCAAGTTGCTGTTTTTAGATTGTAATGTCAACACCTCCTTACAGTTTTGATTTGACGGTAAATGGTACCTAATGAACAATTAAAGTCACTTAAGGCTTATTGAGCTTCAACTTATCCTAGATATTTGATTATATCGACAAAACTTGACACCCAGTTAATTCTTTGTCGGTAGTAAGAAATTTATCAAATGCTTTTATTGCTAACAGTCAGCGGCTCAAGGCGGCGGCGCGTACGCGTCCGGCCGCGGTATGTACGAGTACGAGAGCGGCGCGCGCAGCAAGGAGAAGCACTCCGAGAAGAAGACCGCCGTGCCCATCTGTCTGCCGCTATGCTGCGCCATGCCGTGCGTCATCATGTAAACTAGGCTTAGATAATGTAGATGGTATCGAGATTCCAAATGAAAATATCCTATAGTTGCCCACAAATCAGAATTTGGAAAGGCAAATGCAATTTCAATTTGTCAAAATACAATGAAATTGAAGGCCCTTTTTATATGACTCTAAACGACTAGAATTTTGAAGGTGCTTCCAGATTCCAGACAATCGTGAAGTTAGACGATTTAGAGACCTCTTCTACTATATTAATAATTGTTAGGTATGGTTAATTTTCACATTTAGTATTTTGCATGTCAGTTTGACCTTAAATATTACTTTGTGAAAAACGAGTTGAACGATGTCGTTTGGAATCTTGATGTCATTTGGAATCTTGAATACCATTTGGAATCTTAAGTACCTACGTAAATGTATACTGTACATGTCGTCGACATTTTGAAGAATTTAATGGGGTATATTTTTGATGCCAAATGTCAGCAAGTTAATTTTGTGGACATTGATAAGAATTGTTGTTGTATGAAAGTTGTACCTATGTAATTGACTACATAGTTTGTAAGTTCTAAAATATGACTTGCCGAAGTATTTAATGGAAATAACTAAATATTAATTAAATCTCTTAACTGCCATTGACTTTTAAAGTTTCCCAAAAAGGTGCTAAATTTTTTAAATGTCATTTTATATCGTAATTTAAATGTATAATATTAATTAAGTCTGTATACTTCTCGAGGAGATAGTATATAAGAACTTGCAGGTTTAGTCAGCAATCTCTATACTTAAAAAAATTAACTTGCAAGTAACATAAATAACATGGAATCTCAAGTCGATTTTTATATGAAATAAAATATTTAATCTAAACTCGAAACAATGCGACTAACAAAGTGCCATTACTGATATTTTAAATATAACTGTCAATTACAAATGTTGTATAAATGAAGTGTAATTTTATTATTAATAAAATTTATTAACGAATTTATTTTTCTTACTATACTCACAAACCATTTAAAATCATTTTAAGGCAGCTACTGCTGGTTACTAGGTACATAAGGTAAAGTTCCCTTTATTGCACACCTCGAAAATTACCAGTTTCAGGGAAAAACGCTAATGTTTTTACTACAAAATCGTTCCAAAGACTGCTACAGTCGCCATCAGATATATCGGAGCGGCTAAGGCGCTCACAAATATCTGAACACGCCTCTATTGTCAGAGTGCGTGTTCAGATATTGTGAACACTTTGGCCGCTCCGATATCTGATGGCTCCTGTACAATAACTCTAAAACCATAAACTTCTAAAATAGCACAAACGTAGCGTTAACACCGATTAACAAAGTTGCTTGAACCTATTTATAAAACAAGCGACCTACCTAGTTTTGACTGGTTTAGACTTTAAAATACGTGAGTGACCCGTTTTTAATATATTTAATATACCTAGTTTTGGTTTATGTTTTAGGATTTGAAACCAGAACAAATAAATTGAGGTCGGTGTGCTATTCCAGTCTGCAGTTAGCTTGACCCGACTCTAACGACTCACGAACCGATTATTGAATCAACAATGGCGTCGGCAACTGTCAAAGGTTTGCATAGATGGCGCCATCATAGCTTGCCCCTTTTTCTATGAGATTTGGCTTTACCTTTGGCGTTGAACCTACGGTGTGGATATATCGGTCATTGGCGTCCAAAAGTTTAATAAGCAAGTCTTGATTCGTGGGCAGCTAGAGGTTTTAACTTTCAAAAAGACTGAAAATAAAACACTGTCTCGTAATAAAAACACATATATTTTGCTTTTGTATTTTACCAAATTCTCGGAGCTCGTCCAGCAAGGCATTCCGCGGATTCTATACAAGTCCCGCGCGCGGCGGCGCCCGCTCTAAGGCGGCCACATTGGATGCGGACTCGCACGCCGCTCCGGTGTGCGGGCGAGACATCGCATAGCGCTGTCACGCTCGTACACTGGAGCAATGTGCGAATTCGCATCAGCATGATAACCGCGTAAGGCCAATATTACGCAAGGCGCAGTGAATCTGTCGTACAATAATCTTACCAATAACAACACTTAAATGACAATTTGTGACCTTATTTCATCGCAATAAGGTTTAAGACTGGCGATCAACTGTGTACACGATAGTACCGTCAGAAGAAGTTGCTAAGCGGGCCAGGTGTTCAAAATGATTTTGACGCAACTTTATTGTTAAGAGAATAAGGGTCGGTGGCACTAAACTGTTCGTCTTCATTAAGAGCCCATCAACGTGCACACTAGCGCCACTGCTAAATAATCGTGATTATTTTAAATTTAATTTAAAAAAGGGGGCGGCTACGTACTGTATGTTGTATTGAAGTACCTTTTGAATACATCAAACTAGTTTCTATGTTGCTGGATTCGTCAATCTATGGACTAAAAACAAAAACGGCCGTTTTAACTTTGGACGCATAGATTGACGAATCCAGCAACATAGAAACTAGTTTGATGCATTCAAAAGGTACTTTAATACAAATTACAGTACGTAGCGGCCCCTTTTTTTAAATATATTTCGAAAAATTTAATTAATCACGATTATTTAGCAGTGGCGCTAGTGTGCACGTTGATGGGCTCTTAAAGACTTAGCAATATTTTATTGTATGGAGAGTTTCATAGTAAACCGCCGCGTCGTGCCGCGGGACGTTGATCAGTCCGTCAAGTACGGATGGTGCAACTGGCTAATTTTAAACACCTCGCTCGCTTAGCAGCTTCTGCTGTTGACTGTACCGACAGTACACGCAGTGGCTAAGCGGCTGAGGTATTCAAACTTTATTATCAACTAGCGACCCGCCCCGGCTTCGCACGGGTTAACAAATTATACATAAACCTTCCTCTTGAATCACTCTATCTATTAAAAAAACCGGATCAAAATCCGTTGCGTAGTTTTAAAGATCTAAGCATACAGACAGACAGACAGCGGGAAGCGACTTTGTTTTATACTATGTAGTGATAGTGATTATCATATGTCAATTGTCATGTTAAAGATCTCGCCCGCGTAGCTACTTCTAATTCTAACTGAACAAACAGCAACACTCTTAACTGTCCATCGATGGACCTTATGCCTTTTGTAATAAGGTTTACGAACAGTCAGTTAACAGTGTACGCGATGGTAGGTGAAATTTTACGAAAATATAACTATTTAGAGAAAATAACGTTAAATTCAAAATAAAAGAGTAAGAATAAAACAGTTTAAAATAATAAACAAACACGTATTCAATATGTACAAATATAACAACTAATTTGGCTTTTTATTGTGTACAGTTCAATCCGATAATAATACTGTACGTATTTATAGCAATTGAGCAAACGGATTGACTGTACAACCTTTTTTCATAGTTTGATTTGTTAAAAATTAACAAAAACACGAATAACAAGTGGTTTTGTATAATTGACTGATTTTTATCATACAAACACTAAATAATAGACAGATTATTTGATAGATGACAGATAATCATCCCAGTACATTTTTTAAACGTAGAAACCTAAAAAGTACTGAGCTTACTGTCATTTCTATCAAGTAGGAAAAAAACGTAACATAAGGTTCAAAACATAATATTTTAACATCGCAGTTCAATGGGAATAATCAAAATATTAAAATAAGATAATCATCTCTAAACTGCGATCGATTTAATGTAACGACAGAAAATTTCCACTTAAAATGATTTCGGAAACCTTTGGATTACTGTGATAGTTAGACTTACTTATATCGACAAGGATATGAACCGTGATTACCTTTTGTATTGTTTTCGAGCTCCCGATATTTCGACGCAGTTACATTGCACCTTGGTCTGGTCTTGGTAACTGATATTACCCGTGAACAAGATGCATGTAACTGCGTCGAAATATCGGGAGCTCGAAAACAATACAAAAGGTAATCACGGTTCATATCCCGGTCGATATAAGTCTAGTGAAACTAACCGTGAATCATTCAAAACTGTTACTGTGATAGTTTCCAAGAAGATTTAACAGCCCATCAACGTGCACACTAGCGCCACTGCTAAATAATCGTGATTATTTAAATTTAACGAAAGATATTAAAAAAGGAGGCCGCTACGTACTGTATCTAATATTAAAGTACCCTTTGAATATAACAAACTAGTTTTTCTGTTGCTGTATTCGTAAATCTATGCGTCCAAAGTTAAAACAACCGTTTTTGTTTTGAGTTCATAGATCGGCGAATCCAGGAACATAAAAACTAGTTTGATGTATTCAAAAGGTACTTTAATATAAGATACAGTACGTAGCGGCCCCCTTTCTTAAAATATATTTCGTTAAATTTAAATAATCACGATTATTTAGCAGTGGCGCTAGTGTGCACATTGATGAGCTCTTAAAATCTTCGAAATTTTTGAATGACAATACAAAAAACCAATTGACAGACACTGTCATGACAGATTCACTGAGCCGCGCGCGCCCGCAGGCGGCAGCGGGACCCGCTACCACCCCGGGACCCCACACTTACACACTAATTTACGACCCATATACCTTACCAAAGTAAGGACGCGTAGGAAGAAGAAATTGGTACATTGACCCGTCATTTCGTATCTCTGTAGGGTATTTAACTACTAGTCAAATTAGTTTCTTTTTTCGAACTGTCATAACGATTTTGCTACTACGGAATCTATAATATCCTCCTAAGACCCAGAAGCATTTGTTTTGTTTTTGAATTTGGAACCCTTAGTTACTCAATGAAAGTTCAAAATATTTTTTGGAATATGTACAAAAATTTGTATGCGGGGACTTAGGAGGATAAGAAACACTAGCATGTGACGTCACAATCAAATAACCTACTCTTTATAGTTTTATACGGGTTTTAAAATAGAAATTGTGTCTAAAAATAACTGCTGTCTACGTTTCTCTATTCTACGTCTATGTCTACGGATCTGTCGAAGATTTTAAAGAACTGACAAAGGACGCGAGTGTATATCTGCAAAGCTGTAAATTTTAATTTGATGTAATCATTATTGTAAAAACCAGTGTGTAAACGCCATACGATAAATAAATAAATATTAATCTTTTGGTGCTCTATTTCATGCAAGGTGTAAAATAATTTATTTTAAATACTGTCATATACCCAATTGCATGCTCATATCGCTGTCCCGCTCGCACAGTCGCATGTACCGCCGGCATCATGAGCGGGACAGCAATTACGCGCGCGAGAGAGACAGGAACATGCGGGTCAATGTACGGAATTCTTCATGTTTAGCGTCCTTACTTTACAACTGAAACATTATCTGTTAGAATAAGAGGTGTATATCTTCTTATTCTGTCAGATAGTCCTAATTGTACATACAGGTGGTAAATAAGTGTTATACCAACTCGTTGGCAGTTGCAACATTACTGATACATTCTTGGACTTAGATAGTATGAGTATACACTTAAAATGATAGTTTTAGGAACGAAAGACTTCCCTCTTCAATAATAGATCTTAGAATAAATTCAAGGCACTAATATAAATGCGATTGTTAGGTTTGTAACAAACTTATATACGTATGTTAAACGCATATTTGCTTTTTAGGGTAATGGATAAAATAAATGGATTATAGTATTATGTGTCTGTCGGGCTAGCACATGATCGGCGCGACAGTATCTCGCGGCAGGATAGACTACCCGTCCCTGTTTTATTAAAATAGAAAAAGACGGGTAGTCTATGCGCGACATACTGTCGCGCAAATCATGTGCTAGGAGGCCTACTGAAACTATGTAATATATGAAAGACTAGATTTTTCTGCGGAGTGTATTAAAAAAAAGAATATAAAAAAATAATTAAATACTAATAATAAGTGAATTATGGGACACTATGAGCCCTGTCATAATGACAATAACATGTTTAATATGAATTGTACAATTGACAATATCCATAATAGTCCCATCATTAATTTGACAGTTTTTCATGTTTTTTGCCATAAAATGTGACATAGGGCTTTTACGACAAATATCCGTCTCTAACGTTTGGACTAGTAAGATAGAGACGGAAACTAAATGTGGAAAGGTGGAAGACTAAAATAAAGTATTAATTACAAAAGTAAATGTGTCAGTAATGTCACAAATAGCTAGTCAAATACTATCAGTGAAAATAACAGCACTTAAATTCTTGCAATACCACATGTTGAATTATAAAATGATTTTTGAACACATTGGTTAACTCGGACATTTTTCATGATGCATAAACACCAAATTATCATTTCTATTGTACTTATAACATAGGTAATATACACGTCATATATTATTACTTACACAACCACATAATATTAGTATAAAAAATCTGTAATAACCGTTATTTCCCTGATAGTACATGGCCAGTAATATGTTAACCAATTTCATTCACTTGAGATACTTAAAAGATAATTGCTTAATAAACAATTACAAATCGTACAGTGGTCTTCTATTATTTAACTTAATTTATCATTAAAAATCAAAAACTTCCAATTATTAATAGAAAAGTATGAATTGCAGCGGAAGTATAATTTTTAACAAGAAATTTAGTTCAATAATTTCTTTGATAATCCTAGTTATAACTCTGTTTGATATTTAGAATGGTTGATATAGCAATATATATGTATAATATACAATTGGAACTCCTATTATTATTAATTACCTAATTTTTTCTCTTTATAAATCACATTCGGTAACAATATAACTCAATACGAAACAGTCTGGGAGATTTTTGTCTTATTTGGGAATTTGTTTCTGTACAAATATTTGGTGGATCAATAGTTTTGGAAGCAGTCATCTTTCTTCAGCCTTAAACTTGACGGGTCAGCTAACAATACAAGGCTTTTTTAATAGACAAATCAATATAAATAAATCAACAGAAATTAATTAATAGGATGTTCAGGATGATTAAGCACTTTCGACAATATGTCTTCATTAATAATTGCAAAAAAAAGGTTAGCCACTTTATAACCTTTGATAAGTGACATATATATATCTTTTAACCATTGAGTGCTCCATGTTCGAAAACTTTTGGCTGTGGCGTGAACAATTATTTTATGACACGACAGGCGTGCCTTAAGCGATTGAATATGATGGCACGCCTAACGTGCCATACGCCACACGTTAAAAAACATTGATGACACGCCTGTCGTGCCATCCGCACCGAAGCGGTTAATTCATGACAATGGCAAACAAGAGTATGACTTGACTTACCAAAATCATGTTTATGTGCTTGTTAAGGTTATAATTTGATTTCAAAAGCACTCTACGAACCCTCTGCCACCACATCAAGCTTTCAGGCTTTGCCAGATAAATAAAACTGCCGATATTAGTCTAACGAAAGGAAGTACAGTTTGGAATTCAGTGCAGACGTGGATACTGTCCATTCTTATCACATAAGAGAGAATGGGTCTACTAATCCGATGGCCAATATTCAGGCTTTCAAGCCGTTACAGTTTGGATATGAGAAGAGCTGCCAGAGTCATGTGCCGGACTAAAACGTTCAAAAGCCTGATAATATATTATATTTTTATTACAAAAATAAAGGTGTAGGGATTGCCCTAACACGAAAAGTGACCGGGTTATACCCAGACGCTTCTCAAAACCCAAATGGCCTCTGGTAGGACTACAAAGACCCCGGGGAAACTCGGATGGCAGCTCTAGATATGAGTCAATCTTTGATTGGTTCGGTTTATAAACTAGTTGGCCCCTTGTAGACCCACGGACCATACCGCGCCTCATATCACAACAGTTGAGAGCGATCCACCGTAAAAATATCCACCTAAAACGGGTACCGTCGTTTCAACTAAATCTTTTGATAGAATGTATTATTTGGATTAATGTTTTTTTTTTCTCTAATATGTATTTTACTGAGACAGCGATCACCATTGGATCACTTGGAATTGGAAAATGTACCAACATTTTCGACAACACAAATGTGTCATGATAGACACCAATTGAAATTGTATTAGGTCAAATGAAACATTTAACTAAACATTACATCCAATCAAACATTTCTAGACGAAACAAAGGTGAACCCCTAAAACAATATAAAATAAATACATGACTAAACGCATCAGGCGACGCGACTATCGACACGAATAAAATTTTTGCAAACTCAAAAGCTTCAGTTAACGCACTGTTAAAAAACCACCCCGCAGCAGTCTCATCGATTTCGTCCTAACTACATTAGCTAAATTATCGTATGTACATTCGAGGGCACACATCCAACACCGTATGTACATTTAAAACTAACGTAAGGACACTTGGAACGTCGGAACAACGGAAGCTCGGAGCCGCGCCGAGATTTGGCACTCTAGCAGTATCACATCAGTCGATCACCACGTACGGCAGCGCGATCAGCTCGCCCAGCTTGGCACACTCGTGCCACTCGGCGAACGCGCCAGAGCGGGACGGCCGGCCTAGGTTGTCCCTCTCTGTCGACTCGGCGGCAGCGGCGAGGGCGGACTCTAGCGCGTCACTCACCTCTGCGGTCTCCTCGGGAAGCGTGACGGTGGGCGCGGCGAACGTCTGCCCGTACACGAACGGGATAGACTGTATCGCGGAACGACACGCGTCGTACAGCGCCCGGCCGTCGAGCGAACTTTTCGTCTTCTCCACGGTCCTGTGATCCTTCTGCTCGCTCGCGAACTCGTCCGGCACTTCACTGGCACTCTCACACTTTATCACTTTTAACACCGTCTCGGTCGGTTTCAAACGTTCACTGGGCTCCACTTTCACTTCCACGTCCCGACTCTTCTCATCCCGCTCGGTGTCGAGTTCGGGGCTAGGCTCGTCGACGGGGTAGGGCCGGCCGGGCGGCGGGTCGGGCGCCGGCGCGGGCTCGGGCGGCGCGGGCGCGAACTCCGTCCAGGGTAAATGCGTGCACAGCGGGACGCGCGACATGTTCTTCGCGCAGTAATCGTCCGCGTAGTCCGAGTAGTTGTACAGGGGCACTATGGAGGTGAAGAGGTCGGGTTTCTCGGGGTCCGTCAGTTTCCGGACGGCGAACTGGTGGGGGTGGAGGGGGGCCCTCGTGCCGTTGACGCCGGGGAGGTGGGCGTGGTGCAGCGCGTGCACGTGCACGGGCAGCACGGCGCGCCGGCGCGCGGCGGGGCAGTCGGCCTCGGCCTCCTCGCCGCACGTGCAGTCCCGGACTTCCCTCGGGTCCTCGAGGGGCGGCAGGGGGGAGGCGGGGGCGGGCACGGGGCAGGGGGAGGGGGGGCGCGGGGAGGCGGCGCCGTTGCGGAGCGGGGACTCTGGTTTTACTGCACTCGCTGAAACAATAAAAAACGGGTAGGTTTAAGATCTTTAACACCGAATGAAATATTACCCCTGTCAGACATAATCTCCTCGTAGGACCCATGTCAGTTTACTGTATTGTATTGTGACTAATGTGTTGGTGTTAGGTGATCCGGAACAAATTTGAAATGCTCTATCTTCAATACCACATTCTAAGTGCTCATTTTTAGGGTTCCGTACCCAAAGGGTAAAAAACGGAACCCTTATAGATTCGTCATGTCTGTCTGTCTGTCTGTCCGTCTGTCCGTCTGTCCGTCTGTCTGTCCGTCCGTATGTCACAGCCACTTTTCTCCGAAACTATAAGAACTATACTGTTGAAACTTGGTAAGTAGATGTATTCTGTGAACCGCATTAAGATTTTCACACAAAAATAGAAAAAAAACAATAAATTTTTGGGGTTCCCCATACTTCGAACTGAAACTCAAAAATTTTTTTTTCATCAAACCCATACGTGTGGGGTATCTATGGATAGGTCTTCAAAAATGATATTGAGGTTTCTAATATCATTTTTTTCTAAACTGAATAGTTTGCGCGAGAGACACTTCCAAAGTGGTAAAATGTGTGTCCCCCCCCCTGTAACTTCTAAAATAAGAGAATGATAAAACTAAAAAAAATATATGATGTACATTACCATGTAAACTTCCACCGAAAATTGGTTTGAACGAGATCTAGTAAGTAGTTTTTTTTTTATACGTCATAAATCGCCTAAATACGGAACCCTTCATGGGCGAGTCCGACTCGCACTTGGCCGCTTTTTTCCTAATCTCCTCATCACTTAAACCTGTACCCCTCCCATTATCACTACTATATCACTACACCTTATAAAACAAAGTCCCCCGCCGCGTCTGTCTGTTTGTGTGTGTTTGTTCGCGATAAACTCAAATACTACTGAACGTATTCTCATGCGGTTTTCACCTATCGATAGAGTGATTCTTGCGGAAGGTTTGTGTATAATTTGTTAATTCGTGCGAAGCCGGGACGGGACGCTAGTGTACAGTAAGTGTAATCAGCCAGACACGTACGTTCGTCGGGCTCTATGAGCTGCACGTCGGGCGAGGCGGGCGACCCCGGCGACGGGGAGCGCGGCGCTGAGCCGCGGGACTGGATCTGCGCCAGCAGCTCCTTGGTTGTTTTCACCTGAAATTTAACAAAATAATTAAAAAATTCATACTTTTACTAGGTGATGAATTGATGACAAGTAGGTCATGAAAAATCAGTCTCCGGAAAGGTTTTAAATTTAACGGGACGGAATTCCCGGGAAATTTCGAGACTGAAGATAAAAGGTCTAATTTTAACTACTCAAAATATTATAATTTATAGTAGTTTAGTGTGTGATACACAAAATCATATTTTTTATAAAAAGATCTAATTAATTACTTGTGCAGCAAGAACTAGAGATGCAACCGGATAGTTGTTTGGCCGGATACCGGATATCCGGCCTAGACACTGGCCGAATATCCGGTATCCGACCGCCGGATATTCGGCCGGC
Organism: Cydia amplana; assembly: GCF_948474715.1. NCBI lineage: Eukaryota > Metazoa > Arthropoda > Insecta > Lepidoptera > Tortricidae > Cydia > Cydia amplana. The sequence continues at coordinate 1,151,132 of NC_086090.1, forward strand.
GGAACTATACCTATATTTTGAGTTTAGCAGGTGCGCGTCGTGCAGGTTTCGACCTGTTTCGTAGTGAACGTTCGCGCGGACACGGTTCTAGGATCGTAACGAGTTTTATCATGTCATTACATTACGTAGTAAGTTCGTTTATAGTTACAAATGAGGGCGCGTATTTTTGTGTAAACAAATAAGTGTATTGTGTGACATTGGTTACGTATTCATATCTATCTACTGTGTCGTTAGCATTATGACCGTGACTGTTTTTTAGATTCCATTTTTTACCCCAAAATGTGTTAATTTTACTATCCAGTATCCGGCCGGATAGTATGTCACTATCCGGTATCCGGCCGGATAGTATGCTACTATCTGGTATCCGGCCGGATACCGGATAGTAACCGGATATCCGGTGCATCTTTAGCAAGAACGCATTGGTACGCGCTTGATTTTATGTTTTTAATTGATTTAAGGTTTGTTTAATTAATTTCCGGAAATATCAAGATTTCCCGGGAATTAGCTCACCAGTTTCGATACTGGATGAAAGTGCTCATTCTGGGAAAAATCAGCCTCGGGAATTCCCGGGAGCATGTCCTATTGACAAGAAAGCCTACCTCTACGTCCGAAAATTGTTAAAAGTATCCTGTTAAATTAATACATATGGATTTATTAGGGCGTTTTTCTGCACCGTTTCCGTTAATAAAATTGTCATATTTTCATCTCGTGTATCGACTCAACCCAGTTTATTCAAGAATTTTTGTAAGTAAACGAGTATACAATTATGCATAATAATAAAGTTTAGCCCTGACAGCCGCTAAGTTTAAATGGGACCGGGCTGGACACATCTGCCGTATGCCAAACGACTCGTGGGCCAAGAAAACTACCGAGTGGTTACCGAACATAGCGCGGCGTCACGGCAGACCTCGAAGGAGATGGCGGCATGATCTTGACGTCTTTTGGGAAGATCGGTCTAATATTGCCATAGAACGAGACGGGTGAAAGCAAGAGAGAGCCTTTGCCCAGCAGGGGGACACAACAGGCTAACAAACATTGACGTATAATATCTAAGGACGGGCTAATGGGGCACTAAACATCGTACTAGTTCAGCGGTGCTACCCACGAATTCCAGCCAATCGTGCAGTCTAAAGCGACTAGTTGCGACCAATAGCGCGCGTAATGCGAACTCGTCAACCAATCGCGCGCGTGATGCGAACTCATCAACCAATCGCGTTATAGCGATTACACCGCTGTATTGGCCCCTGTCATGCATTATTATTGCCCGTAAAGCCAGTCCCTAGATATCTATGTCAATGCTAACCATAGAGAAAAAAATACATAGAGTGCTCACTCCATACATCAGTTTTAGTACCAAAAAGACTATTAGCATCTAGCATCGAGTAGCGGAACTATCAGTACTGCTACTTGACAATAGATGTCGCCACCGACCGGAAAGTCTTATGCTGTTGAGATAAGACTTTCCGGTCGGTGCTACATCTATTGTCAAGTAGCAGTACTGATAGTTCCGCTACTCGATGCTAGATGTAGACACTGAAATTAATAGTCTGTACTGATGTATGGAGTGAGCACTCTATGTATTTTTTTCTCTATGATGCTAACAAATAAATAATAAAGTAACCTTCTTAGCGCCAGCGGGCGGCATCTTGTTGACCAGCGCCGCGTAGGGGTCGAGGTGTCCGCGCAGGCCGTTCTTCTTGCCTTGGTGCGCGCCGTTGCGGCCGAGCCACGCGCCGCCCGTGCCCGGCGCGGGCGTCGCGGTGCCTCCCGCCGCCGCCTCCGTGCCGGATCCGGCGCGGCTGTGCCCTCTGCAATACGTACGTTATTCTTAAGAGCCCATCAACGTGCACACTAACGCCACTGCTAAATAATCGTGATTATTTAAATTTAACGAAATATATTTAAAAAACCGGCCAAGTTCGAGTCGGACTCGCGGAGGGTTCCGCACCATCAACAAAAAATTGAGCAAAACAAGCAAAAAAACGGTCACCCATCCAAGTACTGACCCCGCCCGACGTTGCTTAACTTCGGTCAAAAATCACGTTTGTTGTATGGGAGCCCCACTTAAATCTTTATTTTATTCTGTTTTTAGTATTTGTTGTTATAGCGGCAACAGAAATACATCATCTGTGAAAATTTCAACTGTCTAGCTATCACGGTTCGTGAGATACAGCCTGGTGACAGACGGACGGACGGACGGACGGACGGACGGACGGACAGCGGAGTCTTAGTAATAGGGTCCCGTTTTTACCCTTTGGGTACGGAACCCTAAAAAGGGGGCCGCTACGTACCGTATCTTGTATTAAAGTACCTTTTGAATACATCAAACTAATTTCTATGTTGCTGGATTGACGAATCCTCTATCTATGCGTCCAAAGTTAAAAAGGCCGTTTTTGTTTTGAGTTTATAGATTGACGAATCCAGCAACATAGAAACTAGTTTGATGTATTCAAAACAGGGATGTTGCGAATATCCGCATCCGCAACCGCGGAACTTCCGCATTATTTTCAACATCCGCATCCGCATCCGCATAAAATCGATGCGGATTTAATGCGGATGCGGATGTGGAACAGTTCGGTACAGGAACGTCATAGCATCAGCGTAAGTGCTAGACTGCTAGGTAATTTAGTCATTAGCCAAAAAAACCTATTAGAAATTAGCAGTCAAGCGTGAGTGGGACTTAATGTACGGAACCTTTGGAACGCGAGTCCGACTCGCACTTGGCCGGTCCTTTGAAATAAAAATTATTAAAATGTAATATTTGACGTTTTTTATGTATCTATCTTGACATCCGTATCCGCGGATGTGAGATTTTAAAAATCCGCATCCACAACATCCCTGATTCACATCCTAAATCGATCTATCAAGAAATCTCATTCAGTGCCAAAAACCCGACTATCGGGTATTTTATGATTTCGTTCCCGGGCCGAACGACCCGATAATTAGTCGGGATCGTGGTCCTACAGCTTTATAAGACGATTTTATTGTGACCCGGCGCGGATATGTTGTTTGGCTGGGTGGCAATGAATGTGTTAAAATTATCAGGTAAAAACTTCTAAAATACAATCTTTTACCAGAAAACCCTCAGATTTTTTGGGCTCAGACTTTCTACAATCTTAGAAGAGCCTAGTAATTGATCACTCTTGCCTTTTAAACGCCAAGAACACCTAAAGGCGTCGTTACTAGTCGTGCCCGCAGCGTCGTGGACAACTAAATGTTATGGCGTAGAGTAGAATAGAATATTTTTTTTATTTGTAAACACAAAGACAATACACATAATTACTCAAAAAGAACATAGTGAAAATAGTGTCACGAAATGACCCCATCTCAGCATGTTGCGTACACTGTCAAAGTAACTTCCACGCTTCCAAATAAGGTTTAAATTAGCTCACTTACGCCCGGGACCTTGGCGTGTAAGTGACGTTTTTGTTTATGTTATGATGACGCAAAGCGTTTTAAACATAAGAGAAAGACGAAAAAATATATAAGACTGTAAATGTTGCAAATGGGTGAATCAACTTTTTCTTGTCACTCGTTGCCATGGTTACGCTCTCCTGGGTCACTCTATAAAACCTGATTTTTAGGCATTTAAATTCATCAAACACGCTTTTTTGTGATACTTATAAACCCTTTCCATTGAGGGTCGTCTACCAAGCGTGTCAGAAGAAGGTGGTGTACAATGTCTTCTAACAAACTATGCTACTACTATCTATTGGCTGACCCGACAGAATAACAATAAGAAATAGTTGATCCACCCATATATAGCATACGTTTTGAAATTTAAATAAAAATCTCACCTTCGTTTCTTAGGTTTTTTGTCCCGTTTTGCTTTTTTATCATCGTTCGGCGGCTCTGGAGACAGCGGCCTTTTCGCTGCTGCAAATATACAACAAAAAATATTAATAAACATGCAATTACTTTGGCCTACTGTCGGGTAGATGGCGTTAGTTTCAATATTTACAAATATAACACATATCAATGAAAGAAAGATCAAAGTCAAATGGCGTTCTAACAGTTTTTTAAATCTTCCATCAAAAGATGGCAGTAAATTTACTGTGCCTACATAATTTACTTTCACAACCCGCCTCTATTTCAAATTCTCTTTGCTAAGGGCTCATTTAGACGATGCGAGTTTCATTACATTGCGGGTTTTGATCGGTCGGTTGAAGTGGACGTAACCAACAGCCCGCAATGTAGTTAAAATCGCATGCGAGTTCGCGTGCCGTCTAAAGCAGCCTTAAAGGTAGACTTCCGAGCAAAGCGGTTCCAGCGTCACTAACGCAGCGACAGAGCGATAGTATTATGCAGTATGGAAATGTATGAACTTACTTCCGAGCGCAGCGTCACCTTGGAGGATACAACTAAACGGAGTAGCCATTAACAGGCTTTCCCCTCTGTCGAAAATAGGCGGCCAAGGGTCATACACAATGTATGGACTGACGTTTATCTGACATGGCTATTTTTACGTTACGCATACATTTGACGTTCCCCTCCCCCGCAAAAATCGGCAGACTGTTTTGTACAGAAAATTACAGACATGGCGTCTCCGTTTGATTATATCCTCCAAGAGCGTCACTGTCGCAGCGACAGTGCCGCCACGTCAGTATCGCCCGGCGATAGCGGCCGTGCTGTCTGCGCAAGCACTGTCGCGCAGTCGCTACTATCGCTCGTAGTTTCTTGATGTTTTTGGCGCAAGTTCTTCATGTATCATTGATAAAATAACTGACAAAAGCTCCCGAGTTTTTCATTGTCCTCGATTAAATAGTTTTTAGGGTTCCGTACCCAAAGGGTAAAAACGGGACCCTATTACTAAGACTCCGCTGTCCGTCCGTCCGTCTGTCACCAGGCTGTATCTCACGGACCGTGATAGCTAGACAGTTGAAATTTTCACAGATGATGTATTTCTGTTGCCGCTATAACAACAAATACTAAAAACAGAATAAAATAAAGATTTAAGTGGGGCTCCTATACAACAAACGTGATTTTTGACCGAAGTTAAGCAACGTCGGGCGAGGTCAGTACTTGGATGGGTGACCGTTTTTTGCTTGTTTTTTGTTGATGGTGCGGAACCCTCCGTGCGCGAGTCCGACTCGCACTTGGCCGGTTTTTTATTTATCAAGATGCTAGTGCCTTCATCTTTTCTACTTTTGAAAATTGAGTTGGGTAGGCTTCGCTCCATACTATAATAAAAGCGAAGCAAAAGATCGTCATCTAAAAATCGTCTTAAAATTCTCGGGTCTTTTTTTACAAAACTCGACTACGTCTCGTTTTGTAACTTCGACCCTTGAATTTTAAGAACCCTTATTATATCACTGTTGCATAAACTACTATTTCATAATTGATCGGTTCATCATTATATTAACACGTATTCATATTCGTATATTCATAATAATTCATTATTCGTAATGTCGTTTTTCATAATTACATTAAAAATTAAAATAAGAATTAACAATTAAGTTAATTAAAACGTCTGCACCGTATGTAATAACAACTACGACTGTCGCAGGAGTCGCGCCGCTCGGAAGTATATCTGCGTCAGTTACCGCTGCGACATGTATGTTCAAGCGCAGAGGCACTAACGCTAACTATTGCCTACGCAGTAATAGATTGCACAATAGGCTTGTCGCCGAACCACACAGACTTGCCAAGTCGGAGCGATCCGTGTACTATCTAGGCCCCTCTATTTACAATCGCCTGCCTAACTCGGTAAGAGATGCAGCTTCCACCGCGGCATTTAAGGTTAGGCTAAAGAAGTGGTTGACACAGGAGTCATTTTATTCATATGACGAGTTTTTTAGTCTACCAATTGTTGTTTAAAAGTAAATAATTATATACTATGTTATGACATAGTAAAATATTTGAATACGAATATACTTTGACATATGATATAAATAACTGTACTAATTACATAAATTTTATTTGTAAGATAAAATAACTGTAAATAATTGAACTATTGAATACTCTGTACCTCGACATGTAACAATTGTTATTAATAATATATTTCATTTCATTTCATTTCGACACTGACGCTGCGGCCGTTGCGACAGAGCCGCTTTGCAGTTTGCTCGGAAGTCCAGCTAATATCAATGATGTTATATAACCATAGATAGGTTATACTCATACTTGAGGAACACAAAAAATACTTCCATATTTATTTCTGTGCCTACGAAGAAATCTGTTATTTTTGATTAATTTTCTCATTCCATCCATCTTTCTCACACTCGTTGTTAAACATAAGGTCGTCTCTTTCTCTTTCAGTGTGCGGGAGCTCGTTAGCACGTGCACATTTCTCGCTTGTCCAGCTACCACTAAAGGCAACTTGTCCAATTTGTCACAAGCGCTTCAATTTTGGAACGCTTATAACCTATCTTGAGTTATAATGTTTTTTTTTTTTTTTTTTTTTTTTTTTTTTTTTTTTTTTTTTTTTTTTTTTTTTTTTTGCTTTCTTGCCTGCCAAATAAAGAAAAGAAAGAATATCATTGGCTAATACTCACGCTCGGAGCTCGGCTTGTGCGCGTGCGCGTGCAGCGTGAGCGGGGAGGGGGAGGGGGCGGGCGCGGGGGGAGGGTCATCGTCCACCAGGATCACGTCCTGCGAGTCCGACTCGTAGCCGCCCCACGCTGGAAACGACCGTAACGTTAACGAGATAAGGTTCATATTGCAATGGCAAGCTGTTTGTTATATTAACTCTTTGAATGCCATGTTATCGTGCAGCGCGTCATTGTGAACCTTGTCGGAATGCACGAAGGTTGATATTGGGCTGTAGCGCGTATCAGCTGACGTCTTTGGCGGTCAAAAGGTTAATTTTTTTATTGCCTTGCCTAGGTTTCTCTGCAACAGTAAATAAGATAAAAATAGGAAAATTAGCATAAGTCTGTTTTTTTAAATAAACATTAACGGCGTTATTCATAAACGTCTGCTAAAATAATCAGCTGGTGATCGTCGTTTGTACCTCTCTATGGCAGCGGTTCTCAATCTTTTTTTTTGACGGAACCCTACAATAAAACAATAGTTTTTAGAAGTGTATTTTTTTTATTAAATAAGCATAATTCTATATTCTTGCGGAACCCCTGCAGGGGTGTCGCGGAACCCTAGGGTTCCGCGGAACACACTTTGAGAATGACTGCTCTATCGCATAACGACAGATGGGGACAAACGACGATCATCAACTGATTAAGTTCGCAGCCGTTTACGAATAGCGCCATAAATATCTTGTGACATGAAAAATGTCAAGTGTTGCAAGTTGCATGTTATTTACCAGGTCTGGAGGGGGGGCGCGGACTGGGCACCGCCGGGCTTACTACTTGCTGTAACAGAAAAGTACACTTTTGAGAAGAATCTGTACAATATACAGGGTGTCCCAAGAAGTAGTGATATACTGAAGCTGGGAGGTAGAGGACCTAGAGGGCTATCTGAATCACCCCCATGTATGTTCCGCGATTTTTCGTATTTTCGGAGTTATGATTTTTTTTAATTTTTCACCTATCGCCGAGTAAATGTTACCATACTGAATTGGCCTATCTATCAGCTTAGCACACAAAAAAAATCAAGCATCTACCGCAATAATTCACGTCACCATAAATAAAAATCTCATCGTACTCGGCGATAGGTGAAAAATTAAAAAAATCATAACTCCGAAAATACGAAAAATCGCGGAACATACATGGGGGTGATTCAGATAGCCCTCTAGGTCCTCTACTTCCCAGCTTCAGTATATCACTACTTCTTGGGACACCCTGTATAGTTCGTTTTTTTTAGCATTAGAAATAAGGTAAACAATCTTGATGTGTCTTTTAATTGAAAAACACATTTTAAAAATAAGTTACGGCAAATATGTAACAATTATGAATCTAATACGATCTTTTATATTCTTCTGCTTTCATAAGTAATACTTACTGATTTTTTAAAAGCGTTTTTCAATTAAAAGACATGTTAAGATCGCTTACCTTCTTTCAAGTTCTTTCTAATGCTAAAAAAACGAACTTTAGTCTCAGTAGGTCTAGCACATGATTGGCGCGACAATATCTCGTGGCGAGATAGACTACCCCTCTTTTTCTATGTTAATTAAAGAGGGACGGGTAGTCGCCGCGAGACTGTCGCGCTAATCATGTGCTAGCCCGGCTGTACAGACATAGCGTCGCTGCGCTTGTAAATCCCGACATATGCTAGATTTTTGAAAACGGAAATTAAACTTTTCAAAATTGGACACATCACATAGCGGTATTTACAAACGACGTATAACCAATATACAGATTCATTCAAAACATTTTGCAGTAATTACTATATAATTAAACGATTGTGTTTTGAGACCTACTGGTATAACTGTAACTTCTGAAACTTCATCATACATCTTGCGCGACTTCAAGTATGGAGTCTCACGCGAAAACTCATCTCATGCTAGACTGCCAGATGAGAGTAAAACTGTTTTACTAAAACACATATAAAAAGTAAATTGATTTGTAAACATTTAACTTTCTAAATACCCTCCAAAATTTGCATTAAATGCTTGTGTGCGCGTTGTAATATACAGATCCTTATGAGAGACGGCCCACCGCTTGCGTGCGCCGCTCATTTTACGCACACGCCGTCGGTGTGGCCTGGCCTTAGTCCCTCCTGTGCTGGCTCTGTGCCACGTTGGCATTTTAGCCGTGTAGCCACAGGGTGATGGTTTAACAAGTTGCAAGTGCGTACCCGGGCGAAGGCGGGGGAGGTGATGGGCGTGCCGCCGAGCCGCCGCATCGTGCGCTCCGCCGACGAACGGTTCGAGCCTGACGAACAAAATTAAACAATTATAAATAAACACTGATTTAATCTTTCACGATTTTTACACATTATTAAATTGTACATTCATTCATTTATTTATTGATAAAATGGTACAATACATTTTACATGTCAATGATTACATTATATATAAGTACAATTATATTACATTTTAATCCATTCATTTTATTTTTGTCATTAATATTATTAACAAATTATTATTAATAGATAATAATATTTATCAACACACGATAGGTTATCAATTTAAAAATTAGTTTGTATGGCAAGTATGTACTTTGGTTGGTTATCAGTGTTATCACTTGAGGTACCTATTATTTATTAGTTTTCAGCCAGCAACCCCATCAACGTACAACGGGACTTAATCGCGTATCTAAGTTTTAAGATTTACCTCCGACGTTTCGAGGACGGCGTTGTCCCCGTGGTCTCGGAGAAGACTGGCTAAAGTTGACATCAACATCTTCTAACCGCGCGAGTTAGAAGATGGATGGTTAGATGTTGATGTCATTCAATTTTAGCCAGTCTTCTCCGAGACCATCACAAGCTGCCTCAATCTACATATGCATCATCATCATCATTAGCCTTTTATCGCCCACTGCTGAGCATAGGCCTCTCTTCCAGTACGCTACTTATCCGGTCCTGAGCCAATCTCATCCAGAAGTGACCTGCAATCTTCCGAATATCGTCCACCATTCGGTTAACATTTTGGCCCACCTGCCATCACTCTACATATTGATTTCAACTAAGTCTATAACTTACGAAAGTTATTATATTTGGTTCGAAATTTTATTTTAATTTTACAGCAAAATAGGCCAATCAAATTAGATACAAAAAAGCGTTTTTAATTGACCACGAATTACCCTAAAGGTTCCGTCACACAGGCGCGTTTTACGGGCGGGGAGTGCTCGTTTTATATGTAAAAGCGGCGCGCCCCGCTCACGCCCCGCCCGGAAAATGCGCCTGTGTGACGAAACCTTTAGACTTCACTTCGCTTGGCCGATTACCAAATAAATAACGTTTTTTCTCGGTATACCGATGAATAGTTTTACTGCTGTCGTCGCTTACTGATAGAATTCAACCAATAGCTTTCAATACTGATAGATTGTTTTGGTGGAGTGAATTATAAAACATTGTGATATTTTCACTGTGTAATATTATAGATGCTTTTCTAAGTGCAGTAGCATAATGCAAAAAACTTCGTTAATCGCAGTACAAAAGTATCAACGTCTCAATATAGGTTTCCAGTAAGTAGTTGTGCTATTATTAATGCCATTTAAATTAATATATACGACGAGCGCGCGCAATGAGCGCCCAGGTGCGGTCAATGACCCCAGCGACCGTTGGCGCCGTTTGAAATAAGAACCAGAGGGGCTACCGCGAAAACCGAATTTCGCAAATTGCGGGGATCTTTCTCTTCTACTCCAATGAAGGCGTAATTAGAGTGACAGAGAAAAATGCCCGCAATTTGCGAAATTCGATTTTCGCGGCAGCCCCTCTGGTAGGTCAGCAAATTTTTGAAGAGAAGAACTAACAGTTTTAGGTATCTCAAAGAGCCATAATTGTTATTGAACCTAATGTAAGGACGCGACGAACAGCAATCTTTGGGTCTTATTTTTTTGCCAATGATTTTGGTCTACAAAAAAAAATCAGACTTTCTATTTATAAATAATATTTAGTGACAAAAAGTTAAAGCTCCACTCTGTAATACTTTGTATCTAATAATACGCTATTAAATAGTCCAATACTTAATAGAAAAAACATACACTTTCTACTACTCAATTTTTGTCCCTAATAGGTCATTGTGTATGGACCACATATGTATTTATTTTTCCGTATACTGTATGTATAAGTATATCAAATATAATCTTCGTCATTTTACTTTATAGTTGTGCAATAAAAAGGTATTGTAATGCAACTGTATTGTATTTCCAAACAAATCGACATACCTAGTTATATTCCACCGTAAACACACACCTAGTCCTATTGTAAAGAATCGGAAAGTACCTAGCCCTACATCCGGCATTCATATGGGCCAATTTATGATAGCGTCCGTGAAAGGGCCGCGGGAAAGGGGACACCTCAGCTTCACCAAGTACCCCATTTCTGATTTACATAGGGCTTGCATAACCTCTCGCCGCCCAGAGACCTATAAAAAGGTCCCCTGTTCCATTCTAATTTGAACTTCGTGTTGACAAAATAAAATTTAATTTCACTTGGCAAGGTTTGACGTATGGGCGACTAGAGGATAAGGCGGGCTTCACACTGGATTGAAGTCTAGGGCATTCAATGTCGGACGATTCTTAATACCGGTATTGAAATCCGATATTGGCCCTGAATACCGGAATTGGGTACTTTCCTCTTCTTAAAATAAATTATTTCACACCGTGCACGAAATGAAGTACCAGATAATTATTACAAAAACATAGATAGTTACAGGTCTACTACTAACTGGCATGGTGGGGCGAGGCGGCGGTAGGTATGGCGAGGTCCCGCCATCGCTTGACGAGCACCTTGGCGCGGCGTGCGAGGTCTTCCGTCGTAGCTCGATCATATGACGAGGTATCGCTTGACCGTGGGGGGTAGCTACAGGTCTACTACTAACCGGCATGGTGAGGCGAGGCGGCGGTAGGTATGACGAGGTCCCGCCATCGCTTGACGAGCACCTTGGCGCGGCGTGCGAGGTCTTCCGTCGTAGCTCGTTCATATGACGAGGTATCGCTTGACCGTGGGGGGTAGCTACAGGTCTACTACTAACCGGCATGGTGAGGCGAGGCAGCGGTAGGTATGACGAGGCCCCGCCATCGCTTGACGAGCACCTTGGCGCGGCGTGCGAGGGTCGGCTCCGAGGTCTTCCGTCGTAGCTCGTTCATATGACGAGGTATCGCTTGACCGTTGGGGGAGTTACAGGTCTGCTACTAACCGGCATGGTGAGGCGAGGCGGCGGTAGGTATGACGAGGTCCCGCCATCGCTTGACGAGCACCTTGGCGCGGCGTGCGAGGGTAGGGTTTGCAATCCGGATCCGAAATGTATGAAATTATCCGGATCTGGATCCGGATCCGCGGATCTTCCCATACATTTCGGATCCGTCGTGCAAACCCTATGCGAGGGTCGGCTCCGAGGTCTTCCGTCGTAGCTCGTTCATATGACGAGGTATCGCTTGACCGTTGGGGGTAGCTACAGGTCTACTACTAACCGGCATGGTGAGGCGAGGCGGCGGTAGGTATGACGAGGTCCCGCCATCGCTTGACGAGCACCTTGGCGCGGCGTGCGAGGGTCGGCTCCGAGGTCTTCCGTCGTAGCTCGTTCACATGCTTGCCCAGTCGGGTGGTCTGCAACACGAGCATATAACTTCAGCGATAGAAAGAGAAGAAAAAGCACTTCTAGAAGAGATCAGACATAATTTTTTTACCATACAGCGATCCGAAAGGACAAAATTTACGGCGATAAATTAATAGCAAATTATTAACCTTAATCTCCGTTTCAGTTTAGGGAAACATGCTTTTTTAGGGTTCCGTACCCAAAGGATAAAAACGGGACCCTATTACTAAGACTCCGCTGTCCGTCCGTCCGTGCGTCCGTCCGTCTGTCACCAGGCTGTATCTCACGAACCGTGATAGCTACACAGTTGAAATTTTCACAGATGATGTATTTCTGTGGCCGCTATAACAACAAATACTAAAAACAATAAAATAAAGATTTAAGTGGGGCTCCCATACAACAAACGTGATTTTTGACCGAAGTTAAGCGACGTCGGGCGGGGTCAGTACTTGGATGGGTGACCGTTTTTTTGCTTGTTTTGCTCTATTTTTTGTTGATGGTGCGGAACCCTACGTGCGCGAGTCCGACTCGCACTTGGCCGGTTTTCTTATATCAATGTCGCATTTCTCAACCGATACTTGTTAATTTACGCGAGCAGGGGCCCGTTTCTCAAAAGCTTGTAACTTGTACAAGCGGATGTCACTTTTTGACAGCTTTTGTTGCATTACAAGTATATGTTTTTTGTTGTATTACAAGTTACAAGGTTTTGAGAAACGGGACCCAGATTCGATAACTGTATGGATTTTGGTCGTCCGGAAGACAATTTGACATGTGTGAACGTGAACACCAAGGCTAATATACTTACTTTACTCTTTGACCAAGGCTCACTAGGAAGTGTCAAACGTATTGCAAATTCGAATTAATATTCATGGTACATCAGGTCACTGAACTATTCGATACGAATACAACCGTTAAATTAAAATCGTATAGCTCGGATAACATTTTTTAAAAGCTTAGTTTAACAAAAACAAAATTAGATAAAAATTACTTGAATAGCTAGGGAGTCTTCAAAAGGGCTTATGTCTATAGAGGCATAAGGACATCATACAAAAATAAGCCCTTTTGAAATGACACTCCTCAGTTGAAGATGGAAAATGAAGGCATAGTCACTTAGTTTTGAACGTTTTTATACCTACTAATGTAACTAATGTTATAAAATAACTGTCTGTCTGTTATCTCATCTCGCTTAAAGCGCCGAACCAATTTAAGTTTCCATCACACAGGCGCGTTTTCCGGGCGGGGCGTGAGCGTCTTATATGTAAAACCGGCGCGCCCCGCTCACGTCCAGCCCGGAAAACACGCCCGTGTGACGGAACCTTTAGATGAGAAATTTGGTATGGAGATAGTTTAAGGCTTTTGTTTTAAACTCAACTTAAATTTCTGTCATGTCACTGACAAGGTAGACATTTTTGTGAAATTAGGGTTCCATACCCAAAGGGTAAAATCGGGACCCTATTACTAAGACTCCACTGTCCATCTGTCTGTCACCAGGCTGTAACTCATGAACCGTGATAGCTAGACAGTTGAAATTTTCACAGATTATGCATTTATTGCCGCTGTAACAACAAATACTATAAAGTACGTAACCCTCGGTGGCGAGTTGTCCGGTTTTTCCATAAAAGGGTATAGCCGGGTAAGCATGGCCAAACTGCCCTAAGCGAAAAACACAATTTCCTTTTACTGGATTATTAACCTATGTATATGTAGTGCTTTCACCAAATATTAAGCCTGAAATGATTCAGATTTAAAAAAAAAATGCAAAAAAAGAAAAATCATTTTTATTTTATTACAGCCAAAGTACTAATCCGATTTCTTTGTAATTTGGGTATGTTGTATATACAATTAAGGTCGCTTTCTGAAAAAAATAATATTGAATTATCTCTTAAAATAATAGTAAAAAATTAAGATGAAAATTTTCAGAAAAATAAAAAAAATACGTGCGAGATAGCGACAGTTACCAAATTTACATATTTTTTCTACTCCAGCACTTAAATGTGTCAATTAAATGACTGACAGTGATATCTAAAGCAATGTCATTTGAATGCTTTGTCTATAGGCTAATACAACTGCTTTATTTTTTTTAAAGATACAAGTTCTGATCATCTTGATTGAAAGAGGTATGTTTTCATTTACAATAATAAGTCTTTTTTTTTTAAATAATAACTCTTTTTTTTTTTAAATAATAACTCTTTTTTTTTATTTAATAACTCAATTTTTTTTAAATAATAACTCTTTTTTTTTAATAATAACTCTTTTTTTTAATAATAAATCTTTTTTTTTTTTAATTTTTTTTTTTTTTTTTTTTTTTTTTTTTTTTTTTTTTTGCTGCAGCTGTCATACAAAAAGTAATGTATGCAACAGCTCATAATTGGTTCTTAAAATTCTCGGGTCTTTTTTTACAAAACTCGACTACGTCTCGTTTTGTAACTTCGACCCTTGAATTTTAAGAACCCTTATTATATCACTGTTGCATAAACTACTATTATGTAGAATTTAATAATGTTTAACATATATTTTTTTCAAAAATTAAAATCGGGATTAACAGTGTGAAAAACTCGAATTTGTAACATCCCATAATACTCTCTCTTCATACAAGCAAAGCTAAGTAGTCATAAACGAATGAAGTATATTGTGAACGCAGCAGTCTTTACGAATTTGAATTTAGAATGTGACGTATTTTATTCATCAAAGGAACAGACATTTTTCAATCGTTAACGCTCTGTATAAAATTCGTGCCTATTTTCCTGTTCCCGCGCTTTTTTTAGGGTTCCGTAGCCAAATGGCAAAAAACGGAACCCTTATAGATTCGTCATGTCTGTATGTCTGTCTGTCTGTCCGTCTGTCCGTCTGTCTGTCCGTCCGTATGTCACAGCCACTTTTCTCCGAAACTATAAGAACTGTTGAAACTTGGTAAGTAGATGTATTCTGTGAACCGCATTAAGATTTTCACACAAAAATAGAAAAAAAAAACCAATACATTTTTGGGATTCCCCATACTTCGAACTGAAACTCAAATTTTTTTTTTCATCAAACCCATACGTGTGGGGTATCTATGAATAGGTCTTCAAAAATGATATTGAGGTTTCTAATATCATTTTTTTCTAAACTGAATAGTTTGCGCGAGAGACACTTCCAAAGTGGTAAAATGTGTGTGTCCCCCCCTGTAACTTCTAAAATAAGAGAATGATAAAACTAAAAAAAATATATGATGTACATTACCATGTAAACTTCCACCGAAAATTGGTTTGAACTAGATCTAGGAAGTAGTTTTTTTTTATACGTCATAAATCGCCTAAATACGGAACCCTTCATGGGCGAGTCCGACTCGCACTTGGCCGCTTTTTAAAATTTCTGAACGCCGTTCGCCCTAGCCGCATACAGCCACGGAGTTTAAGGTCCGCGCTCAGCGAAATAAGTCGCGTTCTAAATTCAAATTGCGTTGAGAATATAACTTTCTAGTATAACGTACAAGTTATTTTGTATGAAGAGAGTATTATGGGATGTTACAAATTCGAGTTTTTAACACTGTTAATCCCGATTTTAATTTTTGAAAAAAATATATGTTAAACATTATTAAATTCTACATGAAATATGTAAATTTGATAACTGTCGCTATCTCGCATGTATTTTTTTTATTTTTCTGAAAATTTTCATCTCAATTTTTTACTATTATTTTAAGAGATAATTCAATATTATTTTTTTCAGAAAGCGACCTTAATTGTATATACAACATACCCAAATTACAAAGAAATCGGATTAGTACTTTGGCTGTAATAAAATAAAAATGATATTTCTTTTTTTGCATTTTTTTTTTAAATTTGAAGCATTTGAGGCTTAATATTTGGTGAAAGCACTACATATACATAGGTTAATAATCCAGTAAAAGGAAATTGTTTTTTTCGCTAAGGGCAGTTTGGCCATGCTTACCCGGCTATACCCTTTGGTAAACTAAACTCACCTCCAGCAGCTCTTTTGTAATATTGATTTTCTCCAATATGGATATGATTTCGTTAACGGCATGCATGTCGACAACCTGGAAATAGAAAAAGACAACATTTTCATTAACAATAACCATCATAAAGCTAAGCTAAATTGGACTTTCACAAAGTTACATTAAGGTTGTTTATCCATAAATCTGTAAACACAAAGGACAACACATTTATGGTTAAAAGGTCTATTGAGAGTTGATGGAATCTAAAATAAACTAGGTTATTAAGTACTGAGCTATGGGATAAAAATATTTACTATTTCCATCTATATAATCTTGAAAAAAAAAAATCATTCCTTCCACAAACACTCTTTCACAACACAGAGTAATCGGGACACAAAAATCCTTAAAGAAAATAATCAAACACCACCCAATAAAACTGCAATTTCATCGTTACTTATTCCATTCAGAATCCACACTGCCTATACTCATTATTTCACAGTATAAACTGCATTTTACGACTTCTCGTAATCAATAGGCGAAGAGAAAAACAAAACTAGCGATTTCCTACGATTGTGTACCTAGAAACTAGAAAATCAAACCTGAGAATCAATAATCCAAGTGTAAAGAATCAGATCAGAAGGATTGACCCCAATTGCGGACTAGATAAAAAATGGATGACGCATATTACATACACATTCGCTCCACCTCCAACCAAGATCACTAGTAAAGCAACTAAGATCACTAGTAAAGCAACCAAAGGAAGCAAGCAAAGGATCCAGACGCAGTTGCAATGAAGCCTCAATGCGGCCGTGGCACAGACAGCAGCAGAAGTTGCTAAGCGGGTGAGGTGTTCAAATTACCTCGACACGCTCTTATTCTCTTAACAATAAAGTCGCGTCAAGATCATTTTGAACTCCTGGACCGCTTAGCAACTTCTGCTGCATGTCTACACAGACCTGCCACCTCAATTTGGTAAATGAATTGTATATGCCTTTGGAATATACAGTCAGCAGAGATACCTGACCCCCTTGCATACAAACTTTTATACAATTTTGGAGTAATGGGGTCAAATATTTTATCACTTAACTGCAGATGATGCAACCATATGTGAAAATACTGAAAAGTACAAAGATCAACAAGTGTCAACTTCAATTTTTAACACTGATACAGAATACTTGGAGACAGGGCCGGATCTAGGGTAGAGCAAGTGGAGCGGCCGCTCTAGGCGCCGGATGGCAAGGGGGGCGCCAAAATGGCAAATGAGAAAA
The DNA here is from genome assembly GCF_948474715.1 of Cydia amplana. NCBI lineage: Eukaryota > Metazoa > Arthropoda > Insecta > Lepidoptera > Tortricidae > Cydia > Cydia amplana. The sequence continues at coordinate 1,168,428 of NC_086090.1, forward strand.
AAAAAGTTTATAAAGACGCGAGTGTGGCGAGGGGGGTGAGGGGTAAATGAATGACGGGCGCCAAAACCCGATTTCGCTCTACCCTAGGGTTGCCAACTATTTTTTGGTAGAATATAGTATTTTCCAGAATAGGGCATCAAAAATATAGTACATTTCAAAAAAATATGGTACTTTTAGATAAAATACTAAACATAAGTGTAACATACGTTTAATCGGAAATATAGTATTATAGCGTACTATATATTTTTCCAAAAGTATATAGTACAGAGAGCCAAAATATAGTACAATACTATATAATATAGTACGGTTGGCAACCCTACTCTACCCTGATCAAGGGTTCGGACTGGCACTGCTTGGAGACCAACAACATTGATGACTGATTAAAGTTTGTACCTAATCATTTGTGTATTATGATAATCTCATGTATCAAGGCCTTTTTGTGACAGACATAATAATAAGCCTAAATAACTAAGGAAATATCAAAACATTATTTACAGAGGAAAGTTTTTAGTCACAATTTTGAATACATCTCTTATTGTGTAACTTGTAGCCTTGATGTCAGGTTTTATTATCGGATGTATGCATTCACCAGACTTATGGTCACATTCATTTGAATAGGCTGGATAGGGTTGAAGAAATCTATGTGTATGAGTTATACCTACAAATTGCTGCAGCGATGATGTTAACATAAAATTGTGATAGGTAATACAATAAAATTATTAATGTGTTCAGGTCTTCATTTTAAGAAAAAAGCTTGTTTTTATTTATCTGCTTATAACAATCAATTATTATTTTTATTGTTTTAGTTAAGGCATTACCTTAGTCACCCATGTGGCCTGATCTAGTCACACTTGAAAAAAAAAGTTAATAGGTGCCAGATTTTTGCTTTTTAACAGATTGTACAGCATTACAATAAACAGCTTTAAGGAAACTTGAGCACCTTAAAAGTATCAAAAATAACCTACTGATAACAATAGTTAATGAGTAGCATTAGTACACAACAGCTAAGGTTATAAACGAACAAATCAAACTTCAGGAGTATTGCAAAATCATTGCCAATTTACAATATTGCCAAACCACAATTTCTCAACCTAAAATACCAATAGAGATTGCCAAGTTCAATAACCCGGAACACGTATTTGCAGCTTCCATGAGCAGCCACCACCTGCCACCATGAGGTGTCTCCACGCCGTACTTATTCTATTACTCACGTAAGGTCAAATGGTACGACAAAAAACACATTTCCGTCCGTCTTCCACACAGCACCATATCTACATTAACCCAAGGAATTCGACAGGAATTGACGCGCGTGGCACAATTCCATACTTTCACATTGCAAAACTTTTGGCACTGTGGACGAGGGGCGAGAGACGGAGCATTGACGACGTCAGTGCTCCCATATACTGCACTCGCACCGCGCACGTATCCACTCCACCGACACTATTTTATTATCAGGAGACGCTCATATCAACACCGTATCACATTCCGACACTCTCTTATCATCATCCGTGTATACGGGGACGTCAGTATTTCTGGAAACAACCTCCCAAGAGGCCAAATCGTTGCATCGAATCGGGTGTCATGGGCTCGTGGGACCATTCTCATATCTAAGACTCGCTTTGTCAACTTACGGTCTTTAAAACTCGCAAACTTACATTGTAATTGTTATCCAACGCATTCAGAAGTCGATTACTTAGTTCATGAGCGTTATTACTCATTTATAAACGAAAATATTTAACTAAATACGACAAACGTGTCTCGGCTGCGTCGTAATGGCGGACCGACGACTACGTATGCCCGTGCCAGGGCATTTTAGCCGAATAATTCAGCTGATATCTACCCGAGGCGACGCGCGCTCGTGTTTTTCCGTTTCTTTTGACGGAAGTATTGTTGGTTGCCCAATTTTGCCACTAGATGGAAGTACAAGCGGACACGTCTAATTGATTATAATCCTTATTTATTCTCAAATAATTACGAAAATAACAGATTTATGCACAAAATAATTGGCTTTTTTCAGTAGATAATGTTTTTTTCCGCATAATTCATTATATATTAAAAATGATCTGCATAAAAAAAATACATATCCGTTAGGCTGGAAACATTTTCTATTTGCCATGGCAAACCTGAAAATAACAGTTTACACAATGTAAACATAGATGGCACTATTGACAGTTAAAAGAGCGAGAAAAAATATACTTTTTGCTCGCTTTTATGTGTGTGTACTTGCCATTTGTGAAAAAAGAGCACTATAGTAGGGAAAAATCCATATTGATAAAATAAGTTATTTTTAAATAATTACGTGGTTATTAAGATCAGTTTTCCTAGGATAGCGGTGCCGTCATATAGCGGCCGTCTCCATACTAAATAATACGGCTAAATATGGATGTCGTAGTATTTGTATGGAGACGGCCGCTATATGACGGCACTTCAGGGGCGGATTAAGCTGGTGCCCTGAGATATAGGATAAAAAATAAAATGAGAGGATAAAAAAAACAAAGTTGTTAACCATTCACTTTTCGTGATTTTATATATGTATTTATTATGGGGTCTGTGTTAATTTGTTCAAGGAGATCATGTACTATGTTCATCAAAGACATATGATTCAGGCGTTCTTGCCCCATTGTGTTCCTCAATTCGTTTTTAGGGTTTCGTAGTAACCTAGAAACCCTTATAGTTTCGCCATGTCCGTCTGTCTGTCCGCGGCTTTGCTCCGTGATCGTTAGTGCTAGAAAGCTGCAATTTGGCATGGATACATAAATCATGCATGGCGACAGAACGGCAAAATGAAAACTAAAAAAAGATTTCGGTGCCTCCATAAATTTTTTTTTTTTTTGCTTCGATCCAATAGGTCTTTCAAAACGAATACGGGTATCCAAAAACAATTTATTGATAAAGTTAATATTTGCGGAAATAATCCGTCTGAAAGAAATAAATATATGCCCCCTCTAACCTTTGAACCATGACTCCAAAATATATGAAAGAATCGTTAAACAAAAGCTTAATAAATATTTTCAATGAAAACTATAGCGAATATGATCGGTCCAGCCGTTTTTGAGTTATTGCAAAAAAATCTCCTCTTCTTAGTAAAAAGACATACAAAAAGCGCTGCGAAGGTACTCCCTTATGCTTGTAAATCATATAATGTACATGATATGTACTTACTAATAGCCCCCGTTTGGCCTATTCTGACAGAATGGTAACTACGAAACCCTACACTGAGCATGGCCCAACATGCTCTTGGCCGATTTTTTAAATTCTTTTAGCCAACCATTGGGACGTTGACCGTGATGTTGGAAAACAAAAAGTTGTATGTGACTATTAACTTCCTATTATGACATGACTATTTACCATTCACCGTAGAAATAAAAGAGAGTTTGTTACCGTATTTAAGTTTAAATATCTGGGAGACCGGGCTTTGCTCAGACAACATATAAAAACTCAAAAATGCGCGTTTTCCCAGAGTTAAGACCTAGCTAGATTGATTTTTCGCCACAGAAAACCCCCATATAGCAAATTTTATCTAAATCGTTAGAGCCGTTTCCGAATCCTCAAAAAAAAAATATATGTCGGGAATCGTGGGCATATCATACTATCAGGAGCACATCAGGACCTTCAATCATGGATGACGAGCCCTCGTCAATTAAATACGTTATTCATCTCACAGTCTTTACTGGATAAGACTGATTACAAATCATAGCACATGTTACACTTCTTATTCAAAGCAAACCAGTGGATGAGACCCAGGAACCGCCACAGACGTCATCTTCTCCCGTTCTTTATCTGCGCCGAACGCCACTCAGGTGTACACATAACATCCTAGTTTGCTCTATTTGTCAAAGATTGCGTGATGAAACGCCTCTTCAAGGCGATAGATGGCACAATTCAGCCATTCTCCGACATATAAATCAATAAATAGGTATACATACAAGAATTGCTCGTTTAAAGGTATACCTTTATCTTATAAGATAAGGTCCTTAAAATTTTGTATGACATTACAAGCAAATATCGGCCTTCGTGAATTAAGTATTGTATCCGTGATGTTCGAAAACAAAAAGTCGTATGCTTATTGTAAAGTCTATGAACTTTAAGTATTAGAAATAAAGTAGAATTTTACTAATGCTGTAATTATGTAATGCGACATGCTGATAGACAGTCCAAAAATTTGGGGCGATAGAATAAAAGTTTCACATTAAAAATATAGGTGCGAATCGCATTTGATTGGCGAAAGGTTTTGAAGGCGATAGATGATTTTTATTTTGTCACGCGTCTTTTCGTTATTTAGTGTATTTTTTTTATGTATTTCATACAAGTCAATTTCAAAATCGCTTGGTCAGGGTCGAAGCGCGGGCCCCCCCCTAGGCGCGGAGCCCGTAGCATATGCTTTTTCTGCTGTTAGGTTAATCCGTCACTGCGGCACTGCTTTCGGAGGAAACTAAAGCTTTAAGGGCATTGCCTAGAATACAATACATATTACAATATAATTATGTAACATTTATATTACATTTTACGTTGAACTTAGTAACTACATAATTATTTGTACAGTACAATAGACTCTAAAGATCGGTTTTCCTAGGATACAAATACTACGACATCCATATTTAGCCGTATTATTTAGTATGGAGACGGCCGCTATATGACGGCACCGCTATCCTAGGAAAACCGATCTTAAGATACCTTTATTATTACACTGTGTATAAATTCAATTTTAAATTCTGGCAATACAGGTCACAAAACCTCTCGTTATTGGTCAAGCACGTGTCAATCGCAATGATGTTGCCGGTATAAGAATGTAAAACCATAAATGAGTTTCCTGAAACAAGACGCACCTATAAAAGCTTTATTTAGCAGGCAAATATAGAGTTCATAACTACAAAAAAACGAAACGAATCATAATATTCACTTCCCGAGTCTATATTTACATAACGGGGAAATGTTTGTGTATTATGGCAACACAGACTAACCCTTCAAAAGTGTCACTTTTCGATTGGTGATACAAGAAGCCGTGTCGCGTTATTTATGATGGCATAAAACGCGAATTATATTTGCAACTGTGTGCAATACAGCGATATTTATTTAGCTTATTTTACGTTCGCAACTCCGATGGTGCCGCTTAAACGTGTTGCGTGACCATATCGTTGTGATAAATGGGGAAATTAGTGCATTTGTGTGTGGTTGTGTTGTGAGTGCCAATGGATCGACGATGTTCGCAATCGGTCAGGACGCTTGTTTTCGACGATTCAGACTCTGATCCTCCTAAACATGGTCAGAAGAAGGAGCTGTCCTCGACCGCGGTGCCCTCATCGCTGAACCAGAGCGCAGAAGGTAGGAGTTATTAAAATATAGAAATGTTTTCGGTACCATGTGTACATATGGGTATAGTATAGTATGTTGTTGTATAGCCTTTTCAAGGTTTATCTGTACAGCTGTCAATGTGATTTTAATTGCGAGGGCGTGAGTGAACGAACGCAAACGATTGGTCGGTTATTATCATAAAACTTTCGACTCTTACACTCATTTTTTTCTAAATCTACACTTACATACTATGAAACTGTGTCAAACTGCCGCTTACGCTTGAGAAACCGAGCGAGAGTTATTGTATTGTATAGCAGTTCATTGTATTCTAAATGTATTATCATACTGGATTAGGTTGTCTCAAATTAATGTGGGTAGATAATTTAAAAACAAACCATGAGTAATGTAACCTTTTTGAAACCAGTTTTCTCCTTATACATGACAGAGACAGGCCTTATAGGGTGACCTTGACGAAATGGGGTCAAGAGTATGTTTCTAAACTAAATGAACCAATATAGATTGATATGACAGTTTGTTTGCTGGTTCTGGCAATGTTACAATTGAAATATCAAGTGTCCTATTTAATCATCATGAGTATTATTTATGACTGGCATGTGGTCTGTGTTTTGTTTGTGTGAGATTTAGTTTGTTTCAATAGATTAATTATTCAGAAATATAGTCTGTTAAAAGTTTCATTTAAAAAATCTACCTCATGATTATTCTATCAATGACAAAAAAAAATTAATGGTTCTTTCTGCTTTACGGTATGGAACCTTAAAAAGGAATAGATTAGACCCATTATACCTACTTAATTGTTTATTTTTTAACATGTTCATACATACATTAATTGCATGCAAATAATTTGTAAGTATGTATAACGCACATATTATTATTTTTTGGATTAGCAGAGTAATATTTTTGTTTCAATTTCTTTGCTTTTGCCTAAGGGGCATTATTATACTGCCCTACTTAGCCAAATAGTGCTGTCTCAAAACAAAATTCACTTAAGTTCCTATAGCTGGGGCCTGTTTCTCAAAAGCTTGTAACTTGTAATACAAGTGAAAATCCCTTTCTAACAAAAGCTGTCAAAAAGTGACATCAACTTGTATTACAAGTTGCAAGCTTTTGAGAAACGGGCCTCTGATAGTTCCATTTTTAAATCATTTGTTATTGAGTTAGCACTTTTCGACTTAGCTTAGGAGGGCAGTATAGCAGTCTAAAGTATAAACCAATGATAATATTGACAGTTGATAACTATTAACATCTCATGGGGCTTTGTAGGAATCTGATCTTTATCAGAAATATGACTGATATGGCAAAATACCTGGTTCATATCTGATAATATTAAGTAAAGTGTCATTCAGTAGAACACTGTAAGTCAATTTACTAGTAACTTTTGTTTACATAGTTAGCAAGTTCTATTGAATGACACTTTATATAGAAATATTATGTATACAATTTTGCTCTTTTAAAGTTTCAGTTTTTCAGTCTTTTAAAATTCTAACAAATCTTAATTAATTTTACACTAAACAGACCTAACTAATACCCCACTTAAGAGCTGCTTAAGCTAATGCAAAATCACAGTTTTTGTATTGAATTTTTACAAATTTGAATCAAAGGTGAATACCATGAAATAATGTCAACTAGAGTATTCTCTGTACGTAGTTTATTCAGACAATTTCCACAATCTATTCCGAATTTTTTATGAGTAAGTAGCATGAGATATTTAAATTTAAAAACAAATAACTGCCTCTGGGTCTCAGTAAGCTATATTTGTGAGGGCAGACTTCATGAGTTACCCTTGAAAGGTCAAACTTGGTTTGATAGAAAAAAAAACATGAAAACATATCTCTTTTTCATTTATTTTCAATTGTATATTGTTGCTCTGCATACCAGCAGTATAATTTTTGCATAAAATAGCTATAGGATCTCAGACGCAAAAAAATTAAAACTGAAGTATATTTTCAAAGTAAATGTGATAAAAGGTAAAAACCCGCGCAGTGACCGAATCTTCAGTCGCAAGTTTTGCGTGGCGTGCGATATCTTTTGTCTCCCTCTAATTTACTGGCTTATATTACGCCCCCTCTTAAGCATTCTTTTCATTCCACTTATAACTTGAACTTTAAAATCAATTGCAATATCAATAACCAGTATTTAAATACAAATTAACATGTGCACTTGGTTGTTCAAGTAAAATTATCAAGTTTCATGTTTGCATGCTACTTCCTATTGACACATGCGTGTAGCCGTATCCTTATGCAGAACAAAACAAGGATGTTTGTATTTTGTAAAGAACAATGTATGTTTTGAAAAAGTGCTTGTTGTGTATGGATGTTTATGCCTAGGTTTTGTAACCAAAACGTCCGAACCTTAAGTTAACAACAAGGTTCAAGTTTCGTTGTTCTTCTGGGCATATTATATTATTATTAATGCATTCAAATGTAAAAAAATCCATCGATATATAAAGAAAAACCTTTTAGACAAAAATATAGTAGATGCGGGGATCAATTTTTTGTTTTCTCAGTTTATTTTATATTCATAAACGAAAGTATTGAAGATCTGAAACACCGTTTCGTAAATTCTCGAGTTTGCAAGCAAGATTCGATGTGATGAATTTTACTTCTACATTAAATATTTTTCACATAAAAAATATTAACTACAGTCTACACAGCACAGCAAGACGGGCAAAAAAAAAACAACCGTTGACGTATTACAGTCATCGGCAATTATAAAAAAAAACCGGCCAAGTGCGAGTCGGACTCGCGCACGGAGGGTTCCGTACCATCAACAAAAAATAGAGCAAAACAAGCAAAAAAACGGTCACTCATCCAAGTACTGACCCCGCCCGACGTTGCTTAACTTCGGTCAAAAATCACGTTTGTTGTATGGGAGCCCCACTTAAATCTTTATTTTATTCTGTTTTTAGTATTTGTTGTTATAGCGGCAACAGAAATACATCATCTGTGAAAATTTCAACTGTCTAGCTATCACGGTTCGTGAGATACAGCCTGGTGACAGACGGACGGACGGACGGACAGCGGAGTCTTAGTAATAGGGTCCCGTTTTTACCCTTTGGGTACGGAACCCTAAAAAACACTTAAACTAGCCAATAAATGAAAAATAGAAATCTATAGGCCCCTTAAGTCGGATAAGAAAAAATAAAATTTCGCGACTATCAAGGATTACAAGGATCAGCAGATTAGCAAGACTCAACACTACAGTATATACATACTTAGACAGCCTACCTACCTAGATTTATAACTGTGACTATGACCTGTAATAAAACATGCACTATCTACCATGATAACAGCCATCATATGACCAAACGATAGTATCGCATTATATCGATCTATTTATCTCATGCTACCTAAATCAAAACATTTTATCTCGACCATATCACCGGTCTAACTTGGCCACTTATTCTATTAGAACTATGTGGATAGTGGCTTGCATTTAAAATGGTTAGGGTCAGGCACTGCACCCAATATTGTCTACCAAGCTTGCGTGAGTCGAACCATCAATTCATTCGTTCGTCTATTTACCTCTATCGTTCGAATATTGCTTGAGTCGAACCGTCAGTTCATCCGTTCGTCTATTTACCTCTATTAATGGTTTGAATACGCAAGAGCGATAGAGAAACAGATAAAGAAATCTCGATTTTCTTAGACCTTTAATACAATATATTTTATTTACAGACCATGTCCATAGTGTTAGTGTACATTCCCTTAATCCTATGTTAGTGAAACCTATACTAAATTATAATAAATTATGAACTAAGCCTCTGGATCCCATATTTTTACACTTGCCTGTACTCGATCTATTATATATATTTTGTATCGTAGTAAAGTAACCACAACAAACCCTATTGAGTTTACTATGGGTTGATTTGTGTGATTGTCCCATATTTATTTATGAATAGTTTTTTTATTTTTTATAATCAACTATACATACAATACCACTTTCCAGAGTAATCCAATACGTGATATGTATTACATAAAAGAAGACAACAAATTAACAGTTAACAACACACTTAAAAATATTACAGTAAAAACAGACTATAACTAAATATTTGGCAGATAACATAATTGCCGGCTTGTTATCTTTGTGAATTCACTCAGAGTGCACTTAAATATATCTATTTTGGCGGAGACTTCATTATACTGGTCGCTAGTAAACTTGACTCACAACGAAAACGAATACATTTGGGAACACATATCCCAGTAAATGACACACGGTCGCTTATCGGACGACCCCGGATCCTGTATCAGATACATAAAGTACATATTTATAGACTGCTGTGTAAATATTTACCATTTATTTTGGGATAGAACGTTTTTGAAATACGAAATCGCGACATTTGTCACCATTTTTGTACCGCTCTCTAAATACAATTTAAAGTACAAAAACAATATCGCAAAAATGTACTAACAAAAATCATAATAATATGTTTAGTAAGTAAGTAAGTCCCACGTGTGTGACGTCACCATAAGCGTTCTGGCTCAAATTAGAGCCCTTGGGATCTGACAGGTTAAGTTGTTTTTGCGTGTACTTATCTTACTTTTTAATGCAATGTATGTTGTCAATGCCATGTATGTTGTGGGTATGAATATGAATATAGTATTTTATGCAACCGTTGTTTAAGAGGGGTCAAAAAAGGCGAGTGGCGTGAGTAACAATTTGAGGCGAAGCCGAAAATTGTTAATAAAGACGCCACGAGTATTTTTTGACTCAGTTAAACAACGTTGCATACAATACTTTTTCTACGACCAAGCACTTACTTTGAAAAAAAAAATTGTAAATTAAACAAATATTTTTTTCTACTCCAGCACTTAAATGTGTCAATTAAATGACTGACAGTGATATCTAAAGCAATGTCATTTGAATGATTTGTCTATAGGCTCATAAGATGACTGCTAGCAGTCATCTTATGAGTATAATACAACTGCTTTATTTTTTTTAAAGATACAAGTTCCGATCATCTTGATTGAAAGAGGTATGTTTTCATTTACAATAATAACTCTTTTTTTTTTAAATAATAACTCAATTTTTTTTAAATAATAACTTTTTTTTTTAATAATAACTCTTTTTTTTTAATAATAACTCTTTTTTTTTTTTTTTTTTTTTGCTGCAGCTGTCATAGAAAAAGTAATGTTTGCAACAGCTCATAATTGGTTCTTAAAATTCTCGGGTCTTTTTTTACAAAACTCGACTACGTCTCGTTTTGTAACTTCGACCCTTGAATTTTAAGAACCCTTATTATATCACTGTTGCATAAACTACTATTCATTCAACAAAAATAATACTTTAAACAAGTGGAATCATATAGGACATATATGTAGGTAAACAAACCAAAAGTATACAGCTAAGATACGCGACCCGGCCACCGCGCCCCGCGCCCCACGACCGGTTGGTCAGCGACACCTTCTTGTAACTCATGAGGCCCTGGTACTTGCTCTTAGTTAAATTACAATTTTGGACAGTATTTTTCTCGATTTTGGCCACAGTAGCCTATGGAGACTAACAAGCAACGCTAAGCGGTGTTCGTAGTCTATGGATCTTGCTATATTACGGGTGTCACATGCGCGTTTCTGACTTCTGAAGCAATTTTATTAGGGTTCCGTACCCAAAGGGTAAAAACGGGACCCTATTACTAAGACTCCGCTGTCCGTCCGTCCGTCCGTCCGTCCGTCCGTCTGTCACCAGGCTGTATCTCACGAACCGTGATAGCTAGACAGTTGAAATTTTCACAGATGATGTATTTCTGTTGCCGCTATAACAACAAATACTAAAAACAGAATAAAATAAAGATTTAAGTGGGGCTCCCATACAACAAACGTGATTGTTGACCGAAGTTAAGCAACGTCGGGCGGGGTCAGTACTTGGATGGGTGACCGTTTTTTTGCTTGTTTTGCTCTATTTTTTGTTGATGGTGCGGAACCCTCCGTGCGCGAGTCCGACTCGCACTTGGCCGGTTTTTGTTTCTACTAGTTAGTACTCATCTGTCAGAGATGACAATTACAATTAGGTTGGCAACAATGTATTTCATACAATATTTTTTAAGTGGTGATTACACGAAGTATCGTAAAAGTACCAAAAAGATACTGCGTGTATGCACAAATACTTTTTTGGGGAATAGACTAAAGACTTGTCTTGACAACTATAACATAGGGGTTTAAAGGTGTGTGTACGACCTTTTAAATGACAAATAAAAGTACGGGAGTAGAAAAAATAAATTATCTATCTATCACGGAATTTGATTTCTGTACTATTTATTACTTTGTCACCTAGCTATATGAGATCCCTAGCGGCTTTCATATTGGTTATAACTGGCAGGGTCGCCATGCAGTGTGGGACGTTAATTAAGAACACCAATCGGTTATAAGTAAGCCTTTATTCTGGATTCTGGGTAATGTTCCTAAGTGCTAGTGTATATAATAATAATTGGCTACGTGAGAGTGTGCGTGGCTTAGCGCACACTACAGCCGCTAGGGATATAAATAGTGAAAAGGTACGAAACTTATTGACAGAAATCCATTTCTTTGACTGAATACATGCTTTACTTAAATGTATTAGTTGCATGTGGAAAGAAAAGTACAGTCAGCGATAAAAGTTTGTACCAAAAATGTTGTTTTTGCCAAAACGTATTACTCTCTTGATTTCACATCAAAGAACAATAACAAACTCTGCATAATAAACTAAAGTCAATTTTTTTATTCGGTAGACTGAAATGACATTAATTCTTAATATGAACATCATGTGTCATTTCATACTATGAAATGTCATTTTAGTCTACCGAATAAAAAAATAAACTTTACTATTATAAATTCAATATATATTTTCCATTTGGAACGAGTTATACCTTGATTTCCCCTGACACTTCTGACTCATACGTCGCTTTCTCTACAACCGAAACGGAATATATATCTATAGTGTAGACAAACATAAGACCTTTTATCACTAAACGTTTGTCATATCAACTAGTCACGTTCTAGTCCTATCCTCGTAAGGCCCACCATACAAAGTTTCCCTACTTTTAATTTGAACCTTGTTGCATAGTACATTAGGGTGACTTTCGTTTGCTTTAGAAAACAATGAAGCAAAAGAAATGCTACCTTATTTAATTTTCGAAAGGTTCAAATTAGATTGAAAGAGACTGTACATTGTAATGCACATTGGGCATTAAGAGGCTATAGAAGCTTTTAACTAATTCAAGCACGCTAACAAACAGTTTGATAGAGTAAATAGTAAAAACTAGGCAAGGGCGAGTTGTACAAAAAAACGGTTTCCTTATTTTTCAGTGACGGTAAAAAAGTCTTCTTATCCGTATTAGCGTCGAATCAAATAATGTTTTTAGGGTTCCATACCTCAAAAGGAAAAAACGGAACCCTTATAGGATCACTCGTGCGTCAGTCTGTCCGACCATTCCCCCCTCCTCCCCTTTATCTCCGAAACTACTGGGTCCAAAAAGAAAATGACACATTTCGTACCTTGTCACAGTGACAATACATATGAGGTCCCTTAGCGACTTTTACTGTGACAAGCAGGGCCGGATCTAGGGTGGAGCGGCCGCTCTAGGCGCCGGATGGCAAATGAAGAAAAAGACGCGAGTGTGGCGAGGGGGGGGGGGGGTTGGAAAATACGCTTGAAAACTTCAACGAAGGGCGTCAAAACCCGATTTCGCACTACCCTGATCAAGGGCTCGGGCCGGCACTGGTGACAAGGTACGGAAAGTTACGGAAATTCTTGACTGTACAGTCGCCATCATATATATCGGAGCGGCCAGGGCGCTCACAAGTATCTGAACACGCCTCTATTGTCAAGGCGTTAGAGTCGTGTTCAGATGTTTTTGAGCACCTCGGCCGCTCTGATGGCGACTGTACAACACCGTCTATTTTAGCTGTCAAACTTGCGGTACACGATTTTTTCTTATAATTACTTGTCTTCATCATCATCATCACCCATAACTATTTGTATAAGTCTTAAGTAAGTCTAAATCTAAAATTAAGATTTAAGATTCTATTTCCATATGTGTTACGTACAGTATAGTATAGTACACCGCTTAGCTGCAATCTTGTTTACATAGCAACTTACGACTTATGCGCTTATGACGTAATGTAGCGAGTATAGTGGCAAGACTGGCAAGTCGTATAAAGGAAGTTTAAAGTAGACATTAATAGTAGACATCAGAGGCCCGTTTCTCAAAAACTTGTAACTTTTAATACAAGTGGAAGTCCCTTTCTAACAAAAGCTGTCAAAAAGTGACATCCGCTTGTATTACAAGTTACAAGCTATCGAGAAACGCCCCAGCTGTAAACACCATTATCATTTATCAAGAACATTATAGTGTTACGTAGAAGGACATTGTTGAGCAGTTTATTATAATAGAGTCTGTGCGGAAAGAGAAGAGTCGTGGAGTGTATGGGGCCCAATACATTTCACGACTCTTCTCTTTCCGAACGGACTATAAAATCTCATTTATAACCGGGTCTATCGCGAATAAATTTTATTACCTTTATTTACCGACGTTTCGACACAGGTTTATAGTATACACTATACATACATAGTTGTGCCGTTCTCGAGAACATTCCCCATACAAAATAGATTAACGTTTTCGAGAACAGCAAACCTATACACAGGTTTAATTGGTGGTGGTGGTGGTTGGCGATAGACCCGGTTGTAAATCTAATACCTTTAAACGAGCAATTCTTGTATATTTATTTATTTATATGTACATATATTTCGGGGATCTCGGTAACGGATCTAACGATTGAGATTGAGATATTTATTGATGAAATCATAAATAATTTTACACATCACGAAGCTATATACATAATTATCAATTTATCACTAGATTTCGATGAAATTTGCTATATGGGGGTTTTCGAGGGCGATAAATCGATCTAGCTAGGTTTTATCTCTGGGAAAACGCGCATTTTTGAGTTCTGATGTTTCGCGAGCAAAGCTCGGTCTTCCAGATATTATGATTTAATATGAGTTCAAAACGCAAAAGTTTTAAACAGTTTATTTTTAACCTCAGGACAAGTAAATATTCGAAAAACTATGTCTGATCCGTTTAGTCAAGTTGACATCGTTTATTTTTAGATTATCTCTTAACATTCGCTTAACCAAGATTAAACATTTATATAATAAACAATAATTATAATTAAGTGTTAGTATCTAGAAAGTGGCAATTAGGTTATTGTTTACTCCATGCTTCCACTCCAGCTAATTGCTTAGCGAGCTGCCATTACTTTAATGCAATTCACGCCTTTTTATAATAATTAGTGGAATTAGAACATTGTAATAAGTGTGTAAGTTGTGTAAGTATTGAACATTGTGTAAGTTTAATGAATTTATAAAATTATCGTACAAACATTTTGTCAAAACTATTTGGAGACCCACAATCCAGGAACAGATTTCCGTGACCAATATACCTATATTCGCACCCCGGGCGCATCCTAAAGTGGTTAAAGTAAAGGCGATGTGTAATGAACCCTCGTGGACGGCAGCTGCCGCTCCGATGATGTAATAAAATAGTGTGTACGAAATCGCTACGCTAGGTAGAGGCAACGTTTCTGTCGATGCGATATCCCGTCGGTTGAGTTGACAGGTAAACGATTTCTACGTCGGCAAAGCAGCGGCAAAGTCACTAGCTGAGACTATTATGATAATTTGATATGGCCTTCATCATAAACAATAATCTCAGTAAAGACAACAAAATAAATGGAATCGCACGACTAATTTAGAAGTAATGTCGCCAGAAAATATACCTACAGGAAAGATTATGAGATATGATATGATATGGTAATAGTGTGAATTTAGAAACTTTTCGAAGCGTAGATCAAAAACAAGATACTAGTTGTCAACCCGTCATTACGTAGGCTGACTACCAAGGTTCTCATCCACTATGTTGCGTAATGCAGTCCTTATGCAATGCGTTTTGGTCACAATTTTACTACCAGGGCTATCAACTAATGTGTAGGTTATTTAATAAAATTATTATTTTATCGATGCCATCGATCGATTGGTGTGGTAACACCCTAAAAATCCTTACGTGCAAAAAAAAAACAAAATCAAAAAACTTTTAATATTGCAGAAACGTTCCTTCTCAATCCCAAGCCAATTTACCTAACGGTATTCTCATTACAAAACGCAAAAATAGTAATTGTAATAAAAACGCACTTCGCTCGTTCAATGAAAGTTCGCCAAAAAGCCGTTAGGTTCGAACTTTCCGATAAGTAGTTGGTACTAAAACTCTTTGACCGTTGGCCGACCTTATGTCGTTTCACTAAGGTTCACGATTCGTCGGCACGATGATAGGTACCCATCAAGTATCGATCCGCAATAACTATCTAGGACACATTTACAGTCTATTAAAAAGTTCTTCGTCGTTTAGAAATGATTGAACTAAAAAACTAGAAGCTCGTTTCACAGGTTTTTTCGACGTATAATGATTGCGATGCGAAATGCTACGTTGGCATCCAAATAAGTACCTATTTTGATAAAACATAAACGTAGGTATTTGGATATCGTCGGGTGACAAGTAAAAGTCACTAAGTACTATCAAAAAATTAAAGTAACAATGCACTTTATTACACTTGTAACACGGTTTATTGTCCAATAATTTCAATGACGTTAGTTAGTGACTTTTACTTGTCACCCGACGATATATGCTCATTCAAATCTTAAGTATCTTGTATAACAAAGATATTTTAATTAGAAATAAGAAATTGCCTCGCGAGTACTGCTTTTTAGAAATAAATATTTTAGCGAAAATATGTCAGACGCGCAAGATATTTTGAAACCGCTACTAGTTTACTCTTTCTAGTTCTATTAACCTCCTGAGACCCTGCGTGCAATTTTTTGTACACATTCCACATTCAATTTTGAACTTTTAATGGGTAACTAAGAATTCCAAATTCAAACACAAAGCCACTGTTGTGGGTCACAGGACTCTCAGGAGCAAACACTAAAAATATTCTTAACACTAGGATATACTTTGGCTTCAACTCGAATCACTAAGTTTATTAACCATCCCGAGATTCTCACGAATATGAGACCAAGATCGTAACCACATATTAATCCAGCGTGAAGGGCGGTTTACAATCGAGAACAAATCGTGCGGTTACTATAAACATCTACACGATTTAGAACCCTACTCCCCAGACTTAGGGTCCAACTCATCAGTCATGTCACGGCCGTAGTAATGGACCCTGAGCTAGAGATTATACAAATTCTGTTATAGTATTCAGTATTCAGTATTCAGTATTCAGTTCTTTATTTGCGAATATAGACAAAAGCCATGCAAATACAATAATAAAATATCAAATAAATACTTAATCAATCAGTCAACAATAAAAACATTATAACAATAACAAAAACAAACAAAGAAGAAATCCAGAAATAAAACATTACCAACAGTTAACAAATAAATTAGATTGCTTAATTAATTGTAAGTATAAATAAAGTGAGATTGTCAAAACAGTTATAATTTGGTCCAGAATTTCATAAAATATTCGTATCAATAAGAAGGATTTAAACTATGTCAAAATATGAAATTAATTAAAATTGGGTAAAATAATTTAATCAAAAAATCGAGTATAATATTCGTTTAGGCTGTAAAAGGGCCTACACACAAGATAGTTTTTAAGTTTTTTACTAAATATTTGGAGATTTTCAGCTGTCTTTATGTCATCATCTAGTTCGTTAAAAATATTTAATGATACTCGACAAATACTATTTTTAAAATGTGTATAATTTGACGTCGGTAGTGCTAGTTGAATTCTGCGCCTTAATGGGTAATTCATTTCTTGACATGTGAGTTTAAATGAGTCAATATTTTTATACACATAAATACAAATGTGATATATGTACAGGGCTATTACTGTGAGGATTCTATACTCTACAAAAAGGTCTCTATGCGTTTCTGGAAAGTAACCAACGATAAGTCTTAAACTTTTTTTCTGTAGTAATAAAATTTCATTTATTTGTGTGCTATTTCCCCAAACTTCTATGCCGTATCCATCGTAGTCCATCACTTAAATCGGTTACATTTGAATTTGTTACGTTTATTGCGACCTAGCACTAAAAACCACACACCGTATACATTTACAGTACGTACATGTACAGTCAACAATTTAATTTCCGTACCATTTCTCATCTTATCTGCCAGAAATAAAAGGTTTTTTATTTTTTATTTTATTTATTTATTTACCATTTCTCACCTTGTCATAGATAGTGACAATCAATATGAAAGTCGCTAGGGACGATATTTTATATCGATTCAGTTTTTTGAAATTTTTCAAAATGACGGAACCATAGATTACATTTATTCCGTTTTGTTGTTGGACGAATGGGGTCAATTTAAACACTAAAATCAGCTAGAAACTGAGCTAAGCTCAGCCTTTCAACCTACAACCCCAAAAAAAAGCAATTAGTTTATGACAGTTAAGAGTCAGATAACAAATTAAAATCAGATGTAGAAACACAAAGGCACCCGCCGGGTGTGAAAGGGCACACGCTCCAGTTAGCGTACTCGCGAATGACAAGAGGCGAGGCATTCGAGGCAAGTAAGTAAGTCACACTGAATGGTATGGTACCATTGACAGAACAAATAATAGTATAAGGTACTTCTGTATCTGTAGTGTATCTTCTGATACACTCTCTAACAAAACGCGTCTATTACGACAGATATGACGGTGGCGCAAGCGCGATTAGGCGTCCGTTCCGTAGCGGTGCGCGGCAACTACTATTGCTAGACACCAAAATTGGTGTGGGCCGCATGTATTTGATAGGTACTTGTAGCGACGCGACGAAATTGCGGAGTGAGCCACGCCTGCCATAGTCTATTTAATTTACCAACTCAGTGGTTTAGGTGCTAAAACTCCGCAAATTTTCAAGGACATAAGGACAACATAAGTCCCTCCCTTCTTTCCAAAATCCATTCGAATCGCACTATCTATTTGGCGACTGTCGAATGTTAGAAATGTTTGAATACAGTGTCACGTTGATTGAATGAACGTCCTGTCAACGTCTGCAATGACATGCGAAAAGGCTTTATTATGACACACTGTTAAAACATCTTATCTTCATGTTAGTTGACTTAGAAAATTGTACCTTGCGCGTTTATATTTAAGGTCGAACGTAACCTGGGCGTTTATGGAAAAAATCTTGTTAAAGTAAATGAATATGCTGAATTTCATTTATACCTTAATTGAATATGCGAAGTTGACGTTTTATCTGCACAGACAAATCGTTTAGCGAATTGGAAATAATATCGTATTCGTATGCATATCTTATCTAATAGGTACAGTAGCCATCAGATATATCAGAGCGCCCAAGGTGCTCAAATTATCTGAACACGCACTCTTAACGCCTTGACAATAGAGGCGTGTTCAGATATTTGTGAGCACCTTGGCCCCTCCGATATATCTGATGGCGACTGTACCTACTTAATTTTCACATGTCACTGTCAGTCGATTTCATTGTTAAAATTTTCTAATAGGGGGTCATCCATTAATTACGTCACACGAATTTCTAGGTTTTTTGACCCCTCCCCCCCTCCTTGTCACACTTGGTCACATTTGGCAAACCCCTCCCCCTAGTGTGACGTCACATTTTTTCTACAAAATCGCCAAATCGAATTAAGTAAGTACCTAAGTATTATTAATATTTTATCAAAATATTTTTGACGATATAAATATTAGTAATTTTATAACCCAAAACTGCTTAGGAAAGAAAATTAAACGAATAAAAACGATTATCGTTTTAAAAACTTGTTATTTAAATGTACAGCGAATAAAATAATTTAAATAAATTTTCGGTTACAGATGAAGTTCAATTGACGTCACAAAGTTTGTGTCTCCCCCCTCCCCCATGTCACAATATGTCTCATTTTCTTGACCCCCTCCCTCCCCCTAAACGTGTGATGTAATTAATGGATGACCCCTAGAGGCAGAATTTCTGAATAATCTATGGTTCCCTATTTGGAGTTTCCATAGGAGGAAATATCAGACATAAATATCCATAAGATTATTAGTATGTAATTACATATTTACAAGACTCATGAAACTATGGTTATGGTTACTATTGGGAGTATTGGGACAGTTTTGCACCTAAGTGTATATTTTAAAATGTCGGCAATTATTTTCCAGGCGTGGCTCACTCCGCGATTTCGTCGCTTTGCTACAGGTAGCTAAAAGTACATCCGTTCCGCCCCAATTTTGGGGAAAGCCAATAAGCCGCGCGTGGCGCTGTCGCCACCTAGCGGCCATATCTGTGCTGATCGTAACAGACGCGTTTTGTTAGAGAGTGAGTCTTCTGTACTTAGTACGATCATTTATTCTATGGCATGGCCAAGGTGGTTAAGGTAGAGCTTCACCTTAACACTTCGTGTACACAATCGCGTGTAAAAACAACAATTTGGACGCCCGCCACGTGCGCTAACGCAACTAGATCACCACCAGCTCTATAACATCTTATGTGCCTTGTGCATTTCCCAAGTATATATGACCTTTTAGAATGGAGGACAGAATGTTGATGCTGGTGCTAACCACCAGTTCTATAAGAGCTCATATGCCCTGTGTTAATAAGTATGTAGGATCTTTTATGATTGAATAGTTGGTGCTGACGCTGCTGAAACTGGAAACGATCATTAAGTTTTTGTCTTCGTTGTAGTATGTGAGCTCATCGACATTCGAGAAGATTTCGCAGTGTTTACGGCATTTTTGAACGAAAATGAGGAGGTTGGTATTTGTTATAGCTAGCTCAGGAAAAACGTGACTAATGTATACAATTGGAGAGCTGGAAAACCCGTCTTGTGTATTAAATATGAATTATTTAATCCCGGTAATATGAAAAAATAAATACTATCCTTACAAAAGTCCGGACATCACCCCAAAAATCCTGACATCGTCTGGATGGTAATTTCAGCCAAAATAAATCCCTTATTCCCTTAGCCCTATAACTCGCCACTAGGTATATGCTATAGCTATTTACAGCACAACAAACTCAAAAGGTTTAGTTTGCTAGACCTCAACTATCACTAGAAAGTGGTTAGTTGAGATTTCTACAAAACCCTGACACTCGCCAAGTCCCCCGCAACCCTGAAAAAGGACCAACAATCCTGTCTTGTTGAATTGCGTGAACAATTCTGTATTGTTGCGTATTCTGGAACCCTTGCCAACTTCCAAACTCGCATACTTTACGCGCATGGAATGTTTTGACATAAGCGTTGTCCGCATGCGTCTATTTATACACTAGTGGGCGTGTCCGCACGTAGTAAACATCGGTTATGTAAATATTACTGTTTATTGCTATGTTTGTGGATAAATTGACATACTATTAAGTGGGGAATTAGTACCTTTTAACACTCAAAGGTGGCTCAATCAAAGCGAAAGCTTATTTGCAGGGGCCCGTTTCTCAAAAGCTTGTAACTCGTAATACAAGTGGAAGTCCGTTCCTAACAAAAGCTGTCAAAAAGTGACATCCGCTTGTATTACAAGTTACAAGCTTTTGAGAAACGGGCCCCAAATAGCATAGTCGCGCGCGCATTAAAATTTACCAATAGTTTACCAGCCTCTTGTTTAGGTAACGTGTGACGAGTATCAAAATTGAATTGATAAGATATTGTTGTTTATTTGTTATCAAGTGTTATCACACATATTTCTTTCTGTGGTAACGTAACGTTGGCTACTTTGGTTACTATCTATTTGATGATGATGCCGACTGTATACGAAATGCCACAGAAATCAAATTCCCCACAATATTTATTCATTGGTATTTGCCAGTCGTAATAGAATGGGTAAATAATGCGTTTTAAAATGAATTAGGTTTATAAATAGGTGGATATTTAAATAGACACGTGATGTTTTGACAAACACTTGGACATGTTGTTTTATTTTCTGCTCTAAGTGCTCTAACTAGTGATGACGTTTTGAATGAAACAAGTACCTATAGAGTCCATCTAAGCGAGGACTTTGACAGAAAACAGTGAGGAACTGTCAATATAATCGTCATATATCATTGAAATTAGACATTGATGACACTCCCACTTTATGTCATTGCAAACAATATGCAATAACACAAAGGTTCCACTACACAAAGGTTGTCTGCAAGAGATCGCTTTTTAGCGATAAGACCGCCTGTTGTTTACCTTTGCTTGTGTTTTTGTTTTCTTTTGTATGTTTTCTTTTATTGAGGTATGCAATAAAGAGTATTTGTATTGTTTTGTAAGGCATATTTTCCCTCTACAACTTAAACGAGAGTTGTGTTTTTATGTATTAGAATTACTAACGAATGGAAGATTTTATAGTAGTGTATAGTATTTAAATTAGTGTAATATTTTAAATGTTTTATACTGTTTACGCTGACCGTGTATATTTTCCTACCTACCGGTATGTCCGAAAAGACGCAAATTGAGGCCTTTTAAGCCAAAATACTGCCACGAGCCATTTGCGTAAACTAATTTTCACAGAATGTCGTTTTTCAATGTAGCTTAAAGTCTATTTTTTTATTCGGTAGACTGATATGACAGTTAATAGTATGAACATGAAATGTCATTTCATACTATTTACTGTCTTTTCAGTCTACCGAATAAAAAAATAGACTTTAGGTAAAGTGTCATTCTATGGAACTTGCTAACTATGATTACTATGAACAAGTCACTAATTCATCATTTAGAGTTTCAGGGTGTGTAATGCTTAATATAATTATAAAAAAACTATCATACATTTGTTATAACGCCATTTGATATATTATTATATGTTATAATGTAATTTTTATTATACATATCCTTTGTTATATTGTGATTTCATCTAAACTGTAATTGATATAATGCCTATTGTAATATAATTTTTAAATAATATATACACATGTGCTATATGGATATTTGTTATATTATATTATTGTATAACGTAATACTTTATACAATTTTATCAAGTATAAATACATATATTGTATAGATTTTATTGTCATATTTCATTTAATAACAACATAAAAATTTATATATTACTTCTTTTGCTACATATTTTATTCTAGGGGGGTCGCAGTTCTAACCTAACCTAAACCACTTATTTGCTAGGTATTTCATTCTATGGAGGGTCAAAGTTCTAACCTAACCCTCCTTTGCTAGGTAGTTATTCGTTTGTGCGGAGTCGCAGTTCCAACCTAACCTAACCCATTTATGTCATGCAACTATTATGCCACACAAATAATTATGCGATATCACTTGTTATAACAAATAATATGCTTTAGAGTATGTTTGTGGCAATGTGTATTAGACGAAGTGTAAATATACCTTATGACCATTATACCAATAATAACATTATGTGTACCGTTAATTAGCTAATACGGTAGTATGCCATTCATTACGTTATTCGAAATAACGATATCAAATTATACTATATAAAAAGTAATTATAAAAAATGTAATGCACCCAAAATTTCAATATCGCGGTTAGTTTATATAGTTAGCAAGTTCCATAGAATGGCACTTTACCGCGAAATAGTGCCTTTATGTTTACAAAATGATTATGTAGTTTTCTAGATCTCAAAAACAAAGTGTTATAAGAAATATTTTACGAAAGGGACATTATGCAAATCAGACAAAATGTATGAGCCGTAGTGATGCAACGGATTGACATTTATTTGCGTTTTATCCATTATATGTTTATCAACAGCTTTCCCTTCGTTAGGTATCTAAAGTTACCTAACATGTTTACTCGTTATTCGTTAAACCTAGTTAGAGACCTCCGGGCGGAGAACTTTTAATAGACTAGTTGGCCAATGGACGGAGTTAAGCTGGAAACAAATTATCGGACGCGGCTGATGGACGCGGCTCACAGCCGCGACTAATAGGTATCTAGATAATGAATATACACTGAACTGTGCAAACTATTGGAGGTAAGCCGTGGACGTAACCTTGAGCCTTCGGACATCCGACAGAAATCTGGCGCGCTGGATGTTCCTGACTGCACACTTTTATGTCGCGCGCGTCAGCCGCGTCCGTCAGCCGCAACCGATAATTTGTTTCCAGCTTTAGACTATGCGATGCGGTAGTGGACTAATAGGGACTAATAGCCAGTTTGCCTAAGTTGAGAGATCAAATGGGAGTCCTTTCCACGAATTCTGTCGCCATGATTGTGAATTAATAATATCATGATTCATGATAAAATATGTATATGACTATGTATTAACGATATAAGAGTTTTGGCATAGGTACCTAGCTTTAGGGCTGATTTAGACGGCGCGCGAACTCGCATGCGATTTTAGTTACATTGCGGACTGTTTGTTACGTCAAATTTAACCGACCAATCAAAACCCGCAATGTAATGAAACTCGCATGCGAGTTCTCGCATCGTCTAAATGAGCCCTGAAACTTATACTTGTGTTTGATTAAATAAAGAATAAAACCTTACACCTGCGAAGAAAGTCAAAGTTGTATAACTGCCTAGGTATACCTAATATGTAGGCTTAGCGCAGGAGCGCCCCTACGGTAACTGCCTATCTTTTCCTAACTGTATTAATTAGAGAGGGACGTATAGTCTGTCGCGGGCGAGATACTCTCGCGGCGCTCCTGGGCTAAGCCTACTGTAAGCGGGGATTTAAATCCAAATTCTCGGGTTAGAGAAAGCCTGTGCTCAGAGTGAAATGCATGCAGTATTGGAGCAGAGGGGCTACCGAACCCAACCGAAACCGAAATTCGCAAATTGCGGGGATCTTTCACTTTTACTCCAATGAAGTCGTAATTAGAGCGACAGAGAAAAATGCCCTCAATTTGCGAACTTCGATTATCGCGGTTATAGCTTGGAGGACGATATTTTCAGTGCGTAAACCTGTTTTTAAGATCGATCCACTTTATTAATTATTAATGCAATAATGCTTGTAAAAGTCGGGTTTTCTGTGAGTTTTCTACTTGTCAAGCGTTGTATAACTTGTATAATTATTTAACCTGTCTATTTGTTTGTCGCAGATGCGGGCAAAACGGCGCGCACCAACCTGGTGCGCATGCGACGGTCCGCGCTCGGGAAGTCCGCGCCGACTCTATCTGTCCACGTGGTAAGTTAAAAGTTATGTTTGTGTACATGGTATAATAATATACTCCGCCTGGTACTCTCTTCCGAGATTCGCGAATGACCTAACTGTCACAGGCCTACGTCATCATGCTGTTTACAGGTTCTCAAACTTTAAAATGTGGGAGAATTTTAACCAACGGTGAAAATTATTTTAACGGCATTAATTTTAAGTTATTCATGTAGAAACATAGTAAAATAAAACAAATCTATACTGCCCTTTTCACTCCTACTCTTACAGTTCCGAATAGAACAGCCAACCATTTTCGTAACAAAACATTAATTACCAAGCTTACGACGTGAAAAGTTTGGAAAACACTGCGACTGCTGACACTGAGCGAGAAGGAAATAACAATTAACACTCGTTCGACAAGGATGACGCTCAGGGACAAAAGGGCGGATTGTCAAATGTGACAGCGCTATCCTGTGTTGCCAGTAGTGTAAACAGAATTACCCGAACGTCTGAAATTTCTTTCGTGAATCGGAAGATATTGCTAACGAATAATTAAAAATGACGTGTTATTGTAAAATTTAAGATAAAATACATATAAATGAAAATTATAAAATTAAAGAAATATTTTAACTTATTAACCATAGATATTAATGTACCCAATTACCCATGTAACATGTTATGTTGAAATAAAGTGGCAATGTTATTGTGACGTAGGCCTGTGACACTCTGGGAAGAGAAGACCAAGTTTTGACAGTTCATTCAATGACGGCCGATTGACTTTAGATAGGCAATAAAAACGCAAATAGGGTGTCTGGGGTTATGTCAAGTATTTTTTATGGTGTCGTTCGAGAAACACTGGCGCCTTCTAAACGTCGACGTCGAGCAGGAGCCATAGACTTGACTAGACGCTGACACTCGGGAGACGCTAGTGTGGGGTCTCTCTAAGGACTCTAAGGGTGTAATTGGAGGTACCTAGCCTGGTGTCCTAAATGTAGGATGTCTATATTTAGGCTGGCGATGATGATACGTTACACTGGAATTCTCTGGTTGCAGAAAGAGTCATGCACGGTGTCCCGGCGTCCGTCGCGGTTGCCGCCGCCGCCGCCGCACCACAGACTCTCTCTTGTGGTAAGTCTTTTAAATGTACTTATACTTAAATCAATCAGTTTTTATCGTCATAATATGGCAACAAGGTCTAATTAGTAGTACATGCGTATTCAACCTGCACCTCATAAAAAAATAATTTAGGTATATCTTGACAGCTCTTTGACCACCACTATTAAAATCCTAACCCTACAAGATAGGGCCTCACGGCCTTTTAGGGATAAGTTCGCCTTTGTACATAACATTTTTATTTTTAAGTGACATACATACATAAATTCGCAGTGCGAAGGATACACACACACACCTTCTTGTGCAGGTATTTTTCCGAGTCAATTGGGACATATTTCATTGGGTTCGGATCTTAAACCATAGCTAGCTACCAATCTATTTCAAAATCATAAACACTATCGCTAAAAAGTTTAGGAGAAAAAAAGTTTTCCATAACAGTTTTGATAGATAAACATCCAATCAAATAGCAAATCATTTATTTACAAGAATACAGTCGAGTGAATGTTGTCAAATACATTTCATAGAACATAGCAGCAAAAACTTGTAAAAAACCGGTCAAGCGCTTACGTAAATTATCAGGAAATGGCAAAGAAATGCATTTCATTATCACAATGTCACTGTCAAGGTATAAGAACGACCTTAATGTTAAGTCTAGATGTCTTGGCCTCACCTTAAGCCGATCCGATATGAGGCTATCGGTTACATATGTATCAATCATATTAGATTACATAACATGTATATAGGAAAAGGAAGTGTCCTGTGCAATTGCATTTAGACTTGCGTTTGTTGAAATATAGATCTTTAATCTGTCATAGATTGGGACTCGGCTAATGTGACGAAAAACGAGTAAAACTTATCAACTCTTGCAACTAAGTTGCGTACTTTGACCAAAGAAGGTTATGAGTAATGACAAACGTCGGGCTAGACGAATAAAGAACGAGTGACGAATACAGAATGATACGACGTAAGAAATAAACGAAAAACGAACGACGCTGATATCGTCCGATCATTGTAACATTTTTCTAAGTTGTTTTTTAAACTACACAAATAATAATATACGAGAAAGTATTCAAACAGGGCAAGAGCGAGGTTGTTTTAGCTTTAGCAATAACACAATTGTGTAAGTTGTTCGAGAAAGCAGTAATCAGGCGCGGCTGGCCTTAAGGAGCGCTTGTGCAGTGCACTCCCATAAATAATCAAAATGTAATTATACCACCTATTTAATATATTACTATTTAAGATCTATCGTAAAAAAACTCAATACCAATTAAATAATAACCTTTATTCATTATAAGTTTATAGACAGCTCACCACTACCTACTCGGCGTAATTTCATAGAAACCAAAGGTAACGCGCGAAGCGGAGCGCTTTGGATTGCGCTCCTATGGAAAAAGATTTAGTACATTCGATCAATAGGAAATTCAATAAGAGCGAAAGAGAAATTTCGACACAGGTCCGCAGGTGAAACAGAGCATTTTCTATGAGGGAACAGGCAAAATCGGTGCGGCGCTCCGAGCCCGGTTGACCTTGCGCGCGCATCCCGCGCGCCGTGTTCATGTTGTTGTTGTCACTTGTTTCTAAACAGACCTTAGTCAATTTTAAAGGCGGGAATGCAATTTTGGCTTATTTTTTCATTATAAATAATGAAACAAGAGTTTAAACAGCGAAAGCACATAATTTGTTTGTTGTGAGGTGTTTAAAAATTAATGAATTTAACGTGAGAATATGAAAAAGTTTACAAAATCGACTCTAGTTCAATTATGGACCTTGAACTTTCGTAACAATGTTAGTCAAAAACAAAAACTTATATATTTACTATTCAGATCAATATGCAAAAACACCGTGGTTGTGTTGTGTGAATGTGATAAAAGTAACTCCCTTATTTTGTTTTTCGTGTTACTTAAAGGTCTTAAAGTATGTTTTGTGTTTGGCTCGGGCGCGGGCGACGTGCGGTGAGTTTGTTTGGAGCGAAATAAGTAAGTAGGTGTGTTAACAATTTAGTACATCTTTCCATAAAATTTAAATAAAAACATTACATCCATTTGTAAAATGAACTGCAGTTGGCGTCTATCGGTCGTCAAGATATTCGTAATACCGAAAATCTATGAGAGAGTTCAATGACCGGGTGGACGGAAACCGACATCTAGGTACTTTGCGGCGGTTAATTGAATGTGTAGGTTTAGTTTTTGTTTTTTATTGTGAGTGAACACCCATAATACATAGCTACCAGCCGCCGCTGGCAGTAATTAATTTGGCACCGCGGCGCCTGGCCGTGTTGATATTTGTTTACTGTGCACTCAGTACACAACCGCTATTGCTGGTTATACAATATACGCAATTGCAATTTATTATTCAAAAGCTATTGTTATGTTAGTTACTTATTTAAGTATATTACTTCTTAAAATATACGAAGGGAGACAGAGTAAAAAGGTGAAGGCTAAAATTGCTATCGAATTTCTAAACATTAAAATGGGGTCGAACGTGATAATATCTGAATATAAGAATATTAATTAAATTATTGAATATTGTGTATGTAAATAAAACACCTTATATACCTACTTGTAAAAATTATGCCTCCATTCTCATAACATTTGCATTGTCACCGGATTCTGTGCACATGTAATTAAGATTACTATAATATTATCGTACTAATGGACATTCTTTAAAGGGGCCCACAGATTACCAGTTTGCCGGACGAGATCAGCCTGTCAGTTGTTCGGAACTGTCACCTTTTGCGTTTAACTGACAGGCAGATATCGTCCGGCGAACCGGTAATAAATGAATGGCGCCATTTGCTCTACGTCAAGGCCGTCAAGGGTTAAAAACCTTATACGTTTTATACGTTACATACAAATCAAAATAGATAGACTCTGGGGTCAACTGGACGTTAAAAATAAGTGATAACTCAGTGATAACACTGATAACCTTATTTACGAGTACAAGTAACATAATTCAATGTTGTTGTGGCTGCGTTGCAGTCAGCAACACATGCGCGTGCGACGGTACAGTCGAGTCCACAAACATTATTACAAGCCAACGATATAGGAGGTAAGCAATTAACGTTGCAAGTTCGTTTCCGTTATTTAAAACTAGCGACCCGCGGGTTAACAAATTATACATAAACCTTGGTCTTGAATCTATCTATTTAATAAAACCGCATCAAAATCCGTTGCGTAGTTTTAAATATTTAAACGTACATACATAGGGTCCAATGAAGCTGAAATTTTGCATCAATATGTAAGTCGGATGTCAATGCAATATTATGGTACCATGGAGCTGATCTGATGATGGAGACAGGAGGTGGCCATAGGAACTCTGTGATAAAACAACGCAATCTGATTGTGTTTAGGGTTTTTAGAATTGTCTCGATGAGTATTAGTTGTCTGTGGAAAGAAAAGTACCTACAGTCAGCGATAAAAGCTTGTACCAAAAATGAAATTTTTGCCAACAACTTATTTTTATTTAGCTTTTACATTGACCTAATGAGAATCTACTTTAATTGATGTATAAGTTCTTATTAGCGCTGATTTTTCCTTAGCTCCGTTGATAGCCGTGGAACCAATTGTTCAATTAATCAATAACTCATTAACGCATTATCATATGTGACGTTATATATGAAAAATAACCTTATTGTCGATGGCTCTTACGCCATAATTAACAATGCTCCAATATAAATACGAGGTCACGCGACGCCGTGCGGCGTAAGCGCCATCGACAATAAGGTCCCTTTTCAGAGATAATGCCCCATATAATGATATGAGTAATGAGTTGATACTATCAAGTTGATAGGCTAATGATATGTAATCGTAGACTTTGTTATTGTGTCTTGAGTTTATAAACAATATTGTATGCTTAACGATATGTGGAATCCATTAATTGTATGTAACAAGTGCTTTTCTCTACATATGTAACTAATGATACTATAATGACAGTTTATGACATGTTCTTATTTATTATTTATCCTTCGAGACAAACTTAATCTTAATCTTTATTAGGATTATTAGGATTGTATAATTTTACGGTTTAGACTCACTTGTTTTAAGTCACTCGCGCGACATGTTTCGGAGAGCCTAGGTCTCCTTTCTCAAGCACTAACAGTGCGAGCAGCGTTCACGACGGCGGTGTATCGCGTACTGCTGGCTGGTCAATGTTAGTATGTGTCACAACAGTTTAAATTCGGTTTATTAGGATTTTTTAATATTTGGGTGTAAATGGGTTTGACATGTTTTTTACGACTTCTACGTGAACAAAGTCGCAGGAGCAGACTAGTTTTGTATGTTGGGTTGCTTTAGTAAGTAAGTAAGTAAGTAAGTAAGTAATATTTATTTGTGAAACACAGGTTATATACAGATGACAGTGAGTTGATACAGTACTCTGTGATCTACCATATAGGTGTACAAATATTTAGTCTTCTTATATCTAACTTATTATCTAACTTATTATCTAGATAGCTTAGAACTTGTTACATATTTACATCATAGCAAATTAATTGAAAGTATTGAAACATTCGGTTACATTGAAATTATGTCAAATAAAATAAATTAATAGAAAGGACAATTTTGGTCACGGGCGAAGTTTTTGTCAGATAAAAATTGATTGATGGTATAGTAGGTTCCTTTGATGAGCTCTGTCTTTAATTTGTTTTTAAACTTTTGTATCTCTAATTCTTTAAGGCTTTCAGGTAGTGAATTGTATATTATGGACGACATGCCTAATATACTTTTCCTTAATAAAGCAGTTTTGCCACTTCTCGTTTGTATTGCATGTCTATATCTAGTATTTCTCACGTTTGGATTCGATCTCAGTGGAAACAGTTCCGGATTAGATTTAACAAAAACTGACAGTTCGTAAATATATAGGCTTGCAAGTGTCAGTATATTTAATTCTTTGAAATAAGGTTTGCATGAATCATCTATTTCTAAGCCACCTATGGCGCGAATGCATTTTTTTTGCGCTCTGAATACGAGTAGTTTGTTTGTTGAGTTACCCCAGAATATTATTGCATATCTTAAAATAGATTCGATGTACCCATGATACGCTAGTAAAACAGTATTGCGGTCTGAAGTTTGCGACATTTTCCTAAGAGCAAATACGAAACTGTTTACACGTTTACATAAAGACTCTGTATGCGCTTTCCAGTCGATATGACAGTCTATTTCTAAACCTAAAAATTTTGTTACTTTTACATCTTCAATATTTGCATTATTAAAGAGGTTGATAAAACTGCATTATTTTAGTTTTTGTAGTATTGATCTTTAATCTATTATCTTCAAGCCACTGTGCGACGGATGATAGTGCACTATTGATATCAGATTCATAAGTATTAGGATTCGTCATCTCAATTAAGATTGTACAGTCATCGGCAAATAGAACCATTGGATGTTCAACATGATAAGGGAGGTCGTTTATATATATTAAAAACAACAACGGCCCTAAGATGCTTCCCTGTGGAACTCCTGACAATATTGGTTTCATCGTGGAGTAGTAAGCCAATTCTTGTTTTGTTGTGTTACATATGTTTGTTATCTCTGTGCATTGCATTCTATTTGTCAGATATGATTTAAATAAGCTCAAAGCAACACCCCTAACTCCGTACTGCTCCAGTTTATGCAATAGTATATCATGATTGACGAAGTCAAAGGCCTTCGTCATATCCATATATATCGCACAAACTGGGTTTCTTTTATCAATATTAGTAATGATCGTGTTAATTAATTTGTAGATAGCAGAGGATGTTGATTTATTTTTCCTAAAACCATTTTGTTCGTTAACCAAAACACGTTTGCTTTCTAAGTAATAGTATAATTGTTCGTATATTATTCGTTCTATAACTTTCGAAAATATTGGTAGTAATGCGATAGGTCTATAGTTCTCCATTTTTTGTTTATCATTTTTTTTGAATAATGGTTTGACGATCGCGATTTTGAGACTGTCCGGGAAGATTCCTGTTTCCAGTATTAGGTTGCAAATGTAAGTAAAAGGTAGCAGTATGGTATCAGCGCATTGCTTTACAACATCTGTTGTAATTTCATCATAGCCGGTACTGTATGTGTTTTTTAATTGTTTAATTATTTTATATACACCCTGGGGCGTCACCGGACCTAGGAACATGGAATGAAAGTTTTACTTTATTACTATTGTTGGATTTTGCTTGTGTCGATGGTTGTTCAGTAAAAAAATCATTAAAGCTGTTAGCTATATCTATAGGATTTGTTAACAAAGAGTTATTATCTTTGACAATTTTCGTAATGGTTTGCTTGGGACAGTTTTCATTGTGGTTTTTTATGATATTCCAGGCAGCTCGACATTTATTGTCCGATTTCTTTATGTAATTGTTGTTTTGTGCTTTTTGTGTGAGCTTTATGATTTTTTTTAGTCTAGTAGAATATGATATTAGTTCGGCTTTATTCGATTCATTGGGACTTGACCTGTAGCGCCACAGTATTTCACGTTTTTTTTTGCAACATATTCTAATCCCTTTGGTTACCCAACGCGGTTTTATTCTTTGTGATAGTTTTATTAGTTTGAATGGGAAACATAGTTTGAACAGCAAAGTTACGCTTTCAATAAAATTGTTATATGCTTTATTGGGGTCATTGCTCTCATAGACATCGCAAAAACTAAGGCTTGCGAGATTATGTTTAAATTTGCGCATATTTTCTACGGAAAGTCTCGCTTCTTAATATACCAGTACTTATATTGATAATTGTGCTTGACCGGACATTGTAAAATTATAGCACTATGATCGGATATGCCAAAATCAACTATAACGCTCTCTGAGTAACGAATATTATCTGCGAAATTATCAATGCAAGCTCCGCTGCATGGTCGGGTTGAATCTTTAATTTTAAGTCTGAGATTGAAGTTGAGTAAAGTTTGTTCAAAAGTTGAGGAAAAATAATCGCGTTTTAACAAATTGATGTTAAAATCACCGCATAGTATGATTTTTTTATTTTTTTTATTGGTTATAATTTTGAGCATTTGTTGCAGCCGATCCATAAAAACATTAAAATCTGAATTTGGAACCCTATATACACAAATTATAATTATATTTTGAGTTGTTAGCTCTATCGCGCTCTATTTAGTCACTGACAGTGTCAAAACTGACATATAGGCTAACGGTAACGTCTACGTAATTTGCTTTCTATGCATCTCGCTCATACTCGCATATAGTGCGAGCGAGATATATAGAAAGTAAATAACGTAGACGTTAACGGTATATGTCAGTTTTGACACTGTCAGTGACTCATGGTAGGGGTACAGCTGGCATTTAAACATGTAGCATTGAGACCTGATTGTCTGATAATAAATTAATTAATTCGCATTGGTGCTGACATTGTCTAAACAAGATTGTTCAAACGTTACATAACAAGGAAAGTGACATGTAACTGTGCCTTAGGCATTGTGGTCTAGTTCATTAGGTCAAGTCTGAGTCTGCTATAGACAATAAATGTGTGCGTTATGATTACGAGTTATTAGAGGTCATCCATTAATTACGTCACACGTTTAGGGGGAGGGAGGGGGTCAAGAAAATGTGACATGTTGTGACATGGGGGAGGGGGGAGTCACAAACATTGTGATGTCACTTTAACTTCATCAGTAACCGAAAATTAATTTATATTTTTTTATTCGCTGTACAGTTAAATAATGAGATTTTGGATGTAACTTTCGTTGTGTTATAAAATTACTAATATTAATAGATCAAAAATATTTTTTTATTACAAAAATAATGCCGAGTTAATATTGTCGATTTCGTTGAAAACAAAATTGCCTAAAATGTGACGTCACACCAGGGGGGAGGGGTTTGCAAAATGTGACCAAGTGTGACAAGGAGGGGGGAGGGGTAAAAAAACCAAGAAATTCGTGTGACGTAATTAATGAATGATCCCTTATGAAGTGT
The DNA here is from genome assembly GCF_948474715.1 of Cydia amplana. Taxonomy (NCBI): domain Eukaryota; kingdom Metazoa; phylum Arthropoda; class Insecta; order Lepidoptera; family Tortricidae; genus Cydia; species Cydia amplana. Next base: position 1,201,755 of record NC_086090.1, read on the forward strand.
ACTTACAAAATATATATTTTTATTATTGTGTATTGTGGAAAATATCTTAGAAATTTCTATATTTTTTCACAAGGACCTACATTTTAAAAATGGAAAATTTGGTTCCCATGGTTACAATCTAAATTCGATAAAATCAAAATTCGTGTAGGTACGTAATTACGTATCTCCATCTTAGTAGTAGTAAACTCTTTAATGTACAGTGGGCCAAGAAAGTGGTCTTCCACCCTACGGTTGAGGTTCGTTTGAATTTGAACGTCATGAGACAACAAGGTCGATTTACTTTAAACTCTGTTAGAAAAGTCAACCTTAGCGATCGTTAGATCTCGAAGAAACTTTTGTCAAAACTGGTAGACCACTTTCTTGGCCCACTGTACCATCACGCTCCGCGATTGTTACGCCATTTAGGGTTCAAGCTAAATTGGACATTCCATAGCGTAAGTATGGAACAACCAATTTAGCTAGGACCCTAAATAGCGTAACAATCCCGTTGTGGTAACTGTACAAAACATAATAAAGGTACCTTTACTGTCTAATTAGAAAAAGCTAAGTACCTACGGAGGCGAACTTATCCCTTGCGAGGGATCTCTTTCAGTCGCTTAAACAGACATGTCTAAAGATAGACAGATGATCTTTGAAATTTAATTTTCCTACATTTCGACCAAACTTTATAGTCTCCAAGAGTCGCTGTTTTCACTTTGACAACCGTAATAAGCCTGATTTGAATAAATTTGTTCAGAAATGCTTTCTCTCTGCAGATGGCGAAATGACATACATTTTAATTTAGTTAGGCAATATTTTATTTACTGTATAATTAGGCGTTTTGATGACCCCATGCTAAAGTAATTTAGATAAAAAAAACCGGCCAAGTGCGAGTCGGACTCGCGCACGGAGGGTTCCGCACCATCAACAAAAAATAGAGCAAAACAAGCAAAAAAAACTAGCAAAAAAACGGTCACCCATCCAAGTACTGACCCCGCCCGACGTTGCTTAACTTCGGTAAAAATCACGTTTGTTGTATGTGAGCCCCACTTAAATCTTTATTTTATTCTGTTTTTAGTATTTGTTGTTATAGCGGCAACAGAAATACATCATCTGTGAAAATTTCAACTGTCTAGCTATCACGGTTCGTGAGATACAGCCTGGTGACAGACGGACGGACGGACGGACGGACAGCGGAGTCTTAGTAATAGGGTCCCGTTTTTAACCTTTGGGTACGGAACCCTAAAAATGGTAATAAAATAACGATACATACGTATTAATCATTTAATACGTAGATATCATTATCTTAATAATTACCTATAATAACGTTTTCACAAGTTTTACAACTTTTGTATCTACTAGTCTACTTGTAAAAAAGTTATCATTAACTATTTGATAAATTTCTCTTATAAGAAAATTATACGATTTTGATACGCTTTTGTATTAAATTATACTGTTACAAAAAAACTAAGACGGCGCCTGAGAGAAACGTGCGTTTGAATTCGTAAAGAAGTATAGGTATTTAAGAAATAGTTATTTTCGTATAGTGTATAGAAACTATAGAACAACGTTTTACAGTACATATGGCACTTTAAAGTTTCGACATACGCACGAAAAGTGCTATTTTACGCACTAGTGCGGAGAAGTAGCCCCATATCCCATATGTACTGTAAACATAATTTCGATATATTTTTTGCTTTGCAGTAGTGCTCAATAAACTGCATTGTTACAATGTTCAACACAAAAGCTCCAAACGATATTTGTTAAAAATGTCATCATACCTAAACTTATAAAACGAAAATACACATTAATATTTAGGCATAAAGTCTATATCAGCTTGTAGTTCGTGTTTTTGTGAAAATTTCTGTTTTTTGGTCGCAAAAACGGCGTGTCGAAAGTGTTTCTTATTGCGACAATATACAGAGCACAATGAACGGCCGGTCACGACGGGGTGACTCACACTTTTACTAATATATGTATGCAATTTGTGACCTTATGTCTTTGAGATAAAGATGAAAAATATACGTTGTTGCTACAGCTTAGAATAGCAAAGGCACTGAGACTGCGATAACAAGCAGATCCACAGATGTGATGCCTCGCGAGGAGATTTCGCGCGATGCTGCGTCTTCGGTCGATTTCGGTCTTCTGTAGACTGTAGATCTCGCCTTCAGATATAGATATAGATAATTTTAAGATTTGTTTGTTGTAAGTACTAACATTTATGGATCTTATGGATTCGAAATAAATAAATGATTGATTGATTGATATCGGAGCGGCCAAGGTGCTCATAAATATCTGAACACGTCTCTTTTCGGTCAGCCGCATTCGAGGGAACCCGGTGCTGTCAAACTGGTTTAACTTGACAGACATTCAGACGTACTCCTAAAGTCCTAAGAGTAACCACTGTTGAATTGAAATTCGTCTTGTCAAGGCGTTAGGCTGCGGTCGTACTGCAGACGCCGCACGCAGCCGACAACGTCACGTCGCACGCAGCGTCTGAATGGTGTGTTCGAGAATGCTCGGGAGTGGTCGTTTTCGCTCGCTGCGTGCGGCGTCCCCCCGCCAACACCATTCAGACGCTGCGTGCGACGTGACGTTGTCGGCTGCGTGCGGCGTCTGCAGTACGACCGCAGCCTTAGAGTGCGTGTTCAGATATTTATGTGTGTGGGAAAAAATAAGACTTCTATCTAAACATCACGTAATTATTGTACCTCTTGGGAGTTTGCCACAAACATCGAAATCGAAGATTGAATAATTTAATTGTCCTTATATGTATGTAATTATTATGTATGTTTTTCGTGATTGCAATATTCGAGCTATAATGATTAAAAAAATGCAGATAGGCGATAAGACGATAAAGAAATTCGCGGGAGCCCCCTACGAGTATTAATACCTAATATTATTTACTAAAGTGTCATTTAATAGAACTTGCTAACTATGTAAACGAAAGTTACTAGTAAATTGACATTCAGTGTCAATTTTAGTATGGCGGTTTGTTTACATATTTAGTTAGCAAGTTCTATTGAATGACAGTTTAATTGGGTTTATAACGGCTTCAATGTGGGACTGTTAGTCACGTAGTTAGGTCGATGTGCAGAAGACCGCCATATAATTTGTTTGGTTGGGTAGACCGTCATACCGACCTTCTGTAAGTGGAGTATGTGTAGCGGCTAAGGCGCTCACAAATATCTGAACACGCCTCTATTGTCAGGGCGTTAGAGTGCGTGTTCAGATATTGTGAACACCTTGGCCGCTCCGATATATCTGATGGCGACTGTACAAACGCAGTTAGAAGCGACGTAAGAGCTTGTAGACGGTCTTACCCGATAGAGTATATGGAGGGGAAGACGATCTTTTCCATATCTGGGGGCACAGTAGTGCCCCCGCCAAGACGAGCAAAGCGAAGCGCAAGGGCACTACCTACCTTTTCTCGAAACGCTTCGTCGTTTTTTTGAACCCTCTTAACTTGGGTTTGGATTATACCAGATAAACAAAACTCTCGGGATATGATGTCAATAGTGAACTTATTAAGCATAAAAAATTTCAATTGCATAGCTCTTATACTTTGGATTTTATTAATGTCTAAAAAACCCCGATTTCGTCACTGACTCATTCACTCACTGTTGATCATCAAAACCTCTAGGGTACTTCCTGAAGTTCTAGGAAGCTGAAATTTGGTATGTGAGATAGTATTAGTCCACAAACAACAAAAAAATTCAAAAACTTGAAATTATTAGCCCCTAAGGGGGTGAAAAGGGGGTGGAGTTTTGTATGGGAAATCGATAACCGCGGAACCGATTTAAAATTGAAATTTGGTGTGTAGATAGTTATTGTTATGGGGAAGGATATAAAATAGTTTCAACCCCAAAATCACCCCGTAAGGGTGAAAAGAGGTGGAAAAAGGCGTTAGGGGGAAAAGGGGGTTGAAGTTTGTATGGGGAATCAGTAAAAAAGCAGATTGTATATAAAAGATGCCCCCCCAAGTACGTATTTCAGGATTTTTAATAGTAAATCACCCGCAACCCTTTAAATCAGAAGATTGTCATAAGCAACTTACAAAAAGATGTGAAATCCCAGCAAAAACATTTTCATGTAAAATGTTGCCAAGACGAAACCATAAGGCTCGCACTGACAACAAGTTATCAGATATCTTGTAGAGCCAAGCTTCTAACTCTACAGGCCCTACCTTCACAGACTCTACACCTTAGTCAAAATATGTGGCTTGGCCGTTTCATTATTACAAGAACTATAATTTTATAATAAAAAATAATGAATAGTGAATACATATTTCACCTTACGCCCATGTGACGAAACGGTCAAGCCACATATTTTGACTAAGGTGTAGAGTCTGTGAAGGTAGGGCCTGTAGAGTTAGAAGCTTGGCTCTACAAGATATCTGATAACTTGTTGTCAGTGCGAGCCTTATGGTTTCGTCTTGGCAACATTTTACATGAAAATGTTTTTGCTGGGATTGACTTTAGTTATTATGTTACCGTGATTAAAAAGTAACCTCTCTGTTAAACTACTCTGCGTGTGTCTTAGCTTAGCAGAAAGGACAAAAATCGTGGGCGTGGGCTTGTGAAACTTCGGCATTGTACTAATATATCCTAGCTAGACTATTCTAGACAGCCTACAGAACTGCAGGGGGCACAGACGGTCTAGACGACCTAAATTTGCATAATAGACATGACAAGCATCCGAAATGGAACTATGCCATACAGTGTGTATTGTTCAGAGTCTGACCAAGTTAACTCTGCATGACATTTGCAATAACTAAAGATTGGCCATGCCATCCTTAATGTCAATGTATGAAAATATGACGTTTATAATGACACGTTTCATGTTTAAAATTCTATTATCAATTGTTCCAAAATAATGTGATCCTCCACAGCATAACATTTTAATATCTGGGTGTAGTGTTGAGTCGCTCACTCGTGAGGCACCTCATTTGTACCACTCATTTTGTTAATTTGTCGCAGTACTTCGTACCGCAAAAATGTCTTACTTCACTCCTCTATTCATTTTACTTGATTCTAAAATAATCTTTCTCCTAAAAGTTCTATTCTTAACCTCCAGAATTGCACTCCAATTTAATGTTACTATTTATTTATTTATAAAGGAAGTTATGAATACATAAATATGTATATACATTAAATATTTTTGTCGCCGTTGGAATTAATGGAATAGTCGACGCTGAAAATAGGCTAGTACCTCACCTCATTTGAAGTAAGACATTGTAACACCTCATTTTAGAAAATGAGGTACTCATACAAACTCATTTTAAATTGATGTCCTACCCATCACTATCTGGGTGACCCATATAAAAACTCGAAAATGCGCGTTTTCCCAGAGATAAGACCTAGCTAGATCGATTTTTCGCCCCCGAAAACCCCCATATAGGAAATTTCATCGAAATCGTTAGAGCCGTTTCCGAGATCCCCGAAATATATATATATATATATAAATAAATAAATATATAAATAAACAAGAATTGCTCGTTTAAAGGTATTAGATAGATTTGTATCGAACCAGTAGGTGTGGTTCTGACCTCATATAAATAATCATACAAATAACCTATTTGATTATGATATTTATGATTATTGATACACAATCAGTTCGTGTTTTGTTATTGGATAAAAAAAGTGTTTAGAGATTTATACAAATAAAGGCAGGGCCCACGTACGCAATGTATGACAACTGGCGGCCTAGCCAAGGTGACAATCGCTATCGCTTCGCCATCGAATCGCTTTGTGTCTCTCTATCACTCTTCCTTATTAGTGTGACAGTGACAGTTGCGTTTCGTTCGCTACGGAGCGTTAGCGATTGGCATGTTGTCTACGGGGCCTGAACCCTGAAATTTGTATGCTTGGAAACATACAGGTCATGCGTTGCGTGTTGCGTTGCGTATGACAAGTATGTTTCCAAGCATACAACTCTCGGGGTTCAGATTTAATGACGCATTACATACGTTGCGTTTGTAGGTGCAGTACGTCCCTTCCTATATTCATCAACTTCATAATACAAATAACTCCAAAACGTCCAAATACTTAATACGTTAATAAATAAGTTGGTTCAGCGTCTTAAGGGGCCCACTGATTACCAGTCCGCCGGACGATATCGGCCTGTCAGTTAAACGCAAAAGGTGACAGTTCCGAATAACTGACAGGCCTATATCGTCCGGCAGACTGGTAATCAGAGGGCCCCTTTATTGTCTCTACTCTTTTGTCTTACTTAAATATAAATACAAATAACCAAAACATCTCATCCCATCGCTACCATAACCAGTTTCCTTTAAGTCTTTCCTGGTCATTGATCCATTACTTGTATAGTGTATAATCTTAATCTGTATTCACAGCACGATATAATAAACTTCCTTACGCTACTCTTGAAGGTCTTTCATCTTTATTGGACGCGTTGTTCATAGGACTTTAGTACAGTCGCCATCGCCATCAGATATATCGGAGCGGCCAAGGTGTTCACAATATTTGAACACGCACTCTAACGCCCTGACAATAGAGGCGTGTTCAGATATTTGTGAGCGCCTTAGCCGCTCCGATATATGTGATGGCGACTGTACCATTGCCCACACTGTTAACTGACAGGAATAGGGACAGAGAGACAGCGGGAAGCGACTTTGTTTTTACACGACTGCCCCAAAAAAGGAGTGTATTGTTTTATACTATGTAGTGATATAGCACGTTCACGCTCATATGGCTTTACAAATAAGATTGTCACATATTTTTGCGCGCTTCCCTTCCAATTTTGTAGGGCGTTTGTACCTAGAGTTATTTTTATATACCGGCATTGGTATTTACCGTATCAAGTGATAACACTGATAACAATATTCGTATCAGGTTCTAAAGGTCGAAAGGTCAATTCGAGTCAGACTGCAGTATAATTTGCTAATAAGGGGTCCACACAGAACGTGCCGCGTCCGTTTGGGTGGGGCGACAGTATATCTACCATCGCCCACACTATATAACCCACCCACAGTTTGTAAACCTTATTACCAAAGGCATAAGGTCCATCGATGGACAGTTAAGAGTCGTACTGTTTGTACACAGACCTAGCAGCTTCGCGCGAAAATTTCCTCGCTTGGCAACTCTTTCTCTGTGGATCCGCTTGTAATCTTTACAGTAAAAAAAACTTGTTAATACATATCACAAAGTAAAGGATTTTATGCGAAAGGTATTTCTATATAAACCTTGTTTTTATTAACTAACTTGTCCCCAGGTCGGCTCAGGGCGTTGCAGCTCCCCGGGCACCGGGCCCCTCTCCCCGGCCGAGGGCCCGCGCTGGCCCCCGCACCCCCCGCACCCGCTGCACCACGCCCTGCTCTCGTCCAGCGTGAAGCGCGGCAAGGAGCTGTGAGTATCGTGTGTCCAGGCCCCAGGCCCCGGGCCCCTCTCCCCGAGGGCCCCCGCACCCGCAGCACCACGCCCTGCTCTCGTCGAGGGTGAAGCGTGGCAAGAAGTGGCTAAAATGAGCACAATTCGTTATCTGCCTCTTTATCACCCTTGCTATTCGAGCGAGAGAGGCAAATTGACGGACGAATGAACGAAGCGGTTCGCGGTAAGCCTTCAGACCACCAATAGCGCTCTCCAGGGCGATTGGTAAGAAGGTCTTCAGGCGCTAAGCTAATCGAGTTAAAACTACCAAGTTCTGAATACAGAGGGCGCTTTGGGAAAATTATTCTTGTGACAGGTGATGGTGGGTAGTTCGACAAGGTGACTGTCTATAATAGACTACCTATACTGTATATCTATGGTTTGTATATTCCTCTATCTCTGTCGATTGTCAACGTGTATTGCTATGATTTAAGATTATTTTATATCATAAGTTAAATTCGCATAACTTAATGCAAACATGACACAGAGATAAAAATATAAACATACAAATTTTGATAAATTGAAATCTATCTGATACCTATATAATATAGATATCTCTATACTCATGTTAGTAGCATTAGATCTTCCCTAGACTGAGTTTTGTTAGCTACTTACTTCTCTATATTCCCTATATTATTAACAGCTACTTATCAATATTATATTTATTTATCTTAATCCTCTAAACAGTTTCTAGTATATTTTGACGAACATCAAAAGATGACTGATGTCATTGCATTGCTAAAGACAGGTAAAGGTAGAGTAGTATCATGTCATTATTATATACACATAAGGAAAGCTGAAAGTATAAACAAAATAACACCAAGATCCATTTTCGTGATCATTCCACAATCGATTATTATTTGTTTGTAGAATGTAGGTATTTACATTCACATACATACACAATAGTTTGCACGTTGTCATATACATTTCCAGTGGTAGGTATACTGTTTTAGAAAAGTTACACTTATATACCTCCTATTACCTCTCACTTTTTACTTGGTTTGTTTTGTAATATGAAACTACATACTTCTATTTAAAATATAGTAGTAATCCCTATCCAGTACAGTAAAAGCGGCCTCTGTTAAAATCAGACCTTAAGTAATTATAAGTTTAAAAAATGCAGGCAGGTACGCTTTACCCCATAACCTAGAGCCCTATTCTAGACTTAAATGAAAATACTCAAAGTATATTTTCTTAAATAGCAAATATTGAAATGCGCCAATACTTATTTCAAGGTTAGGAGCACTTATTCATAGGTATATGTTTCAAGCCTCAAATACAAAAGTTATTTCATCTACTATCAAGGTAGAAACATATTGAGATATAACATTCACACGTTTTTATTACTCATTAATAAAAATAAAGTTTATTTTCAAGCACAATCACTTTATATGACATACCATAAGCAATTCATAGCTCATTAAATAAGCATATAGTGGAGTCATAATCATAACCATAATGTTTTTAACCGTGTAAAGCTGTGTAAATATATTTATAACGCTATTGTTCTATATTCACATGTCTATCCATGCTAGGAATAAGGATATGTAAGTATTGTAGATATATTCGCTATAATATCTCCGTAAATATCACTTTCATCTTTTATAATAATGTACAGTTCATCCTACTCGAAATTTCGGTGGTATAATTTGCACTACCATGTACTTAAGGATAATTTATAAGTTTATCATTGAGATGTTGACATATAGTAACCGATGGTGATAAAGCGAGAAGTGATCGTCTATTTGATATCCGTGTAAGAAAAGTTTTCTGAGTTTGTCTTTTATGCAGTATTTTATTACTATTTAAATCGCTGAAACCCGATATATGACATATGTTCTTATAATAGCATAATCTTTAACCCATTTAGCGCTAATCACGACGCGTTGTCGTTTTGCCTCTACGGAGCATTTTCGCTATATACCAGGAAATCCAACATGGATGTAGGTATCCGCTACGACGTAGCGCTACGAGCGTAGCTCAGCGGTGAATGTGTCAAAGGGAAGAAAAGGGGGTGGAACTTACAATAAATGGGCCCAAACTAGCCTTTAATATAATGTTAGTCTCCCTGGGGTTAACCCGTTGACATTTAAACTAGAAACATTATCTTTGCGAGAAAGCAGCTTTAATCACGTTAGAGACTGACTGGTCCTCGTTCACTATCATGTTACCTGAAATAGATAAAAGCTCGCGGGACCTCAACATGCAGTCGAGATTGTATATAAAAGCTTGTTGGTTTTAGGTTTTACATATATTATGATTGTTTCTATAGACTAGTATAGACTATGTATAGAGACATTCTGAAAGAGGTATGTCAGTAATCAGTGCGTTTATTGCTTTCATAGGTTATACAGGTTGGTACATTTTATTGGCCAGGATCGTAGCAAGTGGAAATTTGTAGTTATCTGCCTACCCCTCCGGGAAATAGGCGTAAATATGTATAGGGTTTTGCAATAAAATAGTACATTACTGCAGACGCCGGGAAAGAAGGGCTTGCCGGGTGAGTAGGTATAGCCGGCCGACCGTAGGGAGGCCGGATAGTGATACGAAGCCGGCAAGACCTTTTCACGGCTAGGCATGTATAGTGCTTTTCTCAAACATGCAATGAAATAAAAAAATACACCACTCAAAAAAAAAACAAATTTATAATCTTTATAATAAAAATCTAACTTCACAACAAAAGTTTTTTAATTTTCCTTCCAATCCCGCCATAATTGTTTTTTTTTTACGGAAGTCGTCCGTATTTTGCGTGTGTTCGAATAGACCTTATTAGGGCCATTATACACAATCTGATAATAAGAATCTCAATTTCTATAAATAAAATAAATGCAGAGGATTTTAAATATTGTCTATGGTCTCTGATGACTTACGTATAGACAAAATTTTAAATTTATTCATCAACACATTGAATCATACAGATTCGTATTCTTAATATCAGTACGTTCGTGTATAACAGGCGTTAACACGGATATTTTGGTCCGATAACGATTCGTTCACTAAAAATATAAAAAAAAAATATAATTCGGCTGTTTAGCCTGTTCATGGACACAGACCCCATGTTTACATTAGAATTAAAAAAAAATTACTTCCCGGCCTAGGCCTTCAATTTCGTATGAAATTCCTTTACAGTTCTCTGGAGTTGCTCCGCCCTAAACGTGATACTTCGAAGCCTGATATAAGGCCCGGAGCGACGACATTTCAGTGCATGTTTGAGAAAAGGATATATATTGTTATTTAGTAATAAAATATCTGGGAGACCGAGCTTTGCTCGGAAAACGTATAAAAACTCAAAACTGCGCGTTTTCCCAGAGATAAGAGATAGATCGATTTTTCGCCCCCAATAACACCTAAGTATATAGTAAATTTCATCAAAATCGTTAGAGCCGTTTCCAAGATCCCCGAAATATATATACATATAAATAAATAAATATACAAGAATTGCTCGTTTAAAGGTATTAGATAGATAATAATAAATAAATATTATAGGGACATTATTACACAGATTGACTAAGTCCCACGGTAAGCTCAAGAAGGCAGGAGGCAAGAAAGAAGGAAAAACGTAAACATGCCTTTTGCGCCACAATAACGTTCAGATTAAGAAGCCAGACATCAAATCTGTCTAAAGGAGGCGTATCCATTCACCAGGCACACAAGTTTTTACTACCGTTGCGCGAGAAATGTGGAAATGTGGAGAGGAACGAGCGGCGACACCGGTTCCGATACTAACTGCGCGCGATAGCCGTTCTAACCTCTTTAATATGTTCTGTAGCCAGACCGGTCGACAATATAATGTTTTGCTCATGTTTTGTTTTCCTCCACAGCGATGGTCGCAGGTGGTCGGTGGCGTCGCTTCCGTCCTCGGGCTACGGGACCACTCCGGGCAGCTCCAGTCTATCTGTAAGTTATACAACACGCACGCACACTCCACGCACGGTGTGACGTCTCTTATGCGGTTTCATAGGTTACAACCGCACACAGATGATGTGAAGTCTCTTATGAGGGGGAATACATTACATGGCGCAGTCAGTCAGCAGCAATAGTTGAGAAAATCCCGTATACATATTTTTGGCACTTTGTCCGTGTCTATATTTAATGCCTTAACTGTTCATATGGAATCAAAATAAGATTTTGGCATAAAATATTTTCCCAATTCCCCTGTACCTACTGTACTTACCAGTTGCCGATTGATACTTCACAATTATAATACCCACATTCTTAATAAAAAATTATTTGCTTTGCTTAGTCCTAGAATATATTTTATGCTATTCGTGCACTCTGTAAATAATGTATATAATGTTTGTTTGTATTTCTCTATGTAAGTGAATGTAATATTCTTTTGGAGAAATAAATTCTTAAACCATAAATATTTCCTAACTTCGCTTCAAATTTAACACTGTATTCTAGTGCTTTATGCAACTTCACTAATTTTCCCAGTTTTACGTAAATGTAAAATGCAATGCAATTATGAGATTATGACACACATTATCTCATACTGAGTCAGTGCACATGTGTGTTAGCATGTCTTTAGGACACTAATCATGTGTGTGAGACTGAATCATTTCCTGAGAATCATACTCATGAGACTTTAACAAATGAAAAGTCACTCAAACAAAAAACAATCTTATGTTTATCACATTATGGTTCATATTTGATTTGTTAAATTGTATTTTTTTATATTCCTTCGCGGAAATTACGGTAACCTTTACTTTTTGTTCCATCTCCCTTATTTGGCGTGTAACTTAGAACTGTGTCGCTTTCATCCGATTGAATCATTAGTATGAAATCGTGATTGTTTCTTAAAGCGACAAGGTGTTATTGTAAGGCGTGACTGTATTGTTAGTAATGGATTTTTTATCAGCTTTTAATGAAGTTACGAAGAAAATTAAGTATTTCATGTTCTGATTAATGATACTTGGAAACGTTTTGATGTAATTGAGTGCCAAATTTGATAATAGCTTTTACACATTGAGCTTCTTTAGTAATACCACTACCTATTGTGATCCTTTTGAAAAAAAAAAAAGATATACGGGTGGCTAAAAAATAACTGCATTCCCGTTGCCAGGGAGGTTTTGGGGTTATACTGAGCAACTTTTATTATGGGACCAACCCCGAAATCGCGAAAAAAAATTTGGCTGTTTCATACATTTTGGCTGGTCCATTTTCTATGGGAGGGTAACTTTTTTTACGCGATGCGTGTGTTCAGATATCTTTGAGCGCCTCTGCCGCTCTGATATCTGATGGCTAGTGTAAAATAAATTCACGGATAACAAGGGTAACATAGAAACATGATGTGACAGCCGTCAGCCGAACCTTAGTAAATAATCATTCGGCCATGGGAGCGGTTTTAGGTCATCCACCGCAGGCGGGGCGGAGGCGCACCCTAATTTATGCTTTGTTAACTTTGTTATTTGTTATGCTGGCGAATTTGCTTAATCATAGACGAAAAGTTGCGATTAAAATTAGTTGCCTGTTGAAAGAAAAGTACAGTCGTTGACTGTACTTTTTTTTGTACCTAATGTACCTATGTGAATCTAAATCGAATAATGGGGAGTGGGTCTAATTTAACTTGAAAGATTTGACTTGACATATAGGTACATTGCAAGTTAGATTAAAGCTTGTAATATTTTTAATTTTATGTTACCTTGGTAAGGTCAGCTGGTATGCTAATGATAAACAAGCAACAACGGTTGCACTCCGGGAGTGCCGATAGAAGTGAAAACTCACCTCACTATGTTACCGACGCCCGGTAACACGATACATACGTTTAGCGGAGGTATTCTATTTATTTATTATCATCATTCTCAAATAAAATCACACTTTTTCATTGATATGTTTATTTACATACTGCCATGACAACGTCAAATTATTTGAACAAGGTATTTAATTGGTAGGTAATTATTTGAATTAGGTAAAGAGTCTTGAAAAGGAGTCCGCAACATAAATGTCAAATAACATTGAGTTTTTCTTTATTGATTTAAATGCCATTTAAATTATGAGTGGCCACCTTACGGGACTTACGGTCACGTGATCGCCTTACGCCCCTTACGGTCACGTGATCGCCTTACACTGTGTCGAGTTTATCATTTTTTCCCCACAACAAAAGTGCCCAGCGCCGCTAAAGAAGTTTTCACTTCAAAAATTTCACTCTAATATATTGTATTTTGCCAAGATATCAACAACTTAGCAATCTTAGCATGTAGGCGGTTCGGTTGTTTGCCACCCACGTGACAAAGTAGTTGAAGATTAATTTGAAACGAGTTCTTGTCCTACCTACAGATTTTCTATTCTAAGAAACGACTGTACGATGCCTGTTTTGGTAAGGACTGCCTTCTATTATTGTGTATTTATCTTAAACCAGAGATATTAATGGTACAGTCAGTAGCAGAAGTTTCTAAGCGGGCGAGGTGTCCAAAGTTACCTTGAGCTCTTATTCTCTTAACAATAAGTCGCGTCAAGATCATTTTGAACACGTCGCCCGCTTAGCAAGTTCTGCTGCTGACTGTAGAAATTCATAAGACAGCATCTTATCCGTTGAAATTGTTTAAATGCATGAATAGGTATCGCGGTAACCGAAGACAATAATAGTGAAAGAGTTATTTTAAGAAAATATCGTAGGTACCTCGAATTTGACTGCTGAAGTAGATGTAGCTGTACGGGCTACCTACATGTAACTTCATGGACAGTTCTGAATACAACACTTAAAGTGATGTATTATATAAGCACTTGATAGTACAGTCACCTGCAATAATATGTTACACAAGGAAAGCCGCAAAAATATCTGACACGATCTTATTTGTAGAGCCATAAGAGCGTGTCACATTCGAAGAATAACTAACATATTATTGCAGGCTGTACATATTTTAATTTATAAGATACTCGTAGGTTAAAATTTACTTCATAGGTTGCAAGTGTTGCAACATTTAATTCTCTTGTTCTTACATTTTGGAACTGGAATGCAAGAAACCGGGAAATATATTCGAAATCTCGCATTCCCGCCAAAATGCACTAAATTAAACCAAAAATAACATCGACTACCCGATGCGCTGTTGGCATCGCTTACCATACAATTTACATACAAATCTCAACCCTATTGTTCCATTATAAAGTAGGTATTTCAATGCACTTTTGGCACTGCTTATTGTACAACCGCATTCAAAAATAAACTTTACCGTTACAGTACAAAGCAGGTATTTCAATGCACTCTTTAGCAAACGCTTAGCATGCGTTTCCCATTCGAAATTGTGCCTTGCTCGTATGATAATAGAGTACGTATTTGAGTGTGTGTGATGTTATCAATTGTTTTGATCGCGATCCAAGAGTGTGGATTTGTGGAAGTGCGATAAGTGATAATGGTCACTTGCTGAATGCACTTGGGAATAGGTATGCTGAGTTATGTCTACATAACATACTTAAGAGATCGCTATTTAGCGATAAGACCGCCTGTTGTTACCTACATTTTTGTATCTGTTCATACTTTTGTAGTGTGCAATAAAGCATTTTATTATTATTCTCTTTATTTATCTTTGGTCTTAAGTTAGGTTATTTTATAATATGGATATAAAAATAAAATACAAAAACACTTACAAAAACAATACAAAATACTTATAAACATATTATAAAAAACCTAACCTAGGGTGCCGCCAGCAGCGGGGCAAGGCCCAAGCTGCCGGTGGTCAGGGCTGCAGAGAGAGGAACCGGCGGACTATCCGCGCCGTGTCCAAGATCACCGCCTTCTGCATCTGACCCTTGATCCAACCACCTAGCGAGAGTCTCTCAAGATGTTGGTCGAGACTCTTCGCTATTAGACCGTTCACTGAAACGACTATCGGGACAATGATCGTCGAATCAACATCCCACATGGCGGTTATCTCGTGAGCCAAGTCTAGGTACTTGCTGGACTTGTCCTTCTCGGCTTTCACGAGATTCTCATCATGGGGGATGGTGATGTCAACGAGCACGGCCCGGCGTTGCGATCGATCTATTATCACAATGTCAGGCTTATTGGCTACAATAGTCCTGTCAGTGATGACAGATCGATCCCAATAGAGCGTGGCACGACCATTCTCGAGAACTGGCGCAGGTGAATACTTGTAGTACGGTACTTCGCGGTCCACAAGGCCGTATAGAAGAGCAAGCTGCTGGTGTATAATCCTGGCTACGAGATTATGTCTGTGCAAGTACTCGCCGTTAGCAAGATGAGAACAACCGGAAATGATATGCCTGAGTGACTCTCCGGGACGACGGCATGCCCGACAAATGTCGACCGTACCGTCCTTCAGGATATATTTCCGATAGTTGTTCGTCATCATTACTTCGTCCGCAATTGCACAGGCAAAACCCTCGGTTTCTCCGAAGAGGTCCCCGAATCGTAACCAGTTCACCGACGCGAGCAGGTCCACATCGGGTCCCGTGAGGGCCTTGTAGAACCGCCCGTGTAGCACCTTACTCTCCCATGCCGCCTTGCGATCCGCAGTACTTAGTACCACAGGTTTGCGCCAGTTCTCGTTTGCCAAGGAGAGCGGCGTGAGGTTCCTGTCTACTGCCACCACATCACGATGCATCTCACAGTCGTTGTTAAGGAAATAATTCCTGAGATTGTACACCTCGCGGTTGTGGAGATCCTTGGCGTTTAGGAAGCCTCGGCCTCCACATTTCCGTGGGATGTACAATCTCATAACTGACGAGCGTGGGTGTAGCATGCGATGCGCGGTGAGCAGTGATCGGACCCTCCGATCCAGGGCATCCAGCTCGGTCTGAGTCCACCTTAGTATGCCAAAGGAGTATGTGAGCAGGGGCATTACCCAGGCGTTGAAGGCGCGCACTTTGTTGCCTCCTGACAAAAGACTGTTAAGGACTTTTGTGAGCCGACTGAAAAAGCGCTCCTTCACCGACCGTCTAATACCCTCGTCCTCAATACCCAACGACTGTGACATACCAAGGTATTTATAGGTTTCTGACTCAGAGATAGATCTGAAAGACATTGTCTCAGAAGGTTGTAAATTTGTTGAATTTACAACCCTCCCCCGCTGTACATGCATAACCGCACATTTATCGACACCAAACTCCATGTTGATGGCACTACTGAAGACGTCGGTGGTTTTCAGTAGCTCCAACAAGTCTCGGCTATTTGGTGCAAATAATTTGAGGTCATCCATGTACAGAAGGTGAGAAATGACTTCACCCCCACTCCGGAGCCGGCAACCTAGTCCCAAATCCTTCAGCAGGGTGCTGAGGGGATTCAAAGCTAGGCAGAACCACAGGGGACTCAGACTGTCGCCCTGAAAGATTCCTCGCTCAATCCTTATAAAATCCTGCGGGCCAGGGCGGTCATCTCCGCCTCCTGGTTGACGAAGGACTGTGGTCCACTGCCTCATACACGCGCTTAGGAAGGCTCTCAAAGCTGCATCAACTTTATAAAGCTCTAAGACCCTCCCCAGCCATGAATGAGGCACCGAATCATAGGCCTTCTTATAGTCAATCCAAGCGACTGAGAAGGCACCCCTGTTCCGCCGGACTTGTTGGCAGATGGTCATGTCTATGAGGAGGAGCTCTTTAGTACCACGGGACCCAACCCTACATCCATTTTGAGCGGAAGCCAGAATATTGTTTGCGACAATGTGCGCGTTGATTTTTGCTCTCAAAATGGATGTAAGGAGCTTGTATAGTGTAGGCAAGCATGTGATGGGTCTGTAGTTCTTCGCTTCCGTGGTACTACCGGACTTATAGAGCAGGAAGGTGACACCAGTTGTTAAGGAAGGTGGGAGAGAACCAAGCTCGAGGGCTTGTTGAAATTGTGCTGCCATTATTATTATATTAACATAAATAACATATAATATAAAATAGTTACTTACGATACAGGTGCGGAAAAGAGGAAATTCGAAACTCGAGTTCGACACGAGTTGCGAATTACCCATTCGCACGTGTATCGTACAACGTTTTACAGTACATATGGCCCTTTAAACTTTTGATATACACACGAAAAGTGCTATTTTACGCACTAGTGCGGGAAAATAGGGCCATATGTACTGTAAATAGTATTTACAGTACATATGGGGCTACTTTTCCGCACTAGTGCGTAAAATAGCACTTTTCGTGCGTATGTCGAAACTTTAAAGTGCCATATGTACTGTAAAACGTTGTTCGATACACGTGCGAATAGGTAATTCGCAACTCGTGTCGATTTAAAACACTCCCTTCGGTCGTGTTTTAATTTATCGCCACTCGTTTCGAATTTCCTCTTTTTCGCACTTGTATCGAAAATAACTATTTTTGCATAAGTGCCTCGATAAAAGAAAACGGTACAAATCATAAACTTAAAAGTAGAGGTAACACAATCAGGCATCCTAGGGGTCCTCCATTAATTACGTCACATGTTTAGGATGGGCAGGGGGGTCAAGAAAATGTGACATATTGTGACAAGGAGGGAGGAGTCACAAATTTTGTGACGTCACTTTAACTTCATCTGTGTCAGTTTTTTAAATTCGTTGTACAATTACATTTCTAATCAGTTTCCTGTCTAATCCCTACACCCTTATCCCTAAATACTCTAAATAGCTGGGTCATACATTATTTTCGTTGTCTTGTTTCTGACCACTCTGTCACACTTGTATTTCTGTCTTCTATCAAATAAATAAAAAAAAGTCGAGTGCTATCGCATGTCTTTCTAGCTGTAGATTATATTTTACATGAGTAAAATTAAAAACTAAATGTCATCTCATACAAAAAACTACTCCGTCACATTTTTTGGGGACAAAAAACAAGACAATGAAAAGAATCTTGACCCAGCTATCTCTTCTAGGCAACCTACTGTATACTTCGTTATCTAATATTCTAATTTCTGTTCACGAATTGTCAATTAACTGTTATTTTTCCTGTGTTACTTTTATAACAAGGTGTCGAGCTGACAGCAACAGTGTTTTACTAATAGATCCAAAAATATCTCGACACTCTGTTGTCATAACAATATCGTTAACATAACATTTTAACCTGAATACTTTTCTTGTGTATTGCAACACCAAGAGGAGAAATAGCTCATTTAAAAAGAGAAGGAACGTTTCAGTATTTTGTGTTAATACCATTAGAACAGGCAATGTATCTTACAAAACACAATTTTTGCTTCCCCTTTTCCATTATTTAGCAGATTTTATTTATTAATGTGGCCTTAACACGTGCATTAAAAAACAAGCAACTACGGTTGCACTCCGGGAGTGCCGATAGAAGTGAAAACTCACCTCACTATGTTACCGACGCCCGGTAACACGATACATACGTTTAGCGGAGGTATTCTATTTATTTATTATATATTATTATCATTCTCAAATAAGATCACACTTTTCATTGACATGTTTATTTACATACTGCCATGACAACGTCAAATTATTTGAACATAGGTAAAGAGTCTTGAAAAGGAGTCCGCAACATAGATGTCAAATAAAATTGAGTTTTTCTTTATTGATTTAAATGCCATTTAAATTATGAGTGGCCACCTTACGGGGCTTACGGTCACGTGATCGCCTTACGCCCCTTACGGTCACATGATCGCCTTACGCTGCTCGAGTTTATCATTTTTTCCCCACCTCAAAAAGTGCCCAGCGCCGCTAAAGAAGTTTTCACTTTAAATAAAAAATCAATGGTTATGAATAGTCTCTTTCCAGGCGCGACAGAAGAAAGAAATCCAAAGACGCACCGAAAACGCCTGGAAGAGCTATTGGTCAATGAAACACCTGATGAAGGGAGACCTACCTCTATCACTCAAGCGTAGGCTCATGGACATGTGCGTACTTCCAGTTCTCACCTACGGTGCTCAGACCTGGTCTTTGACGGAAGCTCAGAAGTCCAAACTCGGGGTTTGCCAGAGAGCTATGGAGCGCAGCATATTAGGTGTAAAATTAAGGGATCGAGTCCGAAACACCACGCTGCGCTCTAAGACTCGAATAATGGACGTAGCTCGGAAAGCGGCTAAGTTAAAATGGGACTGGGCTGGTCATGTCTGCCGAATGCCTGACGACTTGTGGGCCAAGTTAACCACAGAGTGGGAGCCCCACGAGTCTAACCGGGGAGCCGGCAGGCCTCGTCGGCGATGGCGGGATAACTTGGACTCCTTCTTGAGAGGCTGGCCAGATATTGCACTAAATAGAGACGAGTGGAGGAAGAGGGGGGAGGCCTTTGCCCAGCAGTGGGACACAGTGGGCTCTGAATAATAATAATAATATATATGAATACAAGAGGTAAACAAGTGCCGATATTTTCAGGAAAATGTTTTAATATATTGCATTAGGCTTATTACCCCTATAGCTTAATAGGTGATTCGATGATGTCAGCGAATGTACAGGTATTGTAATTAATTAATCATAAATATATCAAACACGTCCACTTCAACAGAAGCAGACATACATTACGAATTGATTGCAATTCCCACTCATGATGTCACCACAATGCACTTCATTCATTATTAATGAATGAATGAATGAATGAATCTTTATTTCAGGCAACTAGTGGCCCATACATAAATACCTTAAAACTAGCATAGGTACATATTATAATAGTTATTTACGATACAAGTGCGGAAAAGAGGAAATTCGAAACGAGTGGCGATAAATAAAAACACGACCGAAGGGTTTTAAATCGACACGACTTGCGAATTACCTATTCGCACGTATATCGTACAACGTTTTACAGTACATATGGCACATAAACTTTCGACATACGCACGGAAAGTGCTATTTCCGGCACTAGTTGGGGAAAGTAGCACCATGTGTACTGTAAAAATATAAACTAAACACTAAAAATCATATTATGATTGGGATCCATTACGCAACCCCGCAGTGTCAGGGAGCCGGCCGCGGAACCGCCGAAACTTGACACCCTTCGGCCAAAACTCCTCCTTGGTGGAGGTCGCTAGATGTTCAGTCGGAACGCTCACCACAAACGATTTAAAATTCGCACACATTTGCATTAAACGAATTAATGTATGTAGGTGTGAGTACTGTGAGACAATCTACGGATGCGGGTGATTTGTCGTAATTATTAGTAACTTTTGATTTTTAATACTTTTTGTATAGTTTTGTAGAGTGCCAAACTGGCCCAATGGGACTCGAATCGAACCCGCAAAATCATGCTTTTCATCTGGCGATTATCGACATAGGCACTATACTATTGTCATCTTGGCACTATTACCTACGAGGGGCGGGTGAAAAGATCGCAGCCTTAGAAAAAAAAAGAGTATTAAAGTAAATGTTAATTATGAATCGTTAATAATCGTTAGTAATGGCGGCAATATTAAAACTGCCAAAGAGGAAGGGAAAAAGTAGCATAGATAAAAAAAAAAAAAAATCTAGCCTAGGCCGCGAATATCTCAGCCTCCCCTCGTATATTCAAAATTAACTTTACTCTTTTTAGCGTATCGTGGCGATACATTAAAGTACAGTCAGCTGCAGAAGTTGCTAAGCGGGCGAGATGTTCAAAATTACCTTGACACGCTCTTATTAATTCTCTTAAAAATAAAGTCGCGTCAAGATCATTTTGAACACCTGGCCCGTTTAGCAACTTCTGCTGCTGACTGTACATACCAATTTTTGAACGTGGTAGTAAATATAAATTGGCATATTAGTTGGTTCGTGCGATACCGCGCGTTTTATGGCGCCATTACGGCTATAACTGCGAGTCGAGGTTATGGTTATTGGACTGGGAGATTATGAAATTGTATGTAAAGTTTGCCGGCTTTTCTCGTAAGGACAAGTAATAGGTTATTCTTAAGATTGCGTTTGAATTATGAATATAATGGAGAGTTTCGTGCCATAGAACTATATGAAATGGTTATATACATACTTACACATAATGTTTATAGGATTACTCGCAATTATACGACAACGAAGTAAACATGAAGGTTGATATGTATAAGAAGAACTTAGCCATGAGATCTTGCCTTGTTAGCAAATGAACATATTTTAATTTTTGTCTTTTTTAACCGTCATACAAGTTTGTTCCTAGGCCACGCCCCCTGGCAGTGAATGCGTTAATTAACATTTTTATAGTGCGCTGTTAAGGCTCTAAGTAATGACACAGAATAAGTAATAGTATTATCATACAGAACGGCCACGCACCGCCCCGCCCCGACTCGCATTACCTCGCCCCGCGACTGGCCGCGACATGAATCTGGCGGACTTCTGGCGTCTTCTCAGTAAAGCGACTTACCCACGCATACACAACGACGCGTGAACACATATAAACGCAAATGATTTTTGATGTATGGCGTGTCCGCCCTGTGGTAATGATGTGACAGATATTTTTTTATTTTATTTTTATTTAGAAATTTAATTCAGGCAACAAGGCCCATATTACAAATACCTTACAGACTAACATACATATGTATTTTATAAACTTAAAACTAAACACTAGTTATTTAGTCGATAAAACGGCGTGGCTCCGTTGCATCGGCTGCTCCTGTGTCGGATTCGGCAGTTTGCCCCGGAACCTCCGAAACACGACACCCTTCGGCCAGAAGTCGGGGCACTCGATGGTCCCCTGCAGCGGTCGCGGCACGCGCACCACAAAAGAGTTGAAGTGCACGTATTGGCGCGATCGAAGCTGGAACACCCTCAGCGTGTAACCGGTCTTCTGGTGCACATACTCCACCACTTCAGCAGCCGTGGCGGTGTAATTCAAGCTCGATACGTACAGCGTCTTACTCGGTGTAGCAATCCGCAAGCCAGAATTAGCCGGTTCGGTACTCACCTCTTGTGCAAGGTACAGTTGTGTTGCATAATCATTTGACATCGTATTTTCACGGAAAAGTACGAACGTATCTTGCTATTTCAGTCAGTCTCGGTACAAAAAGTACTGAGGTTGACTGAAGAAGCATGACAAATATGAATGTTTCCGAGAAAATACGACGGAAAACAATTCTGCACTACATCTGTATGATTGCATGTTACTGTACAAGACAAGATAGACGAGATAATATCATCTATTTTCAATCCCACTCAATGCGAAGACACGAATAATTTATCCTGTATCTAAAATGTAATAAACGTGGCCTTGTTTTAATGTTTCGTTGGCCAAAAAGTCAACAGTCAATAGTCAAAATATACTTTATTCATGTAGGCCTAGCAACAAGCACTTATGAATCGTAACATACTTATAAATTATCTTAAGCTAATTATCGGAGCAATTTATTGATGTTATTATTCCATAAGAATATTGGATTATTATACAAATCAAATTAAACACAAATTAAATTAAATTAAGAATTTCACAAAAGGATCGTCAAACATGAAAAAAATTGTATAAAAAAATACTAGTCTAAAATGTTTCTAGAATAAAATCTAAATGTCAAATAAATAAATAAATAAAAAACACAAAAGAAGTATATACATCGTCATTTGCGGGAAAGAAACTATTTAAAAAAAATTGATACGCCAAAACGATTTGCTTATAACATTACCTACTAGTGCTGAGATATAAGTTTTTAATACAGTTTCGGGCTGTTTTTGTCATATTTTATTCCATTATATTTTCATTTATTTATATAAAAACCAGAATTCGCCGCTTGACCATTTCGGTTAGTTACCAAATTACGGCAAAATAAATAAATTAGCATGATTTAAAAAAAAAATTAACGTTGACTATTTAGATGCTTTCTAGATGAAAACGAGTTGCTTTTAACAGCACCGGCATATGCTTTTCAGTCAATTATTTTACAAAATTATCTCGAACTTGACTGTATTACAAGTTATATTTCCGACGATTAGAAATTAATCGACAAAATGTCGTAATAGTTTTCAATTAAGTCAACTTTTCTAATTTAATACATCACGATTCTTGTGTCATTTCTATTTGTGACCGGCTTGTTCTCTTACACTAAAAATAACTGTCTGGTCTGGTTCGAAATAATTTAAAATCGAATGTTTAGAGAAGGATTATACCTATTGTCTTTTCACGTGTATGTCTGTCTGTTCCAGTCACAATGCTCATCTCAGGAACGTCTGCTCGCGGTTGCTGTGTGCGAGCCGCCGCGAGCGCCCTGTCCACACTGCCATCAACACCAAAATTCACTCAAGTATATACTTTATAATTATAGGCATAAGAATTACATTGGTTAATAGTGTCTTCGTAAGGGTGTTATAGAGATGACGCTGAAAAATGAAACTTGGGTCTAACGTGATAAAGTTGAATCTTGAGTGCAGCACTGCCATCGACACCAAAATTAGTTGGGCTCGGGGGCACCTCCTTGCAGTGGCGTTTTGCGTACGCCCTGTGCCCACCAAGACTAGCTGCATTAAACACCTTACAGTCAAAGACATAAGGTTAAATGTCATTTTGGAACCCGCCCGCTCAACTAAGGGTCGGTTGCACCAAACTGTTCGTATTGTTAAAGAGTTCGCTAAATTTTTATGTATGGAAAGTTTCATAGTAAAGCGCCGGGGCGCGCCGGCTGACGTTGATCAGTCTGTCAAATGTGGTGTGCAACTGGCCCTTAGTGGCAAAGACCATGTGACGTCTCTTCTAATATATGTTACGGTAATTTACGCCATATCCTAGGTACTAATAAAGCCTATTTTCCCCCTACAGCAGTTCGCAAGGCAGCGGCATGAACAACTGGGCGTCACTGTCAGACAGCGGCGGCGCATACACGGCTGCGCGTGCGCCGTCCCCTCAGAGCCCAAAGCGGCGCGTAAGAAGCCGGAGTTTAAGGTAGGTACATTAAAAAAACAGGCCAAGTGCGAGTCGGACTCGCGTTCCAAGGGCTCCGTACATTAAGTCTGACTCACGCTTGACCGCACATTTCTAATAGGTTTTCCAGTCATTTAGACGCAGTAGTTTCGGAGATAAAGGAGGGGGGGTCGGACAGACAGACAGACACACGATTGATCCTATAATTGTTCCGTTTTTTCTTTTTGAGATACGGAACCCTAAAAATAGGTCATGAAAGCAATAAAAAAAAATACAATACAATTGACGTAACTATTCATCGATTTAGTTATAACTTCTGGTGTGGTTCGTATATGTCTGTCAATGTAAAATATTTATACTTGTTTTTCAGTTCTCCATCTCGCTCCCCCGGCGGCGCGGCGAGCGGGGGCGAGGGAGCAAAAGATGACGCCGTCTCCGCCATGTCGTCTCTCTTCGCAGCTCGTTTCCCCGCCGCGCAACGGGCTATGGACGACAAGTGAGTCTCTGTCTAACCCGTGTTAACAGCTCTCTTGTCTCGCTCCCCCACAAGATGACGCCTACGCCATGTCGTCTCTCTTCGCAGCTCGTTTCCCTGCCGCGCAACGGGCTATGGACGACAAGTGAGTCTCTCTCTAACCCGTGTTAACAGCTCTCTTGTCTCGCTCCCCCACAAGATGACGGCTACGCCATGTCGTCTCTCTTCGCAACTCGTTTCCCTGCCGCGCAACGGGCTATGGATGACAAGTGAGTCTCTAACCCGTGTTAACAGCTCTCTTGTCTCGCTCCCCCACAACATGACGCCTACGCCATGTCGTCTCTATTCGCTCGTTTCCCCGTCGCGTCGAGGGTTATGGACGACAATTGACTGATGCCTGACAAGGATAGAATGATGCAGTTACAACCATCTCGCTCTCACAGTACGAGGCCGCCAAACATGGCGCAATCTCCGCCATGTAGACAAGAAGGAAATGACGAAAAATGTCTTTATTTTTTAAAGTTTTTAAGAAAACCGACGGAGCGGCAGCTAACGTTCACGAGGCTTCATGATACATTTCCCTAAACCACTTTGCGAGTTATCATACTGGAAATGGTCAGTAAAATCTTTAGCTGGTTCAGTATTGTATATTTAAAACACAAATAAATCAATGAATAATTACTGTTTCAGACTAAGATCACTGATTGAAGAGTTGACTGAACTGGACAAGAAACCAGACCGACCGCCCATAGAGAGATTTGTTGCAAGACAGGTAGCTTTTTAATCATTTAAATAATTCATAATAAAGGTCATTCTACTTTCTAACAAGAGTCCTCTCCGTAATGACAGAAATGTTTTATTTACTGGTAAACAAAATAAATCATTGAATGATAAACATAAACTAAAACTAGTTAACTAAGTAGGCCTGGCGACCTAGCCAAGGTTACAATCGCAATCGCTTCGACAACGAAACATTTTGTGTCTATCACTCTTCCATATTAGTGCGACAGTGACAGTTGCGTTTTGGATCGCTACGCAGTGTAAGCGATTAGTATGGTGGCTACGCGGCCTGGCAGCATTTCCTCGCTGAATCGAAATATTTATGCGTTGAGCGAGGAAGTCAGCTCGTTGACACAACGCTCCGAAATTATTATTTTTTTCTTTTACACACCTTGTTTCATACATTTTGTGCAGGTATTGGAGATGGCGAGGGATTGTCTACACAAGTCGGAATCGAAGCAGGTCACCAGCAGCTATTTCTACGATATGGCCGACAGTTTGGACAGATTGCTCGCTGAGGTAGGCACAAAGACAAATAAAGAGCCTGAATATATGGGACTTGCATGCTGTGCAAGTGACTTGCGTAAGTCTTGTAAAATGACACACACCAGGGCGAGTTAACTGCGCAAGTGCCTTGCGCTCTACTTCCGCAAGTTTTGGCATTCACAAGCGTGACTGGAGCAAGTAAGTTGTGCATACTGTTTACGCAAGTCACTTGCGCTCGAGCTTGAGTATACTGCTAGTGCACATTTACTACCAGAACCTAAGAACCAAGCACCGTTACGTCATATTCTTAGTACAAAGCAGTAGTAGTAGTAATCAGCTTCAACTTCAAACTCGTTTTGACTGGCAAGTAACTTCTGCGACTTGATATTTATACTCCATATTTATTTCAGACTCGAGAAAAATCAGCCGAAGCGGGCGCCCAAGTAGCGCCGCTAGTGACCCGGCTCATCTTAGCGATGGCTCGCCCCGCCCGCCTGCTGGAGTGTCTCGAGTTCGATCCCGAGCGGTTCTACCGGCTACTAGAGGCGGCAGAGGGACACGCTAAACACATGCAGGTGTGTATTACAAGTAGCGCCTCTGGTCACCCGGCTCATCTTAGCGATGGCTCGCCCGGCCTGGAGTGTCTCGAGTTCGATCCCGAGCGGTTCTATCGGCTACTAGAAGTGGCAGAGGGACACGCTAAACACATGCAGGTGTGTATTACAAGTAGCGCCGGTAGTGACCCGGCTCATCTTAGCGATGGCTCGCCCGGCCTGGAGTGTCTCGAGTTCGATCCCGAGCGGTCCTACCGGCTACTAGAGGCGGCAGAGGGACACGCTAAACACATGCAGGTGTGTATTACAAGTAGCGCCTCTGGTCACCCGGCTCATCTTAGCGATGGCTCGCCCGGCCTGGAGTGTCTCGAGTTCGATCCCGAGCGGTTCTACCGGCTACTAGAGGCGGCAGAGGGACACGCTAAACACATGCAGGTGTGTATTACAAGTAGCGCCTCTGGTCACCCGGCTCATCTTAGCGATGGCTCGCCCGGCCTGGAGTGTCTCGAGTTCGATCCCGAGCGGTTCTACCGGCTACTGGAGGCGGCAGAGGGACACGCTAAACACATGCAGGTGTGTATTACAAGTAGCGCCTCTGGTCACCCGGCTCATCTTAGCGATGGCTCGCCCGGCCTGGAGTGTCTCGAGTTCGATCCCGAGCGGTTCTACCGGCTACTAGAAGCGGCAGAGGGACACGCTAAACACATGCAGGTGTGTATTACAAGTAGCGCCGCTAGTGACCCGGCTCATCTTAGCGATGGCTCGCCCGGCCTGGAGTGTCTCGAGTTCGATCCCGAGCGGTTCTACCGGCTACTAGAAGCGGCAGAGGGATACGCTAAACACAT
Source organism: Cydia amplana (assembly GCF_948474715.1). Classification (NCBI taxonomy): domain Eukaryota; kingdom Metazoa; phylum Arthropoda; class Insecta; order Lepidoptera; family Tortricidae; genus Cydia; species Cydia amplana. The sequence goes on from NC_086090.1 coordinate 1,228,933, forward strand.
GCAGGTGTGTATTACAAGTAGCGCCTCTGGTCACCCGGCTCATCTTAGCGATGGCTCGCCCGGCCTGGAGTGTCTCGAGTTCGATCCCGAGCGGTTCTACCGGCTACTAGAGGCGGCAGAGGGACACGCTAAACACATGCAGGTGTGTATTACAAGTAGCGCCTCTGGTCACCCGGCTCATCTTAGCGATGGCTCGCCCGGCCTGGAGTGTCTCGAGTTCGATCCCGAGCGGTTCTACCGGCTACTAGAAGCGGCAGAGGGACACGCTAAACACATGCAGGTGTGTATTACAAGTAGCGCCGCTAGTGACCCGGCTCATCTTAGCGATGGCTCGCCCCGCCCGCCTGCTGGAGTGTCTCGAGTTCGATCCCGAGCGGTTCTACCGGCTACTAGAAGCGGCAGAGGGACACGCTAAACACATGCAGGTGTGTATTACAAGTAGCGCCTCTGGTCACCCGGCTCATCTTAGCGATGGCTCGCTCGGCCTGGAGTGTCTCGAGTTCGATCCCGAGCGGTTCTACCGGCTACTAGAAGCGGCAGAGGGACACGCTAAACACATGCAGGTGTGTATTACAAGTAGCGCCGCTAGTGACCCGGCTCATCTTAGCGATGGCTCGCCCCGCCCGCCTGCTGGAGTGTCTCGAGTTCGATCCCGAGCGGTTTTACCGGCTACTAGAGGCGGCAGAGGGACACGCTAAACACATGCAGGTGTGTATTACAAGTAGCGCCGCTAGTGACCCGGCTCATCTTAGCGATGGCTCGCCCGGCCTGGAGTGTCTCGAGTTCGATCCCGAGCGGTTCTTCCGGCTACTGGAGGCGGCAGAGGGACACGCTAAACACATGCAGGTGTGTATTACAAGTAGCGCCGGTAGTGACCCGGCTCATCTTAGCGATGGCTCGCCCGGCCTGGAGTGTCTCGAGTTCGATCCCGAGCGGTTCTACCGGCTACTGGAGGCGGCAGAGGGACACGCTAAACACATGCAGGTGTGTATTACACGTAGCGCCGGTAGTGACCCGGCTCATCTTAGCGATGGCTCGCCCGGCCTGGAGTGTCTCGAGTTCGATCCCGAGCGGTTCTACCGGCTACTGGAGGCGGCAGAGGGACACGCTAAACACATGCAGGTGTGTATTACAAGTAGCGCCTCTGGTCACCCGGCTCATCTTAGCGATGGCTCGCCCGGCCTGGAGTGTCTCGAGTTCGATCCCGAGCGGTTCTACCGGCTACTAGAGGCGGCAGAGGGACACGCTAAACACATGCAGGTGTGTATTACAAGTAGCGCCGGTAGTGACCCGGCTCATCTTAGCGATGGCTCGCCCGGCCTGGAGTGTCTCGAGTTCGATCCCGAGCGGTTCTACCGGCTACTGGAGGCGGCAGAGGGACACGCTAAACACATGCAGGTGTGTATTACAAGTAGCGCCGGTAGTGACCCGGCTCATCTTAGCGATGGCTCGCCCGGCCTGGAGTGTCTCGAGTTCGATCCCGAGCGGTTCTACCGGCTACTAGAGGCGGCAGAGGGACACGCTAAACACATGCAGGTGTGTATTACAAGTAGCGCCGCTAGTGACCCGGCTCATCTTAGCGATGGCTCGCCCGGCCTGGAGTGTCTCGAGTTCGATCCCGAGCGGTTCTACCGGCTACTGGAGGCGGCAGAGGGACACGCTAAACACATGCAGGTGTGTATTACAAGTAGCGCCGGTAGTGACCCGGCTCATCTTAGCGATGGCTCGCCCGGCCTGGAGTGTCTCGAGTTCGATCCCGAGCGGTTCTACCGGCTACTAGAGGCGGCAGAGGGACACGCTAAACACATGCAGGTGTGTATTACAAGTAGCGCCTCTGGTCACCCGGCTCATCTTAGCGATGGCTCGCCCGGCCTGGAGTGTCTCGAGTTCGATCCCGAGCGGTTCTACCGGCTACTAGAAGCGGCAGAGGGACACGCTAAACACATGCAGGTGTGTATTACAAGTAGCGCCGCTAGTGACCCGGCTCATCTTAGCGATGGCTCGCCCGGCCTGGAGTGTCTCGAGTTCGATCCCGAGCGGTTCTACCGGCTACTAGAGGCGGCAGAGGGACACGCTAAACACATGCAGGTGTGTATTACAGAATATCCTCCTAAGGCCCAAGGTTCTACCTATAAGTACCTATTCAGTTCGATGTAATTTAAACCATGTTTAATTGGAACAGAGTCGATTTTGCTTTGTTTCGTTCAATTTTCAAACAACGCAAAATCAACAACAATTTAGATTCAAATTTTAGTGGCAAATTTTGGATGTTTCGTTTGTATGGCTGGGCCTTATAAGAGGATAAAAATCCTTTCTGTGTGACATGGGAGTCCAGTTCTGTCGGAAAGTTCCGAAATTGCGAAATTTCCACATCATTTTTTTCGGAATTTCTCGTGTTTTTGTACGAGCATCGAAATTTTGCTTTTTCAAAAGGAATATTTCCTTTGTTTTGAGGTATTATAAAATGTATTTTGTTTCTCTCTAACTGTCAATATCAAGTTATGGATTCCTGTTTAGGCTACACGGTGTCATTCACGCGGCCGTGTCTCGATACCTACTCAATCTAATACCTTTAAACGAGTAATTCTTGTTTATTTAATTACTCGTTTAAAGGTATTAGGTATAGGTAAGGTTTCGGGGATCTCAGAAACGGCTCTAACGATTTCGATGAAATTTGCTATACGGGGGTTTTCGGGGGCGAAAAATCGATCTAGCTAGGTCTTATCTCTGGGAAAACGCGCATTTTCGAGTTTTTATATGTTTTCCGAGCGAAGCTCGGTCACCCAGATATTTGGTATTAAACTGAATATAATCTGTTCCGCAGGGCATGACGTCTGACATCCCGAAGTACATAATCCACAAGCTGGGCCTGTCCCGGGACCCGCTGGCAGAGCTCCACGCGCCGCCCCCGCCGCCGCAGCCGCCGCAAAACGCCTCGCCTTCCAAGTAAGTCACTAGTAAAGTTATAAAACAAAAAATAGTAAAAAAATCTCTAATAACTTTAAATTTTGAGCCTCTTCTATAATTCATTTTTTTAGCATTAGAAAGAACTTGAAAGAAGGTAAGCGATCTTGACATGTCTTTTAGTTGAAAAACGCTTTTTAAAAGTCAGTAACTATTACTTATGAAAGCAGAAGAATATAAATGATCGTATTAGATTCATAATTGTTACATATTTGCCGTAACTTATTTTTAAAATGTGTTTTTCAATTAAAAGACACATCAAGATTGTTTACCTTATTTCTAATGCTAAAAAAAACGAGCTATAATGACAAATCGTTTGCTAATGTATGACCACTGCGACTGTCATTACCAAGTTTTAATGCCATTATTTTCATCGTAAGTTTTTTTCCGTTAACACGCTTTAGGGGTTGTTCATAAATTACGTCATCTATTTTTGACGATTTTTAAAATCCCCCCCTAAAATCATCCAAAAATCATGCTTCAAATGACCCCGTTTCCTCCTACGTCATGCTACCTCATCCGTTGTGCAGCCCCCCCCCCCCCCCTCAATGTGAAATGACGTAATTTATGAATAGCCCCTTATCCGATTATCACTTCGGCGCAACTAACAAATAAAATAAACCATGTTTTCACTATACTTCAACTTCAACATTTATTCAGCAAATAGGCCACAGGGGCACTTTTACACGTCAACATTGAATTTACATACAAGCAAAAAAATAATAATAATACATCAACAATTATTAAATACAACTACAACTACGAAATCAAACTAACGTAATACAATTACTTAGAGATGTATAAGGTCTCTTAATGTCGAATTACATAAAAAAAACTATAATAATAATATTAAAATTTAATGCCTACATTATTATTGTAAACGGTATGTTAAGTATATGTAATTTTAGTACCTTAGTCAATGCAAGTGGTGTTTACCTATAAGTAATTGTTACGCTTAGCATAATTACTCAAAACGTTTGTTGTTGTACTTTATATAGTGTAAACTATTGTTGGTGAACCAATCAATAAAAAAAAAAACAGATAGATGGAAAAAAATTTAAACTTATTTAGAATAAATAATAATCCTAAGCAAGAAGTATCGACACAACAATGTTCATTTCAGGTCGCGAGGTCGCCAGTCGCCGCCCGCGGGTCCCGGGGGCGCTCCGCCCTCCGAAAACGACTACCAGGTGATCAAGCTCATCTCCAACGGGGCTTACGGCGCTGTGTACCTCGTCAAACACAAGCAGACCCGGACGAGGTATCTATAGTGCTTTACAAGCTTTAGAAACGCCCTGCGAATAGTTATTTGTTTAAAGGTTCCGTCACACAGGCGCGTTTTCCGGGCGGGGCGAGCCGCTTTTACATATAAAACGCTCAGGCGCCACCCACGCGCCGCCCGGAAAATGCGCCTGTGTGACGGAACCTTTACAAGGGGGCAAAGTTGTTGTTTAACCTCTCGTGCTAATATTGATACCCGAGTAAGCGAAAGATTCCAAAATTTAACCACGATCGTAGCGAGTGAGAACAAAAAGAACCAAATTAATTTAAAATGAATGTTATTAAATATTTATGTTTCAAAATCATAATTTAAAAGTGAATTCTTCCAACTCAACATTTGCATTTGATTACTTTGCCACACATGTGAATAAAATGCAACTTTCACATCAGTTTTTGAACAATCAAGAGAGCCTTTATCAGCTGCTGTGGTGAAATAGTTATTTTCGATACAAGTGCGAAAAAGAGAAAATTCGAAACGAGTGGCAATAAATTAAAACATGACCGAAGGGAGTGTTTTAAATCGACACGAGATGCGAATTACCTATTCGCACGTGTATCGAACAACGTTTTACAGTACATATGGCACTTTAAAGTTTCGACATACGCACGAAAAGTGCTATTTTACGCACTAGTGCGGAAAAGTAGCCCCATATGTACTGTAAATGTATTTTAATGATTGCTTGGTTGGTTGCAGATACGCGATGAAAAAGATTAGTAAAAACAACCTAATACTTCGTAACCAAGTGGAGCAGGCGTTCGCGGAGAGGGACATCCTTAGTTTTGCCGACAATCCTTTTGTGGTAAGTTATTGTATTGATTATTTAGAAAGTTTGTAATATACAACGTAAAGAATAACAGGAGCTATATCAGAAAGAGTTATGGATTACTTGTATGATAGACGACCTCGATAAGTGTATCCTCGTGAGACTCAATGTACATTACAAAGTACATATTCTTTGCAATCAAATAAGAACCTTTCATGTTCGAAATAAAGTAGCATTTCTTTTCTTACACTGCTTTTTAAAATAAACTAAATTCGGTCCAATTTACCTATAGGACAATGTTCTAATAATAAAAAAAAAATAGGAAAGCTTTGTATGGTGGGTCTTAGGAGGTTAAAACTGGCTCCTCTACTGCCCCTTAGACACTCTCTTTATTCGAATATTGTTTTATACTATAGTTCGTTTTATTAGCATTAGAAAAAGACTACGCGATCTTGACGTGTCTTTTAATTGAAAAAAGCGGCCAAGTGCGAGTCGGACTCGCCCATGAAGGGTTCCGTATTTAGGCGATTTATGACGTATAAAAAAAAACTACTTACTAGATCTCGTTCAAACCAATTTTCGGTGGAAGTTTACATGGTAATGTACATCATATATTTTTTTTAGATCATTCTCTTATTTTAGAAGTTACGGGGGGGGGGGGGGACACATTTTACCACTTTATAATAATATATCATTTATTGTCAGGCAACTAAGGCCCATAGATACATACCTTACAAACTAATATACATACAATAATAATAACCTTACAAGCTAAAAATTATTTCGGCGACACTTTGGAAGTGTCTCTCGCGCAAACTATTCAGTTTAGAAAAAAATGATATTAGAAACCTCAATATCATTTTTGAAGACCTATCCATAGATACCCCACATGTATGGGTTTGATGAAAAAAAAATTTTTGAGTTTCAGTTCAAAGTATGGGGAACCCCAAAAATTTTGTTTTTTTTTTATTTTTGTGTGAAAATCTTAATGCGGTTCACAGAATACATCTACTTACCAAGTTTCAACAGTATAGTTCTTATAGTTTCGGAGAAAAGTGGCTGTGACATACGGACGGACAGACAGACGGACAGACGGACAGACAGACAGACAGACAGACAGACAGACATGACGAATCTATAAGGGTTCCGTTTTTTGCCATTTGGCTACGGAACCCTAAAAACGCTTTTCAAAATCAGTAACTATTACTTATGAAAGCAAAAGAATGTAAATGGCAAGTTCTTAGCGTCTCTATTTTGTTAGTTTCATCAGATTTCTTATGTATATGTATTTATATGTATTCTAATATGTTATATGTAAAAGTAGGTACCTACTTTGTTTTGTAATTACAACATGATATTGCACCGCCTACAAGTTATCTGCTTTGCCCGAAGGTGACTGGTAGAGAATGCATTTTAGCATTAAGTCCGCCTTTTGTACGTTTGTATTTTCATTTATGCAATAAAGATTAAATAAATAAATAATCGATGATTCATAATTGTTTTTCATATTTGCCCTGACTTGTTTTTCAAAAGTGATAAAAAGACATGTCAAGATTATTTACCTTCTTTCTAATGCTAAAAAAACGAACTATAAGTTTGATATCCCATTTTATACAGGTAACGATGTACTGCTCCTTCGAAACCAAACGCCACCTCTGTCTCATCCTTGAGTTCGTCGAAGGAGGCGACTGCGCCACCCTGCTCCGCGCCGGACCGTTACCACCCGACATGGCGAGACATTACTTCGCCGAAGCTGTGCTAGCTGTAGAATACCTGCACTCTTATGGCGTTGTTCACAGAGACTTGAAGCCTGATAAGTAAGCTACTTAACACACTATTAACTCCTTTAGTTGTAATCTTAGCCCGACAATAGACAAGACTGTGCCTCACTGACCATCCAGCCTCTAGACATAGCATAGTCGCGCTACCCCCTCTGCCACACATACGGTAGCGTTACTCCATCTTCGAGTCACGCCTACACCGCTTACTTCAGTCGGCGGACCGGGCTCGGTCTAGAAACTTCGGTAGCTCGAAGAAGTTTTTGCTATCAAAAATGCATTATTGTTGTGTCAAATTGTGTGGCAAGAACACTAACAACTCTGGTGTACAAAAAAATGGCATTTCATTTCACAGGTAAGCCGATTTTTTAGAGATTTGGATAAAAAATATTTTAATTTAAGCGTCTCATCAAATTTGACAGCGCTTGAAATTCGATGACGTCTTTTAAGAAAGTCTCTTTCTATCGCGCTGCATCCGTATACATCCTTTCTTGTCTTTTATTACGTGACATTCCTAAGCCCAAACTAGTGATGTCCATATCCATAGAATGTGATTGTTTACTATTGACAAGGTAATTCAATTCAAATCGCATAGGTATTTGCGAAAAATTCACTATAAAACAAATAAATAATATGAGAATTACACTTACGGTCAGGTACCAATTTTCCCTTGAACATAAACGATATTGTCAATTCAGCACTACATAGGTACTCGTATTACTTTTAGCGATTATAAAAACATTGCAAATTTAAATTAATCACAAGACAAATTTTATACAAAAACACACGGTTGCAGTTTAAAATGCATTATTTTGATTCCATTTTTGTTGAGAATAGTGGGCGTCGGTTTAACTTTTTAATTTTTGCTTTTTTTCTGTGTACGACTGCCAACATGGCAATGATACTTGAACATTCGGCCAAATAATTTAAACTTCATTTAGTTAGATTGTGTTAAATAACATTTCATTTACATAATAACAAATAAATATTTGATTTAAACCATGTAATAACTCTTAATAGAATTATACAGGGTGTTTTTAATGGGTGGGTATAGTAGGATACCGCGAATACAGGGTGGATTTTCTTTTTAGCTCAGTGAGGACAGCTACCAGATCCCGTACTGCTACGAGAAAACGGTCTTAAGAGACCTTCCCTCGATTTCAAATTAATGAAGATTGGCATTTACAGATTTTGGAAAAAACATACAGGATACGAGAAAAAGGTCATTTTTGACAAACTTTTTTTTTATGCCAATCGATCCCATTCCTATTGAGAATCAAAAGCTTGTATGGAAGCAAAAAAAAATTTCCGGCTAGAAAAGCCACAAATCGAGGAAAACTTTTGCCATAATATTTGGCCAATCAGTCCTGTCCTGTTACATTTAAGAACCATAATACTGTATGAAGACATTGCTGTACAAATGATGGGCGAGGTAGAAAATTGTGAATAAAATTTCACATTTTCTCCATAGTAAATGTATGGAAAAAGTTTTTATTAATTTGTGGATTTTTAGTACATTACCGTTAGTCGACCCCTAGGAAACTATTGATACTGGATATGAATGGAATCGATTGGCATACAAAAGTAGCATGTGAAAAATAAAAGTTTTCATTTTCATTCAAATATTATGGGAAAAGTTTTCCTCGATTTGTGGCTTTTCTAGCCGGAATTTTTTTTTGCTTCCATACAAGCTTTTGATCCTCAATAGGAATGGGCTCTAATTTGAAATCGAGGGAAGGTCTCCTAAGACCGTTTTCTCGTAGCAGTACGGGATCTGGTAGCTGCCCTCACTGAGCCAAAAAGAAAATCCACCCTGTATATAAAGCCGCAACCCGACTGATTAATTGACATAATTGCTCTCCCAGAAGGGGGTTCCTGGGGTATTTGACTTTGATACGGTCGTATAGAGGGGGTGGTTTGGTGACTTCCAGAAAAATCCGACTTTTGGTCTACCGGATTATCCGACTTTTGGTCACTAAACGGTGACAGATACGTGGGAGATGCTCGACCAAATGTCATAGAGGGACGCTGACAGTTTTTGAAGCCGCCATTATTTTTTCAAAATGGCGGATTCAAAATGGCGATCATTTTTCAAAATGCTCCCAGCGCGCTAAAATTTTGGTCACGAAAACTCGGGGTCACCTAGCTGTATTCCTATGGATTTTTTTTTAATAAAACCAATATGGCGGTAAAAATGGCCACTTATTTTTTATGAAAAGCTTCAAAGGTGAGAGATAGGTGGGGGGTGCTCGACCAAATGCCATAGAGGGCCCGAGATAACACAAATTGCATTTAAAAAGTTTCAAAATGTACTAACTAACATAAGAATACCATGGTTGCAATAAATAATTATGATTATGATTATGATATGATTTTTTTTTTCAAGTTGGTCTGAGCGCGTTGAGATTTGGCATGCGGCGAGCTTGGGGGCCCAAGATTAGTATGTGAATTATTTTTTATTAACACTCAAAATGGCGGCGGACACGGGCAAAGGAAAATTTCCAAGTAGGTTAAGCGAACCCGAAGGGCGAATATCAGGCTGGGAGGCCGAAGGCTGACCCGCCGAAGGCCCGAAGCCTTCACCCCGACTTCCAAGCGTGCAACCCTCAGTAATTTAAAGCGAGGCCGAAGGGCGAGCTGCGTGAATGAAGTACTTCCAAGCAGGGATGTTGCGAATATCCGCATCCGCATCTCGTCTCGTCTCGCGCTTCTCTAAATCCCATAAGACGCCTTTTTACCAATAGTTTATTTTTAAATTAATTATATAAAGCAGATACACCTGCTAACGAAACCACAACGTTATGGGTTAATGTTTTCGAACGAACGAATCAACATAGCATTCAAAACATGCTTGCATATTATTACTGTTATTACATTATTGACCGTGATTGACAATGTTATTATTCAACGTGTCACATCACTAGCGCCCGGCAGATATTTCTGTCTGACGCCCACGTGTGTTTGAACGGACCAATCACGGCACGGGACTCGCTCACCTCGTCCCCCGCACCCCTGTATTTTTGGCAGCATCGGTTTCATGAAAGAATTGGCCTAAGTTGAGTCTAGAGGCTGGATGGTCAGTGCTGTGCCTCTACTCCGCGCCGGACCGTTACCACCCGACATGGCGAGACATTACTTCGCTGAAGCTGTGTTAGCTGTAGAATACCTGCACTCTTATGGCGTTGTTCACAGAGACCTGAAGCCTGATAAGTAAGCTACTTAACACTATTAACTCCTACAAGCCTGACACTAGTGTCGTGTGGTATAGTTACAAGACTGTGCCTCTCTGCTCCGCTCCGGGGCGTTACCACCCGACATGGCGAGACATTACTTCGCCGAAGCTGTGTTAGCTGTAGAATACCTGCACTCTTATGGCGTTGTTCACAGAGACCTGAAGCCTGATAAGTAAGCTACTTAACACACTCATAACTCCTTCAGTTGTAATCTTAGCCCGACAATAGACAAGACTGTGCCTCTACTCCGCGCCGGACCGTTACCACCCGACATGGCGAGACATTACTTCGCTGAAGCCGTGCTAGCTGTAGAATACCTGCACTCTTATGGCGTTGTTCACAGAGACCTGAAGCCTGATAAGTAAGCTACTTAACACACTCATAACTCCTTCAGTTGTAATCTTAGCCCGACAATAGACAAGACTGTGCCTCTACTCCGCGCCGGGCCGTTACCACCCGACATAGCGAGACATTACTTCGCCGAAGCTGTGTTAGCTGTAGAATACCTGCACTCTTACGGCGTTGTACACAGGGACTTGAAGCCTGATAAGTAAGCTACTTAACACTATTAACTCCTACAAGCCTGACACTAGTGTCGTGTGGTATAGTTACAAGACTGTGCCTCTCTGCTCCACGCCGCGCCGTTACCACCCGACATGGCGAGACATTACTTCGCCGAAGCTGTGTTAGCTGTAGAATACCTGCACTCTTATGGCGTTGTTCACAGAGACTTGAAGCCTGATAAGTAAGCTACTTAACACACTATTAACTCCTCCAGTTGTAATCTTAGCCTGACTATTAAGTCTCGAATGGTATAGTTACAAGACCGTGCCTCTTTACTCCTCGAAACATTACTTCGCTGAAGCTGCGTTGACTGTAGAACAGGGATGTAACGGATGTGGTTTTATCGGAACCGAAAGCGGAACCAGATGTTTTAAATTTAGTTTATCGGAACCAGAAACGGAATCGGAACCGAAAACGGAACCGGAACCAGAACCGGAGCCTGAGTCAGTACTATCAGTAGGTATACATTACACAACACAACACATACGAATAGGTACTTTAAATTCGAAAACACGCATAAACCAGAACATCTAATTACTGCAGCACGTGGCAAGCGGGGCTATGAGCGAATGACTGGTATAAACCTGTTTGTTTTTGATGTACACCGCTCATGTCCCGCTGCCGCCCTAAGCATTGACATCCGATATAACTTCCGTTTCAAAAGTAACGGAACCGGAACAGAAACGGATGTGTAATACCAAACAGAAGTTCCGACTTAACGGAAACGGAAACGGAGCTCTGTAACATCCCTGCTGTAGAGTATCTGTACTATTATTAAATTGTACAACGGGACTTAATCGCGTATTTAAGTTTTAAGATTTACCTCCGACGTTTCGAGGACGGCGTTGTTCCCGTGGTCTCGGAGAAGACTGGCTAAAGTATTAAGTATTTTATTTATTTATTTAAAGTTGACATCAACATTTTCTAGCCGCGCGAGTTTTTCAAACTACCCGCACTTGGTCTTGTTTATCAGCATGAACGTTTTGCCCACTAGGGATGCATAATGTGTAAAAATCGTGAAAGATCAAATCAGTATCATGTACTCTTATGTATACACAGGGTCTTGAGGCCTGACAACTTTACTAAGTGATGTTAAGGTACAAGGCTGCGCGACCCTATTCCGCGTCGGACCGCTCCCACCCGACATGGCTTAGGGTGGTATATGTGTATTTGCGGCTCACATTTTGCTTAGTGAGAGAGTGAGACGCAAATACACATTGGACAAAGAAATTGGACAGGTCGAATATCACCAAAATGTTAAATCCGTACTAATTCTAATGTTCTTGTTTCAGTTTATTGATCACTGCCACTGGACACATAAAGCTGACGGATTTTGGTCTTAGCAAGATGGGTCTTATGTCTTGTGAGTATCTCGTATAATGTTCATTCTTATTTTTCTGTGTATTCCATATATCAAAGACATATGTAACTCCGTATAAGATGAATAAAGTCCAAGTCTAAAAAACGTGCCTCGGGGATCAAGAAATAGTCATTCTCGGATAGATGGCGCACACACCTTTGGCCTATGCTCGGCTAGATGGCGTTGACGACACCGTTTGGTATTTAACAATTTTAACACATAGGTATCAGTGAAAGAACATGGGTCAAAATTATATAAAAATATCATAAGTAAGGTAAGGTAAGGTATAAGTTCATACGTTATACGTTTTCATTTTGAGTTTTAGTCGTGTGTCGATAGATGGCAGTAAGTTTACTGTGACTACAAAATGTACTATGACAGGACCCCTCGATATTATCTATTCTCTTTGCATATATTTAATAATTTAATTTAACCCTTCGCCAAATATGTCAACTGATGCTCGCGGCTACAGCCCAATATCAACCTTCGTGCATTCAGACAAGGTTCACAATGACGCGCCGCGCACTATCCTCCTGAGACCCAGAAACTTATTGTGTTGTTTCCCAATTTGGAACCATTAGTTTCACAATAAAAGTTCAAAATACATACATACATATATATAATCACGCCTATTTCCTGGAGAGGTAGGCAGAGACCACGGATGTCCACTTGCTACGATCCTGACATACCTCTTTCGCTTCCGTTACTTTCATAACATTCCTCATACACGCTCGCCGGTTTAGGGTGCTCCTGACCTGGCCTTTCTTCAGGATTTCTCCGATCTGATCAGAGAAAGTCCGCCGAGGTCTGCCCCTTCCAACTCCCTCTCCTACTTAAGTTCAAAATAGATTGTGAAATATATACAGTACAAAAATCAGTACGCGGGATTTAAAGGGGCCCACTGATTAATAGTCCGCCGGACGGTATCGGCCTGTGAGTTGTTCGGAACTGTCAAAATTTTGTGCTATAGCCGTAAGAAGCGCTGGTGGCCTAGCGGTAAGAGCGTGCGACTTGCAATCCGGAGGTCGCGGGTTCGAACCCCGGCTCGTACCAATGAGTTTTTCGGAACTTATGTACGAAATATCATTTGATATTTACCAGTCGCTTTTCGGTGAAGGAAAACATCGTGAGGAAACCGGACTAATCCCAATACGGGCAATATTGCAATAGTTTACCCTCTGGGTTGGAAGGTCAGATGGCAGTCGCTTTCGTAAAACTAGTGCCCACGCCAATTACTGGGATTAGTTGCCAAGCGGACCCCAGGCTCCCATGAGCCGTGGCAAAATGCCGGGACAATGCGAGGAAGATGATGAGCCGTAACTGATGCCGTTTTTGATGTGACCACCATTTTTGACATCATGACTCGTTTACAGTGGCCACGAACCTGTATGAAGAATACGCGGACAGGGAAGCGCGTCAGTTTTCTGACAAGCAAGTTTGCGGGACCCCGGAGTATATCGCCCCTGAGGTCATACTCAGACAGGTTAGTACATATATGACATCTATAGAGATGGTGCTGCCAATACAATTTTGGGAACAAATCTTTTGATTTGTGTTTTTTAAGCTGAATGCGGTTGCGAATCCGAATACCGGCTTTTTCACTTTTTCTTTAGTATATGACAGTAAAGTTTATAGAACATTAAGATCGCTTTCCACCAGAGAAGGGTCCTTATGCACATGGAATATACTTAAATATACTTAGCCAAGCGAATCTTGTCAGTAGTAAAAAGCTGCAAATTTGAAAAATAGCGAGTTAGCAACACTGTTTTCGAATAATTCCAAAATCGCGTGTCATCTGTGTTTTCTGTGGAATGTGGCTCGTGAATGACAGCCATCATGTTTGTTTACATTCTGAATCGTTGCTATTTCAAGAGGAATTTCTGCAAGCACCATTAAATACCAATATATTAAATAAGATTGTCCATGAACTTAGCAAAGTCAAGGTGCCTACAATGTACAATTATGCTCGTTGATCGTAAATATTTGTAAAATTTGAGGTTATGATAAGTACATGTTTTGGTTCGATGTACATTGCTGCTTTTCTTAGCGCAATACTGCTCTTTGAGTGATGCCCTACTTCACTTTGTTGTACATTGCTACTGACATACTTTGCTTGACAAACTATATATATTTTTATTGTCTGTCCTTAGGGCTACGGTAAGCCAGTGGACTGGTGGTCGATGGGTATCATCCTGTACGAGTTCCTGGTCGGCTGCGTACCCTTCTTCGGAGACACGCCTGAAGAATTGTTTGCTCACACTGTTAATGGTAAGTTGGTTACCTTTTTTTTTTTTTTTTTGAGGACATTTTACACAAATTGATTAAGCCCCACGGTAAGCTCTAGGCTTGTGTTGTGGGTACTCAGACAACGATATATATAATATACAAATACTTAAATACATAGAAAACAACCATGACTCAGGAAAAAATATCTGTGCTCATCGCACAAATAAATGCCCTTACTGGGATTCGAACCCAGGACCGCGGCTTCACAGGCAGGGTCACTACCCACTAGGCCAGACCGGTCGTCCAGTTACTTATATTGTTAATCGCATTTTATCATTCCAAATATACCGGCTATTTTTGTTTTTTGTTTATGTTTTACCAGTTATTTTTATCATTTAAATGCTACATTTCTAAATGTGCAAAAAATTTACAAATATTTAAATGACAAAACGTTTAATTATCAAATGTAAATTGTAAAAAAACAGAAATGAGAAACAACAAAAACATGGCGCTAGTGCAGGGTGGAGGTAGACGGGTTCGGTAGGGCTGCACCGTCATTGAGACCGAAGAAATGTTGGATGGATTTGAATCTGTGCCGTGTTCCACGATTTTACTTATATTCGGCTAGTCTGTGGCCACGAGTAAGCCCATTTATAATATAAAAAAAAAAATTTCTCCACACACAATTTTACCCTTTGACCGCCATAGACGTCAACTGACGCGCGCGGCTGCAGCCCAATATCAACCTTCGTGCATTCCGACAAGGTTCATTCCGATTAAGCACTGATTCTGTGAGCTGTAGACCTCGCGAGGCTGTCTTCTTAAAACTGAATATACTTATAAGTGTGGCTACGCCATAAAAAAAAAATCGACAGCCGAGTCGATCAAGAAATCCATATATTTATTGAACATCACAAAATATCACGAAAATATAACAGAACAGCCGGCCAGACATACGAAATCATTTTTGCCCAAGGTGTTACGGAGACGCTTCTCTCGAGCTTCGCCCTCGCTCGGTGAATTAGGGTAATCCGCCAGTAACTGGCCACCTGTTAGTAACTGGCAACCCTAAACTAAAAATGAATTATATTCACCTATAAACAGAATTCATTTTAGTATAAGGTGGCTAGTTATTGAAGGCTGGCCAGTTATTGAAACCTTATACTAAAATGAATTCTGTTCATAGGTGAATAGAATTCATTTTTAGTTTAGGGTGGCCAGTTATTGGCCGGTGGCCAGTTACTAGCGAATTAATTAATTTAATGTATTGTTAACAGATGATATCGAGTGGCCGTCAGAAGAAGACTTTCCTATAGCGGTGGAGGCGAGAGCCATTATCACTGAGTTACTCGCGCGAAACCCGAGGGACCGACTCGGAACCGGCGGGACGCATCAAGTCAAGGTAACTCGAACCTTCTTGACTTTTTATATTTTATCTAAATCTTAAATTTAAGTTTCCGATTTCGGCATCAAGTTGGCTCATCCTTCGACGCGGCAACTACTTATAGGCATGAGTTTTTGATTTGGGGCACATGATGTCAGACCCTGCAACTCGCAAGATCCCTATGCGGGTTTTCGCTAGATTTCAAAAAATATATTTAGTTACAGCACTAGTAGTGTTAAGTTGAGTTGAACGTGAACCGAACCTACCAGGCGAGCATAAGAGCGAGACGGTGTACGTTATAGTTTGTAGCTTTCTAATAGACCCCGAAGGCTAATCCTATTGTCTATTGTTAAGAAAAACCGCTCGTCCTACGTGCCACAACCACCTGCATAAAAAATCGGTACTTCGGTTACTGAGTGCCGGCGAGTCGAACGCTACAGAACCAGTCTAAAATGTGTCATCGAGATGCGTAACAAAGGCGCGTTATCGGAGAGCGCACCTACACTGGTTTTTTGAGCGTCGGACTCGCTCAGGTGCCAAATAGAATAATTAGGACCCTTTTTTGCAGGTAAGTAGCACGTGCGGTTTTACTGAACAATAGACAATAGGATAAGCCTTCGGGGTCTACTAGAAAGCTACAAACTATACCTATTCCTTCTCCCTCGACGCGGTCCGTTATTCGCCCGCCGAGAATCCACACCCCCCCCCCCCCCCCCTACGCCCCCCAGGCCACACCCACGCTGCATTTCACGTTGTTCGCCGTCATCGCTATCTAGCACTATCTACAATAAAATTAATATTATTACATTATGTATTGACGATAAAATTCCTATTCTAATATCACCATTAATAATTGTAGTAGCCGTTCCGTACAATGGATTTCTTCCAACTAACTTAATTACAATGTGTTTAATTGAACAGGAGCACGTATACTTCTACGGTCTGGACTGGAACAACCTTCTGCGGCGGAAAGCAGAGTTCATTCCTCAGCTGGAAAACGACGAGGACACCAGTTATTTTGACAGTAAGTTTGAATTTGTACTTTAGTTATAATTTGTTGTGTAATTCCAAGCAGAGCTGTAGTTTATGTGTATATGTCGGCGGCCGATCGTAAAGTTCCTGTGTAATGTTTGGACGGTAGTCACAATATACCAATAGATAGGTGATAGGTTCGTTAGGTACCTTCAGATGCCTGAAGGGCAAAGTGTCCAGCAATAGGAGCCTCGCGGCCGACTTAGAAAACTAGAAAATTATTTTTATGTTTTACGATATGCCTAGGAATTTCATGATATGGCGGATATTACGATCGACCGCCTGTTAAAAACTATGTAAACTATCATAGATTACGCATTGACTGGCTGTATGTATAGCAACGTAATTTTGAAAGGACTGTGCCTAGCACTCCAAAATATGTCATTCACGAAATAAACACACTTTTTTGTAACTTTATTTTTATCAAATTCAAGTGGTTTTCCTCCAGATGCCAGACGAAAGTGTTTCTATAGATGCTTTACCAAAGTTTCCCTGTACTTGTGTACAAACAGCAACACTCTTAACTGTCCATCGGTGGACCTTATTACAAAAGGCATAAGTCCACTGATGGGCAGTTAAGAGTGTGGGCGATGTTATGTTTGTATGTCTATGTAACAATGGTTGTGTGTTGTGCAGGCCGCTGCGACCGCTACAACCACAGTGAAGCGGATACAGACGAGGCAGCGGAAGCGCCAGCGGAGGCGGGCGAGGAAGCGGGACTCTTTGCCGCCTTCTCTTCAACCTCGCCGCAATGGCGGCGGCACACGTCGGCGGTGTCGCATGACTCTAGGGTGAGTAGTGTCTATACACAGGCTATAGGCGGATGAGGTAGCGGAAGCGATAGCGGAGGCGGGCGAGGAGGCGGGCGAGGAGGCGGGACTCTTTGCCGCCTTCTCTTCAACCTCGCCGCATACACACGTCGGCGGTGTCGCATGACTCTAGGGTGAGTAGTGTCTATACACAGGCTATAGGTGGACTAGGCAGCGGAAGCGACAGCGGAGGCGGGGCTGTTTGCCGCCTTCTCTTCAACCTCGCCGCAATGGCGGCGGCACACGTCGGCGGTGTCGCATGACTCTAGGGTGAGTGGTGTCTATACACAGGCTATAGGCGGATGAGGTAGCGGAAGCGACAGCGGAGGCGGGGCTGTTTGCCGCCTTCTCTTCAACCTCGCCGCAATGGCGGCGGCACACGTCGGCGGTGTCGCATGACTCTAGGGTGAGTGGTGTCTATACACAGGCTATAGGCGGATGAGGTAGCGGAAGCGACAGCGGAGGCGGGGCTGTTTGCCGCCTTCTCTTCAACCTCGCCGCAATGGCGGCGGCACACGTCGGCGGTGTCGCATGACTCTAGGGTGAGTGGTGTCTATACACAGGCTATAGGCGGATGAGGTAGCGGAAGCGACAGCGGAGGCGGGGCTGTTTGCCGCCTTCTCTTCAACCTCGCCGCAATGGCGGCGGCACACGTCGGCGGTGTCGCATGACTCTAGGGTGAGTGGTGTCTATACACAGGCTATAGGCGGATGAGGTAGCGGAAGCGACAGCGGAGGCGGGGCTGTTTGCCGCCTTCTCTTCAACCTCGCCACAATGGCGGCGGCACACGTCGGCGGTGTCGCATGACTCTAGGGTGAGTAGTGTCTATACACCGGCTAATAACAAGCGGATACAGAGGACTTAGCGGCGGCGGGACTCTTTGCCGCCTTTTCTTTGCGATTAACGTATTGTTGTGGCGTTCTTGGATTACTCAAATTCCTTTGTCTCTAGTAAAATTTACCCAGGAACCAGTCGTGTTTCGTAAGTGTTTTAACAGTGTATTGTTGTTCCACAGAGTACGGACAGCTGGCCGGGCACACCCGACAGCGCTGGACCGCCGAGCACTCCCACCGCTCCCTTACATCACCATCCGAGGTGCCCGGTAAGTGAATAATATAAATAGAATAATCTTTAAATCTTTCGCGTTTTGAACACATTAACTCACATTTATAGACGTCTATTGCGTCCGCATCAAAATCCGTTGTTTTAAAGATCTAAGCAAGACAGACAGCGGGAAGCGACTTTGTTTTATACTATGTAGTGATATATGTACACTTTCTACTTGATATAAAAACAAAAAAAAAATATTTTCTGAAAATTATTTGATTTGTTCTGTTTAATTTTATTTTATTTTATTTATTTAGAAACAAACAGTCTCGTATTGCTACATTGGATACAATAGCATTTAGTAATGTAGTAGACTTACAGTTTCCTTAATTGGATTATATAAACCTGAACATTAAAATATGAAAATACATAAGAATTATGAATTATCTATATAAATCAAACATACTTAAACGGTGTATTAATGAACAGTGCCAGAAAACTTGAAAGTTAACAATTATAATGCCTGTTGAATACATTGTAAAGATAATCGTTTGAAATTAGATAGTGTTTCATGAAAAATATCTACATTTTGAAACTTTTCATCATAAAGCCTGCACGCTCTCCTAATGAAACCGTGTTTTGCATATGAAGTACGACTACGGGGGATATGAAAGAGGGGTTTTTTTCTACAAGCTCGCTCACAACGCCGGGGTACTCTAAAAGAAACGGCAACGGTTTCACTCACTTGAATTTTTAGTCGCTATTGGCGACATGTTTCGGGCCCTTCGGGTGTCCTTCTTCAGGCTCGACAATAGCGACTAAAAATTCAAGTGAGTGAAACCGTTGCCGTCTAAACAGTTTAAAATATGTCTCACGAAAGTTTAATATCGATTAATTTGTTCTAATACTTCTAATAGTATCTGTTAGCGCTGTTGGCAGCACCGCCACCTTCGAGCCAACCAATGATGTGTTAGAACGCAGCCCTGCATCTCCAGGATGCCAACATGCACGGCGAGGTCAGCGGCCAACCAGAAAGCGCGATGCTGGCGCCAGAGTTTCGCCTATGCAACGCATCTCCAGGCAGCGCGCCGCAAGCACACTCTCTTGCATTCTAACCACCGTACCCATCGCGCGTGTCCTAGACAAAGAACCTTATATATTGTACTCATTGAATACCATTAAAAATGGTAATTTAATTTAACATTTGTTTTATTTAAATAGCGCCAAAAGGGCGCAAACATAAATTGGCGACCGTGACAGGACACGCGCGGAATATTTTGAGCCTTTTTACAGTGCCTGAGCAAAGGCCGCCATCTTGGGACGCTGTGGGCCTGGAGCCGGCGTCGACGCAAGCTACCAACCAACAACACCGCGTGCCATCGCCGCCAGCTCAAGATAAACCCGAAGACACAAGAGGGAAGGCAGCGGCGACTGGGTCCGGTTCAAAACTACGAGGAGCGTCGGCGCATAGCAACAAGGCGGCAGCGCGTGGCGGCTGGCGAATCGAGGAAAGTGCCGTGAGGGGTGCCCAACATAACCCGTTTTTTACCTTACCCCTTACCACCTAACCACTTACCTTACCTTTGCCATTCTTACCTTAAATACCTTTTGCCTTAACTTTAAACTTAAAATCCTTTTGGTAATTAAAACTCAACTTAAATTTCTTTGCGTAAATTGTAACGTAAATTCAACATTCCCAATAATAATTTAGTACCTACATTGACTTTGACCTTTACTTAACCTCACTTGACAACTTACTTTAAACTCAAATACCATTGAATTCCCTTACAACCTAACCTTAAAAGAGTGCTTATTGTGTAATTATTGCCTTCATTTGTGTTTTACTTTCAGAATAGTTCTTCAAAGTGTGATAATCGTGTGCGGGCTCGCTTTCTGCCACGTTGGCATATACCTACTGTTAACAGTGTTAAGCATCTGTTAAACTTTATTTCTGCTTAAATGCCTATCGGGGCTTTCTTAATTTCATTTAAACTATAGTGAAGTGCTATTATTCATTCCATTTAAAATTTAAAGACGTACTTTTCTAAAAACCAGTGAAATTGCATGAGCCTTTTTTTATTTCGTGACGAAACCTTTTTAATCACGCATTCACGCTTAATTCATTTGCACTTAAAGGCCCAAACGTGTGTTCTCTTAAAATTTGACTTTCTTAATTGTATTCCGAGTACCTACGCTGACCTAATCAGATTCTTTTTAACTTCACCGCTGCTTGCATCTTGGTTTGTGTTCGCATATGCACATATTCGTTTGCACAATTTCAGTGGGCAACCTGTCGAAGTGCGTGCCGCGTGCCACGAATACATCGTGCCACGCCCACATCTATCACCACGTGGCAAGTTGTCCAGTGTGAAGCCGCAAGCTGCTGCGACACACCAAGGGCACCTCTGCGTAGCTGTTGAAGTCACTAAGGGGCGTAAGCTGTTTTGCCAATTTTTATTTTCTTACGTGGATAACTTTAAACTCGCATTTAAATTAAAATTTTGTTGTTAAGACTTGCTAGCTCAGCTAAAAACATAATTCAACATGACTGAAGCAGCAAAAAGGGAAGCTCTTTTGGCAGAACTACGTGTTAAACGTGGCTCCATAAAGGGCCAGGTTTCTAAATTCCGTGGCTACTTAAAAACAATTACAGAGGATGAAGTGCTAACCGGTGTTAAATTCAACGAGCTGACCTTAAGATTAAATAAAGTTATAGAGTTATCCACGCGCCTTGACGAGCTGCAAACTTCGATAGAAGTAGCTAACTCTGACAATCTTGACAGTGAACTTTTAGAACGGGACACTAATGAGACTCATATTAACACTGCTATAGCTACAGCTCAGAGTATACTTGAACGCTCTCAGGCTCAAAAAATGTCACCGGAGACTTCTGTTAAAACCTGTTCTTCAGGAGGCTGTCACTCGGAGCATCTCGGCTTCAAGCTCCCTCAAATTAAAATCTCTAAATTTGACGGATCTTATTATAAATGGATGGAATTCAAAGACCTTTATGAATCTTTAATTCATAATAATGAACACATTAAGCCTATCCATAAGTTTCATTATCTGAGTTCCTATCTTGAGGGAGAGGCTTCGAGAGTCATAGCAAATTTAGAAGTTTCCGCTGCCAACTACACTGAAGCCTGGAAACTTTTATGTGACAGGTTCAGTAACAAAAGGCAACTGATTACTAACCACTTAAATGCTTTATTTAATTTAGAGCCCATACAGCGAGAATCTGATAAATCATTAAGATTTTTAAGCGACCATGTTACTAAAAACCTCCGTGCCCTTAAAACATTGGGGCAACCAACGGAGCACTGGGATACAATGTTAGTACATTTGTTAGCGGCTAAATTGGACACTAATACTAATTCAAAATGGGAAGAGCATAGAAACACTCTTAAGGAGTGGCCCACACTTGAAGATTTTAGGGAATTTTTAAAGAATCGTGCAGATATTTTAGAAAACCTATACCGCTCAAAGCGGGACAAACAAGCTAACCACAAGCCAGAGCCTGTGGCTAATAAAACTTCATTTAAACATGATAAAAACATAAAAACCTTCATGATTTCAGAGAAACAAAGTGACAACAAGGGTCGGCCGTGCGTCGTGTGCCATGGCGATCACAGGGTGTACGACTGCCCAGTCTTTAGAAAAATGTCAGTCGACGAGCGCTGGGCGCGGGCGTCCACCCTGAAGCTGTGCCATGTCTGCCTCCGACCGGACCACGAGACCCGCGCTTGCAAGTTAAACGGCTGTCGCGTATGTAAGAGACGACACAATACATACCTACACACCTCACCAACTAACACTTCTAATAGTGGAGCTAACATGGAACAGACAGTTCAGTCTACCGATAGTGCTAGGGTTAATGTAGCCTGCGCCTCCACTATGCTAACTTCTGACAGTGCAGAGGTGCATCACACCTTCACTGCTAATACTTTGCTTACCAATAGCGAAGCATTGCTCTCAACTGCTCTAATTGAAATAGTTAACCCTTTCAACAATAAAAAAGAAACTGTGAAGTGTCTGTTAGATAGCTGCTCACAGTCTAATTATCTTACTGAAGCATTAAGACAACGCTTGCAACTTGATCTTCAGCCTCTAACTGCCTCAAATGTTACAGGAATAGGAAATACGCCTCTGACCTATAAGCCTGTACGTTGTGCAGCTCATATTAAATCTAAATTAAGCGATTTCAATGCCAATCTTGACTTTCTAGTTTTAGACCAAATAACTGATCGCTTCCCACTAAAATATGTTGACGTTAGTCAACTTAATTTACCTGCTACTATGCAGCTTGCAGACCCAACCTTTAATGTGCCATCCCAAATTGATATGCTGTTGGGAGTGGAAATGTTTTGGTCAATTGTAACAGGTGCTGCAAAAACAATGCCAACGAGCAAGCGCACCTTCCTAATCCCATCTAAACTTGGGTGGCTAGTAGCTGGCCCGGTAGAGGGAGCCACTACACATGTAAATTCGGTAACCACACGTAGCCATCTTTGCTTAGCTGATCTGTCGGCCCAAATGACAAAGTTTTGGGAGACAGAGGAGCTGCCGTCAGAGGCGGACTCCATCAAAAATGGGAGTGAGTTCGACTCTCACCCCATAGAAAAACACTTTGTTGAAAATACCTATCGCCAATCTGACGGCAGGTTTGTAGTGCGTTTACCTTTAAAAGATACACCAGACTGCCTAGGCAACACATTCAACATAGCTAAAAAGCGCTTATTTAACTTAGAAAAGCGTTTTAGTAAACAGCCTGAGCTTAAATCAATGTATGTTGATTTCATAAATGAATATAGGGATTTAGGGCATCTGTCGGAGTCTAAGCAATGTTATACAGCCAACCACCTCCCTCATCACCCTGTGATGAAGGAGAGTGAATCTACTCGCTTAAGAACTGTGTTCAACGCTAGTTGCCCAACCTCCTCTGGTTATTCTATCAATGATATCCAGTTGGTAGGACCAAATATCCAAAACTCACTGTTTGAAATATTGCTTAGATTCCGTCAGTACAGGTATGTGCTCTCGGGTGACATAGAAAAACAATACAGGCAAATTTTAATGAATGAAATGGACAGAAACCTACAAGTGATTCTATGGCGCGAAGACGAGCACCTACCTATACGCTCTCTCACTTTAAATACAGTAACGTATGGCTTTGCGTCGGCGAGCTGGCTAGCGGCTCGCTGTTTGTGGCAGTTAGGGGCTGAGAGCAAGGATCCTTTGGTTAGGACCATTATACAAAATGATTTTTACTGTGATGACTTATTAACAGGCGCAGACTCTGAATCAGAGCTGCTTCATATACAGGCCGGCGTCTCACAGTCTTTAGCCTCTGGTTGTTTCAATTTGCGTAAATACCGTTCGAATTCAAACGCGTTACTAAAGTCAGATTTCATTAATCAAGATGATCATCTAGCTTTGAGTCAAGCTTGTCAAACACTTGGACTGGGGTGGCAACCCAGCCAAGATATATTAAACTTTTCAATTAAAAATGATCACTCTGATGAAACAATTACAAAACGAACAATTTTGTCTAAAACGTTCCAAGTATTTGATCCCTTAGGTCTTTTAAGCCTGTGCACAGTCAAACCTAAGATATTAATACAAACTTTGTGGAAAGAAGGCAAATCTTGGGACGAGCCAGTTTCGCCTGAAATACAGCGAATCTGGTCGCGATTTATAAAAAAATTGCATCACATTAAAGGACTCAGTATACCTAGATATGTATTGTGCGAGGCGCCCTCCACAATAGAACTACATTGCTTTTCTGACGCTGCAGAGACTGCATATGCAGCCTGCATTTATGTAAAAACTATTTCTGACTCGGGTGAACAACAAGTCCACCTGCTGTGTGCGAAAGACAGAATAGCTCCAATCCGGCGCACAACTATACCACGATTAGAATTAGCTGGGTGCTTGTTAGCAGCACAAACATATGCAGCCGTAGTAGGAGCCTGGAGACGTCCTGTCTCTCGCACAATATTCTGGACTGACTCTAGCTGCTGCCTGGCTTGGCTAAAGACAGACAGATCCAAACTTAAAACTTTTGTAGCAAACAGAGTAGCCGCTATAGCCAGTCTCACTCCCGGAGCCACCTGGAGACATGTACCTACAAAAGAAAATCCAAGTGATCTTGCAACGCGTGGTGTTGATCCACAGCATGTCTCTGGAAACGCTCTGTGGTGGAAGGGCCCCGAGTTTCTATTAAAGCCTGAAAATGAATGGCCAGAGCTAAATTCTGTCGAGCCGGAGGTCTTGCCAGAAATCAAAGTAATGTCTATGCTTACAAGCACAGACGATGGACCATCTGTCATTGATTTTAATAGATTTTCTAAATATAAAAGGCTACAACATACTATGGCTTATGTGCGCCGTTTCATAAATAACTGTAAGCCCAGCCTGCCTAAATTAACTGGCTCGCTATCGCCACAAGAGCTTACAGACTCTTTGCATACTTTAGTTAAAATTGCACAACAGCAGTCATTTGCTTCTGAACTTGAAACGATGCGCAAAGGTCATAGGTTGAGTCCTAGATCACACATTATAACTCTGAACCCATTTTTGGACTCACAAGGTCTCTTGAGAGTCGGGGGAAGGCTAGATGCTTCAGATTGTAGTTACGAACAGAAGCATCCCATGTTATTACGTGCTAAACACACACTAACCAAACTCATTTTTACACATGAACACATACGTCTCTTACATGCAGGACCACAGCTATTGCTATGCTCAGTACGGGACTTGATATGGCCAGTCGGGGGCAGAAACGTCGCAAGGAGCACGGCCCACAATTGTGTCACTTGTAAAAGAATCGCTGGCCAAACTTTAAAAAATATAATGGGCAATTTACCAGCGCAGCGCATAAATGCTGATTTTCCATTCACGTCAACAGCTGTTGACTTTGCAGGTCCTTATTTAATAACAGATCGCCGTGGACGTGGATGTAAAATCACTAAATGTTATCTGTGTCTATTTATATGCTTAAGATATAAATGTGTTCATTTAGAAGCTGTTAGCGACCTGTCTAAAGATGCATTTGTGCTGGCACTCCGCAGATTTATCGCCAGGCGCGGCAGACCTGCGGAGCTGTTTTGTGATAATGGTAGAAACTTTGTAGCTGCAGCCAAAGAGATAAATGATTTTTTTAAGTTATATGAAAACGATATATCTGATTTTGCAGCTGGTCAAGGTATAAAATTTAAATTTGCGCCAGCTTATGCTCCTAACTTTAATGGCTACGCGGAGGCCGGCATTAAAAGCGCCAAATTTCACCTCAAACGAGTTTTGGGCAATACACACCTTACCTTTGAGGAACTTTCGTCTCTTTTTAGCCAAGTGGAGGCAATTTTGAACAGTAGGCCTCTCTGCCCACTCTCCTCCTCCCCTAATGACTTTTACCCCCTTACTCCCGGGCACTTTCTCATTTTTAGGCCGCTCACGTCGCTGCCGGCTCCGCCACTGCAAGACCGGAACCCGAACCGCCTGGACCGCTTCCTGAGGCTAGAACAGCTGCGGCAACACTTCTGGAAACGCTGGTCGACCGAGTTCGTGTCCCTACTGCAACAACGCTACAAGTGGCGCGAGAGGCAACGCGATCTACAGCTCGGAGAGCTCGTACTCATTAAGGAGGAAGGCTTGCCGCCTTTGCTATGGCGCATGGGCAGAGTCGTCAAACTATATAACGGAAAGGATGGCGTGCCGCGCGTAGCTGACATCAATACCGCTAGAGGGATAGTCAAGCGAGCACTCAACCGAATATGTCCGCTGCCTGTACAACAGAGAGAGTCCTGAAAGACCCTCGGCTTTCAGCGTCCCGGAGTATGTTAGCGCTGTTGGCAGCACCGCCACCTTCGAGCCAACCAATGATGTGTTAGAACGCAGCCCTGCATCTCCAGGATGCCAACATGCACGGCGAGGTCAGCGGCCAACCAGAAAGCGCGATGCTGGCGCCAGAGTTTCGCCTATGCAACGCATCTCCAGGCAGCGCGCCGCAAGCACACTCTCTTGCATTCTAACCACCGTACCCATCGCGCGTGTCCTAGACAAAGAACCTTATATATTGTACTCATTGAATACCATTAAAAATGGTAATTTAATTTAACATTTGTTTTATTTAAATAGCGCCAAAAGGGCGCAAACAGTATCTATTATGTAATTGAATGTGAGCGTTTTCCAAAAAAAGTGTACATTTCATTCATGTCTTCAAAATATTGACTTCTTGGGCTCATTTTACTCAGAATCATTTGTACATTGTCCCAAAATTTTGTATGAAAATTTTTTTTTCCAGTGCGTCACGTTCATACAAATAAAAAAAAATCATACAAGAATGTGACGATCAGGAAAGAAATTTTTGGACACATTTTTTTATGTATGAGGCGTGAATGTACAAATGATTCTGAGTAAAATGAGCCCAAGAAGTCAATATTTTGAAGACATGAATGAAATGTACACTTTTTTTGGAAAACGCTCATGTATTAGTGTAAGGCCTGAGTGGAGGCTCGAGTTGGGCATGCAGCGGGGCGGGGCGTGCGGCGTGCATGTTAAACAAATGCAAGCGTATAGGAGCGGCCTTAGTGCACGCTGCTCAAATCACTTGGGAGCTCGACGCCACGCTGCACGCCCCGCCGAACGCTCCGCTTCGAGCGTCCACTCAGGCCTTACACTTAGTTGAGTAAGTGATAATATGTGTCAGATGATAATCCCCGGCGGGTCGGGGTCGACGGCGGAGTCCTCGCAGACGGATTCGGACGACGTGTCGCCCGCCGCGCGCCGCCGCCCCGCGCTGCGCCCCCACCCCGCGCAGCCCGCCCGAGCGTGAGTCACTACTCTCACTAGTTTCACTACACACACAACACAACTACCCTCATACATCATTTATTTTTGAAGTGAAAACTTATTTAGCGGCGCTGTGCACTTTTTGAGGTGGGGAAAAAATGTTAAACTCGCGACAGACGTCTTACGGTCACGTGACCTGATCGAAAAACTTACAATGTCAATGAGTTTTTCTTTATTGATTTAAATGCCATCTAGTGAGTTTCCCTCTTAAGTGGTATTAATATAACTCGAGTACTAACAGTGATGTGCTTAGGGGTTTCAAGTAATGCGACGAAATAACGCTAGATGGCGTTAACCTCAATTATACATAGTGCTGCAGACATTTTGCACTAGTCATTGAGTTTTCACTTCTGGCGGCACTCCCGGAGTGCAACCCGTTGTTTTTTTTTTCGTGATAAACTTAGTGTACAGTGTACATACAAAAGTAACATTATAAAGTATAAAAACCTACATAATTACATATGTCACGAAATGGGCTCGCCTCAGCATAATGCTGACCCGAGAATCAGCGCTGGTCTTCTGGCGAGTCCATTTGTGGGCCACGAACGCAGCTGTACGGCACGGCCTCCTAAAACTGAACGCATCCACTTGCGGTGGCTGCCAGCGCCATCTGGCCTACGGGTATGACAGATAACCTAATAGGCAATGCCGTACAACTCGTACAAGGTGCTAAAAATAACAATTGAGAATACTATAACTAGAACATTTCAAGCATAAAGTCACTCATTCACTTACGTTTACTTGTGGTTCAAAATTGGCTCCGAAATGAATTTCTTTCATTAATTAATTTATCCTTGGAGGATATAATCAAACGGAGACGCCATGTCTGTAATTTTCTGTACAAAACAGTCTGCCGATTTTTGCGGGGGAGGGGAACGTCAAATGTATGCGTAACGTAAAAATAGCCATGTCAGATAAACGTCAGTCCATACATTGTGTATGACCGTTGGCCGCCTATTTTCGACAGAGGGGAAAGCCTGTTAATGGCTACTCCGTTTAGTTGTATCCTCCAAGAATTTATCAATATGCCTTCCTCCAGATCTGACGCGCCGAAAAAAGAGGCGAAGAGCGTGGACAAGCCTGATCGTCCGGAAAAGACGAAACCGATGGCGCTCGTCGCACCGAAGGCGATGCGACGCTCGGCCTCCACCTCCGGACTCTCCCTGGTTATACATCCAGGTAAGCTTTCGGCTATCTAAATCATTTTTTCTCAAACATGCAATGAAATGTCGTCGCTCCGGGCGTTATATCAGGCTTCGAAGTATCACGTTTAGGGCGGAGCAACTCCAGAGAACTGTAAAGGAAATTCATACGAAATTGAAGGCCTAGGCCGGGAAGTAATTTTTTTTTAAATTCTAATGTAAACATGGGGTCTGGGTCTGTGTCCATGAACAGGCTAAACAGCCGATTTTTTTTATTTTTTTTTATTTATTGGTGAATGAATGGTTATGGGACCAAAATATCCGTGTTAACGCCTGTTATACACGAACGTACTGATATTAAGAATACGAATCTGTATGATTCAATGTGTTGATGAATAAATTTAAAATCTTGTCTATACGTCAGTCACCAGAGACCATAGACAATATTTAAAATCCTCTGCCTTTATTTTATTTATTGAAATTGAGATTCTTATTATCAGGTTGTGTATAATGGCCCTAATAGGGTCTATTCGAACACTACACACGCGAAATACGGACGACTTCCGTAAAAAAAAAAAACATTATGGCGGGATTGGAAGGAAAATTAAAAAACTTTTGTCGTGTAGCTATTTGTGGTTGATATTTATAATTTGTGTTTTTGAGTGGTGATTTTTTTTATTTCATTGCATATGTTTGAGAAAAGCACTATACATGCCTAGCCGTGAAAAGGTCTTGCCGACTTCGTATCACTATCCGGCCTCCCTACGGTCGGCCGTCTATACCTACTCACCCGGCAAGCCCTTCTGTCCCGGCGTCTGCAGTAATGTACTATTAATTTATAGAAAAACGGAAAAATTCCGGTTCGTACCAATGAGTTTTTCGGAACTTATGTACGAAATATCATTTGATATTTACCAGTCGCTTTTCGGTGAAGGAAAACATCGTGAGGAAACCGGACTAATCCCAATAAGGGCCTAGTTTACCCTCTGGGTTGGAAGGTCAGATGGCAGCCGCATTCGTAAAAACGAATGCCACGCCAATTCCTGGGATTAGTTGCCAAACGGACCCCATGCTCCCATGAGCCGTAGCAGAAACGCCAGGATTACGCGAGGAAGATGAGAAAAATGGAAAAATTAGTATTGTAGGAAAAACGAAATTGCAATCTCTCTGAATATCTGTCCACCGGCTCTGACCAACTGACTTATCGAAACTTACTCGACCCTCGGTGGATCTTGGCGTCACTTCCCTCTACATTTAAATATTTTTCTACTCCCGTAGAGACAAGTCTTTAGTCTATTCCCCAAAAAAGAATTTGTGCATACACGCAGTATCTTTTTGGCGATTTTACGATACTTCGTGTAATGACCACTTAAAAAATATTGAATGAAATACAGTGTTGCCAACCTTATTTTAAATGTCATCTCTGACAAATAAGTGAACCATAGACATGTTTTTTTTTTTAATTTCATTCAATCATTCATTATTTTCCCGCCCGTACCCTCCATTTGATACTTCTTGATTTAAAAATATTTGTTAAATTTACAATTTTATTTCAAAGTAAGTGCTTGGTCGTAGAAAAAGTATTGTATGCAACGTTGTTTAACTGAGTCAAAAAATACTCGTGGCGTCTTTAGTAACAATTTTCGGCTTCGCCTCAAATTGTTACTCACGCCACTCGCCTTTTTTGACCTCTCTTAAACAACGGTTGCATAATAGTACATTATTGTCGAGGTTCGGAAGTAGCTACTTGCTGGCTGAGGATTCGTTTTAAACGGACGACCTTGGGAGTCCGTTTAATTGAATCCGAAGCCAGCAAGTAGCCTTCCAACCGAGTCATATATAGTGCTTTTCTCAAAAATGGTGCAAGAAATAGAAATATTTTACGGAAGCAACGTTCTAATTTTCACATAAAAAAGTAGTACCATTACAAAGATTTGCTTGCCGCCTTTAAAAAAAAACATGTATTTTTCTGCTCAAAATACGCCAACCTATTTGAGACACCTAAATAGTCGCGGTACCAACATTAAGCCTGTAACAGACTATCGCACCGCACCGCGACCTTGGAGCGTCGCACCCATAAGTGAGAGCGAGAAAGAGATAATCTGTTTCACGCTCTCACTTATGGGTGCGACGCTCCAACGTCGCGATGCGGTGCGATAGTCTGTTATAGGCTTAAAGCTGATCATCTGTTTGGCTGTTTAAGGGACCTATGCCTTCATTTGATATGGCCATTTAAAGTTTTAAAAAGTTTGGAACTCGTTAAATAATGGAATTTGTATGCAACATTGCAGTCCTGAAATCGAGACTGCAATGTTTTTAACTTTTTAATTTTTTGAATGACCATAAACTACGCACTTCGCGACCTATTTTTTAACCGGCAACGTCGACTTTGCCGTCCATTTTTGAGAAAAATACTATTTCTATATTCCCTTCGTGTTAACAGCGGAAGACACCGGCACGCATGGCGGCGCAGGCTCGCCCTGCGCTGGCAACACGTCAAGCACCAACTCCTCTCGAGACTCCTCGCCGTGTCGCGACCCGCCTTCGCCGTTCGCACATCATAACCACTCGTGAGTATTTTTTTTTTTCTTTATTTAGAAACAAACAGTCTCTTATAGTAATACATTATTACAATGAAGGGTTATCAGACTTATAGACCTACAGTTTCCTTAATTAGAATATATATTAACCATATAACTTATATAAGTAGTACTAAACTAAATAGATTTCAAAGTTGAAATGAAATTGAAGTTACAATAATAACAAACTAAAAGTGCACTTAGAGTTAACTAATAATAAGTATTGTGGTAGCGTTAGACCAAGATAAGTCTGCAGCGATTTTGATAGCCCAGACTGTGCAAGTGTTATTTTAATCGTCAAACTTCTATGAAATTATGACGTTTAAATAACACTTGCACAGCCAGTGTTGTCAAAATCGTTGCAGAGTTATCTTGGTTCAACTCATAGTCATTTTACACCATGATTTTTCGAATTTCGGCGGACAACGAATGTGACCATTGGGTTTAACCCACCTGAATTGTTGGGATTAATTTGCCACAAGGATACTAGGCTAGGCTAATGAAATTTTCACATGGCGACCCTGCCAATATTTAAACTTATTGCTTTCGTTATAAACCTTGGTCTTTGTAGGGGTCGTGCTTGTCGAAAAATCTGATAGCTGATAATTTGTGGAATAGAATAGAATGTGTTTTATTCGTAAACACACAGACAATAGATATACATAAAAAGAACATAGTTTTTTTTATGATATAGGAGGCAAACGAGCAGACGGATCACCTGATGGTAAGCGATTACCGCCGCCCATGGACACCCGCAACACCAGAAGGGTTGCAAGCGCGTTGCCGGCCTTTAAGATGGGAGTACGCTCTTTTCTTGAAGGTTTGAAGGTCGTATCGGTCCGGAAATACCGCAGGCGACAGTTCATTCCACATAAAAAGAACATAGTGAGAATAAAGCGTCACGAAATGACCTCATCTCGGCATGTTACCAGCGACTTCCAGCGCTGATCTTCCGATGAGACCATCAATTGAATAATTGGTGACAAGAAGCTAACGGGTAAGCTTCAGTCTTTGGCCCATCGGCGGAAAGTCGCCAGTCTGTCGGTGTTCTACAGATTGCACTTCGGGGAGTGTGCTCAAGAGCTACACGAGCTTATTCCACCGTCCCCATTCTACCATCGGACTTTTAGACGCACGGCCGGTTTCCATCCTTACTTGGTAGATATTCCACGAATCCGCACGAAGCGCTTTGCTTCCTCTTTCCTTATGCGCACTGCCAAGGAATGGAATTCCTTGCCGGCGTCTATATTTCCAAGCTCATATAACCCGGCAACCTTCAAATCAAGGGTGAACAGGCACCTTCTGGGCAGACTCGCTCCATCGTAGGCCACGTCTTCGCCCCGGCTAGTCTGTGGCCATGAGTAAGCCCATTTTTAATAAAAAAAAAATTGTGTATTTGACTGACTTTTTTCGTGTCACAGGCTGATCCAGTCATCGAAACCGCCGATCGTGGTCCGTCGCGGCCCCCGCGGCTTCGGGTTCACGATCCACACGGTGCGCGTGTACTACGGCGACACGGACTACTACACCATGCACCACCTGGTGTCGGCCGTCAGCGAGCAGGGCGCCGCGTGGGCCGCGGGGCTCCGCGCCGGGGACCTCATCACGCAGCTCAACGGCGAGTCCGTGCAGGGCCTGCTGCACACGCAGGTCGGTCACTGCGCCACGCACACTCACATGTACCATATACAGGGTGGCGCATTCAGATCGGTCAGTATGGGAAAATCTGAAACTATAAGACATACGACGATCTCTTCTTAGGAACCATGTCATCGATTTTAGTAACAAGAAAAACTGCATTCATACATTTAAAAAAAATGTGTACTCAGCTCGGGAATCGAACCCAGACGTTTTGAAAAAAAAAAATCCAAAATTATTTCTATTTAGATATCGATTGTGTAGGTCTTAAGCAGTAAATGTTACTATGAAACATGATGTCTGAAATGAATAAAATGCATTGTTTTCATATCCTTTAATTTATTTTAGTATGTTTTCGAAATGGCCACCATTTTTTTCAACACATTTTACATAAAAAAGATTTAAATGTATGAATGTAGTTTTTCTTGTTACTAAAATCGATGACATGGTTCCTAAGAAGAGATCGTCGTATGTCTTATAGTTTCAGATTTTCCCATACTGACCGATCTAAATGCGCCACCCTGTATATACCCTGGCATGAGTATATGAGTGCATCAGTATATAGAGATTGGTAGCGTGTAAACGCAGGTTGGTGCCATCTCTTCACGTGCACCATATACGCCACGCACACCCTCTCACATGTACAGTCAGCAGCAGAAGTTGCTAAGCGGGCGAGGTGTTTAAAATTACTTTTGTACGTTACGTTAGTATTATAATTACGACAAAACAAACAAACAAAACAAAATACATATACCCTAGTAAGTATATAGAGATAGTGTGTCTTTACGTCCCACGCCACATGGCGACCCTGCCAGTGCGGCCTTGGCAGTGTGTTGACGCAGGTCGGTGCCATCTCTTTTGACTGCCCGATCTTCTCTCATCCTTTCGAGGTGATTTTAAAAATACGTATTCATCATCTAAACCAGCGATCGGCAACCTTTTAGGGCTTGTACACAAATCACGCGAGGTTCGATAGGGGAGGGAGGAGTCACGAAAAAATCACGACAGATCACGTTGGGGGAGGGGGGGTATAAGGAGACCTCACGTGTATTTTTCTACAATGAACGAAACTAAGAAAAAATACCTACCACATCATGATTAGATAGTTTTTCTAGGTTTCGTTAAACATAAATCTAACTCCGCACTTCAAAATAGCTCGCTATTATCTTATTTTACGAAATTTTGGAGCGCGTAACTTAAAATTAGGTCGAATGTAAAAATTAAAAAAAAAAATACACGTGAGGTTATGGGGGGGGAGGGGGGTTAACCAAAAACCTCACCAAATATCACGAAGGGGGAGGGAGGGGTCAAAAAGTAGCCGAAAACACCTCGCCTGATTTGTGCACAACCCCTTAGCAGCCAAGGGCCACATAGGTAGTTAACGAAGTTGACGCGGGCCGCACTTTGTTAATATTTATGACTTTATCAGACATTGTCGTTTGTCAATATTACATACAAAATAGCCAGGGAGGCTCGCGGGCCGCAAGTGACAGGTTCACAGGCCGCAGGTTGCCGACCGCTGATCTAAACGATTGTGTCTGTACGCAGGTTCTCAGGTTACTCCTGGCGGCGCCGCACGCCACGCTGCGCGCCACGCCGCTTGACCAGACCACCATACAGGTAAACTTCACTTCGGCATATTGGGAATTTTGGCACTCTTCGTCATTTCCATGGAAAAGGTTCTTGGCTTGTCATATTTAATATATCAAAATTCATAATAACCGTCTTGAATTATATTCTGGCAAAAAAATAGAAATTAAAAAGTGGGAATACTGTAGTGTCGTCCTTTTCAAATCAATCTAAGAAAAACGGGACGACAACGCAGTGTTGTCACTTTTTAATTTCTACTCTTTTTTGTCAGAGTATAATCGACTTATTCGTTTCAATGTCGATGGATTAATAATTGGATAATGGTGGAATTCATTGGTTTGCATCTTGTAAAAATTATGAGGTGATTATTAAATATATCGCTTGAACATGTCGAGCAATCATCGACTTTATAAACCTGAGTGACCCGGGTTAATATATTTACGTCACCCTAGGCCCGTAAGTGGGATTTTCTCCCCGCTACGCGAGGAGATAATCGCAAGACGTAAAACTTTAGACAAACCACGGGCGGTAATTCGTAAAGCCCCAGATCGCATATTTATGGCATACACCTGCGATCTGAAGCATTCACGAATTCACCTCCCTAGGTGTACTATAAATAGGTGATTATTATTTAATTGGGAGGTTAAGTTTTTTGAAGTGGGCTAACGATACGACTCTAATAATGTCCTGTAAATATATTTTGGAACGTTATTTTGTAAAGATATTTGTGGACTATTTCTTCAGTTTGAAATTTATTTACTTTAATATAAAATAAATAAGTTTGAAATACGTCAACATACGATAGTGCGTAACGATTCATCGCCACACCACGCCTGCTCGCGACTATTTGCACTGTTAATCAAATATGAAATGTAACTACTCTGTAGAAGATTCAATTTCCTTTAACTGCTTGAGTTGAAATACCTTGGAGAACTTGGGAGTAAAGAGTACGGTATACGCAGGCAGGGCCGTCTTAAACTATGCTCGGGCCCCTGGGCACATAAGAATTTGGGGCCCTTTTGGAAAGTAAAGAAAGCTAATTAAACTAATATTTTTTTACTATGATCCTGTGTTTATTATGGGTAATAAAATATACTGTTACTGTCCGTCCTCGGGGGCTCCCTGAGGATGGGGGCCCTGGGCACGGGCCCCGTGTGCCCTTATGGTAAAGACGGTACTGTACGCAGGCGGGAGGGAGACGACGAATCGGTGGCGGGCGGCGCGCGTCGGCACCGCCGCGGCCCCGGCCCAGACGACGATGCTCGTTGTTCAGGAGGATCTCTACTAAGAGGGCCTCGCAGGAAATGCATCAGGTACCATCGCACTGTTAACTGCACATCGGTGGACCTTATGCCTTTTGTAATAAACAGAGATCGGACAAATTTGCGACATTGCTCGCAATAATGTGGACATGACTCCAAAATTGATTAAATAATTAATCATTTAATTAATTTCTTACCTGAGGTTTAATTTTGATTCCTAATCAATAAAAAACACAAAGATTTCTTATAATGTAAATTTATTAAAGAAATTAATCAGTATGTTTTCCAAATTTTCTGTAGGTACTCATTTTTTTATATCAATAATATATTTAAGTGCTATTTATTGACGCGGGAACAAAATTAAATCTCAAGTAAAAAATAATTAAATGATTAATTATTTAATCAATTTCGGAGTCTTGTCCACATTATTGCGAGCAATGTCGCAAATTTGTCCGATCTCTGGTAATAAGGCTCACCGATGTACAGTTAGGACTGCTGCTGTTTGTACGACTCACATACAAGACATCCTCCAGACTGAGCATAGTAGCGCTACTCCCTCTGCCACAAATATACGGTAATTTTACTCCATTTTCGAGTCAGTGTCTTTGTGTGACGTCCGTGTCTTTGAACGGACCAATCACGGCACGGGACTCGCTCACCTCGTCCCCCGCACCCCAGTATTTTTGGCAGCATCGGTTTCATGAAATAATTGCTCTAAACTCCGTCTAGAGGGGTCCTAGTCTATGGTACGACTTCATTCGTTAACTGTTACATCTCACATGGGCCATTCGGACTACGGTGTTATTCATAACAATTAAATAAAAAAATAAAAAAACCCCTACCCAATTATGCCAAAAAATGCCTTACATCATTTTGGAAAAGATCTTCAAACTGCTGGATCGATTTTTATCAATCATACCTAAGAAACACCGCAAGGAATTTCGCTTTCGCATAAAAAACCGCATCGAAATCGGTCCATCCGTTTGAGAGCTACGATGCCACAGACAGACATTGGCGTCAAACGTATAACACCCCTCTTGCATCGGGGGTTAAAATTGGAGTTGGATAATAGTCTAGTTCATCTAATCTTATGACGTTGCATGTATATTCATAGTCCTTAACACATTCTCTGCCAAGAACACGATGTGTTTGTGTGTTCATTTTGTGTTGAAAACGGGGCCTCCGGCACCGAAAGTGTTAATTTGGGACCGGAAGTGATATAAGGCCGGCAACGCGCTTACAACCCCTCTGGTGTTGCGAGTGTCCATGGGCGGCGATAATCGCTTACCACCAGGTGATCCGCCTGCTCTTATGCCTCCTATATCATAAAAAAAAAGCGGCCAAGTGCGAGTCGGACTCGCCCATGAAGGGTTCCGTATTTAGGCGATTTATGACGTATTAAAAAAAAACTACTTACTAGATCTCGTTCAAACCAATTTTCGGTGGAATTTTACATGGTAATGTACATAATATATTTCTTTTTAGTTTTATTTTAGAAGTTACAGGGGGGGGGGGGACACACATTTTACCACTTTGGAAGTGTCTCTCGCGCAAACTATTCAGTTTAGAAAAAAATGATATTAGAAACCTCAATATCATTTTTGAAGACCTATCCATAGATGCTCAACACGTATGGGTCTGATGAAAAAAAAATTTTTGAGGTTCAGTTCTAAGTATGGGGAACCCCAAAAATTTATTGTTTTTTTTCTATTTTTGTGTGAAAATCTTAAGGTGACGGTAGAGGTGGGTAAATTTTCAGATTCTGTCAATTTACCCCATTTCACACACAAGCGCACTTCACGCACACTACCTCACTTTACTGGGACAGGTCACTGACCCATCAAGTTTTTTTTAAGATAGCGTTTTGAGTTTAGTGGCCTCCTTTTAGGAAAAGCGTTCCATTGAAAGAAGAAAGAGAAACAATACATTTAATCTTGCTTTCCTTGTCTGTTCATGTCACACGTGACGTATTTAAATTCTAATAATTCATTTGGTTGTTGACAATTTTCTACATTATGGCTTTGTCGAGATACGCGTTTTCTAAAGTTAAACCGAATAAAACCAGATGTCATTAAGTCAGATGTAAAATTTTATTTACTACTCTATACGACTTTTCATAAGGCTCAAAATCAATTAAATGAGAATTTAAATAAATAAAGTTCCGGCAGGGTGCAAAATTTAATTAAGGCGGACAAAATAAAATTTGAAAATATATGGAAACAGTGTTGGCTAATGTACCCCTTTTGTTTCACTATTAAAATAATACAATTAAAATAAAAAATATTATACCGGTATTCCACCGGTATTATTTCAGTGCTGAAGCGATTATCTTCGATCGTAGCCTTGATAATGTAGGTGTTGATAGTTACTTACGGCGGTAGGAGCGGCAATGAACCCCGTGCAGAGTAGAACGTGAGGTGCGTTGGGATAAGTGCACATATCTACTTATAATTCTTTGGCTGGTTGGTAACCCTCTATATTTTATTTTTTGTTTTACTGTTATTAGGTTAAGGGAGTTTTAGGGAGTGAAAAAAAAAATGATTTTCGTTTTATGCGCTCGCGTGATTGCCGATGGATTATAATTAGACAAAAGAACTTGTTTTTCACGCATCGAATGTAGATCCCTATGACACATCCTCCAAGTCTTCTCCAATAATGTTTATACCGTATTTTAATTACCTACCTTAAATGTTACATTTCTAAATATTTTTTTTGTGCTATACATACTTCAAAAAAATCGCTGGAGCGTGCGAATTGCAATTCCGGCTCGTACCAATGAGTTTTTCGGAACTTATGTACGAAATATCATTTGATATTTACCAGTCGCTTTTCGGTGAAGGAAAACATCGTGAGAAAACCGGACTAATCCCAATAAGAGCCTAGTTTACCCCCTATGGGTTGGAAGGTCAGATGGCAGTCGCTTTCATAAAAATTAGTGCCCACGCCAATTTATGGGATTAATTGCCAAGCGGACCCCAGGCTTCCATGAGCCGTGTCAAAATGCCGGGACAACGCGAGGAAGATGATGATGATGTGACACATACTTCCAAAAAAATCTACAAATATTTTACGTGACAACTGCTTATAAGTAAATATTATGTAGGTACACTTATAAAGTATAAAGTAGAAAATATCTTATAGGTACATAATATAAAAACCGATCATGTACGAGTAGGATTCACTATGGGTTCCACAGTTACACATTTTTATTGCATATTTTTTGTTTAAGACCAACTCACCTATTATAGGACATAGGTCTTCCATTAATCTTTTGGCGTTGAACTATTTTTTGTATATGTATTTATGTAATACAATTCTGAGTTAGGTTATGGTACATTTTTGCTCACCTACTTATAATTATGTATTATATCTGATATGTCACATGATACCAAAAATCGCCGCAAAGTTAAAAGTTCATTTATTTACGTTACTCATCTTCGGATCACCGACTTACTACTTCCTTACTTGACATATGTGTACTAAATTTCAATTGAACTAGTCCAGTAGTTACGGTGAAAATTGGCTTTAACAAAATGGCAGACACACGAGTGATCTTATAAGGGAGATTATTTTCCTTGAGTGAATGGTATGCATTTACCCCAATGCACCTCACGTTCCACGCGGCGCGGCGTAATCTGGCCCCTATTTCACCACGGTGACAGGTACGACAAAACATCGCTGTTATTGACGCCATAGGCATCCATGGACTACAGTTACCGCTAACACTGATTTAAACTTTCACGATTTTTACACATTATTAAATTGTACAACGGAACCGCAAAACGTTCAAGCGGATAAACAAGACCAAGTGCGGGTAGTTCGAAAAACTCGCGCGGTTAGAAGATGCTGATGTCAACTTAAGCCAGTCTTCTCCGAGACCACGGGGACAACGCCGTCCTCGAAACGTCGGAGGTAAATCTTAAAACTTAGATACGCGATTAAGTCCCGTTGTACAATTTAATAATACAGTTACCGCTTACCATCGGGCGGGCCGTATTCGTGTTTGCCACCGTCATTGTACCTATTATTAAAAAAAAACTTTATTATATCGGATAAAACAGACATTTCTCTCGCAAAAAAATCTTGTGACAATTGTCACAAGATTTTTCAAAGAATTTTCGGTAAGTCTTGACAGGAAATGAGTTCTGTGTCGCAATTTCGATACAGTTGCCGTGTTTCTTGTGACAATTGTCATTAGCTTCGCAAAATAAGAATTTTTTAGTGGCAATATAATGGAGTTTATTTATTTATTAAAATGTTGGTGGCAAACAAGCACATCGCCCGTCCGATGGTAAGCGGTTACCGTAGCCTATGGAGGCCTGTGACGTCAGCAACAGTGATGTCGACAACTGTCGCACCTGTCACCGTGGTCGTGGTGAAATAGGGGCCAGTAAGTACCTAATAATCGCAGTGATCTTAAGTGTCACAGACCCTACTGGCGCTTAAGTCCTTTATGACAATTTCTGCCTATTTTAAATTGTTAAAAAAAAAAGAAACCGAATAATTATATCGGACTACCGAATTTTCACGAGAATCAGTTGAGAAATGTGATATGCAAAGGAGAAGAATTCGGACATACGAAAGCATTTTTGCCCAAGTTGAAACGGAGACCTTCGCCAACGCTCGGTCAATGATGGTTTAGGTAGAGCTAGCTGCAGAGAAAAGGTACCACCCCTGCATACAATTATCTATCTGGTCGTACCTTTTCTCTGCAGCTGACTGTACACCTATAAAAATGGTTGTCCCTGCTGTAATTTTATACCGGTACCGTACTTTGTATTTCAACCGGTATAGTTTTACCTTCAAAACGAACCGGTATTGATAAATAATAACGGTACCATACCGCTTATACCGTAAAGAAAGCATGATGCAGTCTCTGCTTTGCACAATTATTGTGTGGACAAAATTCTTATAATCACCGAAACATACATACCTACGCACATAATGTCATTGAAATAAAACATTGTTATTTTATAGTAAATTTATATAATACTCGATATATACACATAACAATAACCAGACCGCAGCGGTATTAGCCTGTAAGCTTCATCTCTTGTCTCCAAATCCGCAAAAACTAGTTAGTACTAAATGCTGGTCTTGCTGTTATTTTATTCTTGAAGATTATGGCTTGTTTCTTGATTATTGAGAACAGCACGTAATCGCACACATATAGACGGAACGAACGGCAACAAAGTAGGTGTAGACACTAAGACTTTCAGGTATTAAACGAATTACGCTTCGTATTAATAGGTAAGTAATATTTAAATGAATATATAATATTCTCTAACGTAAATACAAGATTACAATTGACATCAAATGTCATTGACGTACAGAAGTCATATACTTTTTTTTAATGACGCAAAATTGATACCAGCATAATGAAAATCAATCCCAATCAGTAAAACGAGTCTTTAAACTTTTTTCATTTTAAGCGGGTTTTGAAGGAACAAGTTACTTAAATTCAATTGTAATCGTATTGTTTTAGGATAGTTTACTGCTGTTTTCGATCGTTACGACCTGTAAATAACAACAAATCAAATTTTAAATAAATTAATTTACCCTATTTTTTGAAATACAATTTATCTACTGGTATACATTTTCGTATGCGTATATGATGAAATGTCTAAATAATGTCAAAAACGAGCTACGACGAAGTACACGTCTGCTTCGATCCAAGGCCAGCGGCCATCTGACTCGAAGAAGAATTTTGAGTGATGTCGTCAATGTATGGAAATTGTACGAAAGTTTACATTTGGGATTGAATTTCTGTGTTGTATTTGTGAGTAAAAATATAAGTAGATAATAATTTGTTAGTTTAGTTATCTAGCTTTCAAAATCACACAACAACTCAATTACTGTTAAAGGCAAAACTGTAATGCGTGTTGCTCAAACGGAACTCCATATTTTGATTTTTGGATACTTTTAGTGTCGATTTGTAGAGAATTACAGCAAATAAAAAATATTATGCCGTGAAGAGCCGGTACACGGCTTCTTCGTGAACAAATTTACGTATAATTTAATGCAGTTATTAAACATTTCTTGAACAAATTGATTGCACAAAGTGAGCTCTAAATCGAAAACGTCATATACCGTCCCCTTAATGCGGTTCACAGAATACATCTACTTACCAAGTTTCAACAGTATAGTTCTTATAG
Source organism: Cydia amplana (assembly GCF_948474715.1). Classification (NCBI taxonomy): domain Eukaryota; kingdom Metazoa; phylum Arthropoda; class Insecta; order Lepidoptera; family Tortricidae; genus Cydia; species Cydia amplana. Next base: position 1,270,591 of record NC_086090.1, read on the forward strand.
TTTCGGTGAAAAGTGACTGTGACATACGGACGGACAGACGGACAGACAGACAGACATGACGAATCTATAAGGGTTCCGTTTTTTGCCATTTGGCTACGGAACCCTAAAAAAGGTTGGTGACCATTAGGATTTTTTTGGTTAAGAACAGTTTTTTGGTTATACCTTAAGTTGCAATAGAGTGTCTAGAGTGGAATGTGAATTGTGATATCTTGTAACAGATGGTGTCAGGGGTGGAGCTCGCGTCGCCGTCGGCACCTTCGTCGCCCTGCGGCGACAGTCCGCTGCACGCGGCCGCCACCACCACGCACTACCAACGGTATGGTTTAACACGACAGACCCGTGCGAAATCGCCTTATCATACAATACTAGTCCTCATTTTCCTCTCTGGATATTAACTTTAAGATTGGAAAATATTTTGACACAATTTGTTGTATATCAGCCACAGCTATGCCCCTGCGTTTGATTTTTTTCCAATATTTAATTATTATAAGAGTTAGAAGCATTTAAACATTTGTATGACATCTGTTTTTCGTTACTAATTTATACAATAATAAAAAAATCTAATAAAGTAAATTAAGTAAAACGTAGAGGTATAGCTATGGTTAATATACATCAAATAATGTAAAAACATTTTCCATAATGTCAATATCTTCTTCTCTGTCGCACCGCTCTTGACAGAGCGGTCGTGGTCACGTTGAGGCGTCCGCATCGATAGTAGAGGCGGACACAGCTCTTCGCACAATATACAGAGAGGAAAATGGGGACTACGTTTGTATGCAGAAGCGGCTGTCCCCTTTCCTCTAAATATTCCTCCATTGTGACAGACTAAATACGTGTTTTAACTTGTAAATTCCAGTAGTATCAAAACGTAGTAAATGACACTTCTCGGTACGAAGTGAAACATGTCGAGCGTTTTTCGACTTAAAATACGTGAGTGACCCGTTTTTAATATATTTACTATGTCTTTGTCTCACGGAAGTTTTGTTATTAAAATTGCTAAGTATCAAAACGAACATTGTATTGTAGGCCGTCCTCGCTCCACGGTCTGAAGCACAAGCTGGTAGCGGGCGGGGCGGAGGTCCGGCGCGCGTCGCTGCAGCACATGCCGCTGTCGCCGCTCGCTCGGACGCCGTCGCCGTCCCCGCAGCCCCCGCCGCAGTCGCCCACCAGGTAACACCTCGCTCCACGGTCTGAGGCACAAGCTGGTAGCGGGCGGGGCGGAGGTCCGGCGCGCGTCGCTGCAGCACATGCCGCTGTCGCCGCTCGCTCGGACGCCGTCGCCGTCCCCGCAGCCCCCGCCGCAGTCGCCCACCAGGTAACACCTCGCTCCACGGTCTGAGGCACAAGCTGGTAGCGGGCGGGGCGGAGGTCCGGCGCGCGTCGCTGCAGCACATGCCGCTGTCGCCGCTCGCTCGGACGCCGTCGCCGTCCCCGCAGCCCCCGCCGCAGTCGCCCACCAGGTAACACCTCGCTCCACGGTCTGAGGCACAAGCTGGTGGCGGGCGGGGCGGAGGTCCGGCGCGCGTCGCTGCAGCACATGCCGCTGTCGCCGCTCGCTCGGACGCCGTCGCCGTCCCCGCAGCCCCCGCCGCAGTCGCCCACCAGGTAACACCTCGCTCCACGGTCTGAGGCACAAGCTGGTAGCGGGCGGGGCGGAGGTCCGGCGCGCGTCGCTGCAGCACATGCCGCTGTCGCCGCTCGCTCGGACGCCGTCGCCGTCCCCGCAGCCCCCGCCGCAGTCGCCCACCAGGTAACACCTCGCTCCACGGTCTGAGGCACAAGCTGGTAGCGGGCGGGGCGGAGGTCCGGCGCGCGTCGCTGCAGCACATGCCGCTGTCGCCGCTCGCTCGGACGCCGTCGCCGTCCCCGCAGCCCCCGCCGCAGTCGCCCACCAGGTAACACCTCGCTCCACGGTCTGAGGCACAAGCTGGTAGCGGGCGGGGCGGAGGTCCGGCGCGCGTCGCTGCAGCACATGCCGCTGTCGCCGCTCGCTCGGACGCCGTCGCCGTCCCCGCAGCCCCCGCCGCAGTCGCCCACCAGGTAACACCTCGCTCCACGGTCTGAGGCACAAGCTGGTGGCGGGCGGGGCGGAGGTCCGGCGCGCGTCGCTGCAGCACATGCCGCTGTCGCCGCTCGCTCGGACGCCGTCGCCGTCCCCGCAGCCCCCGCCGCAGTCGCCCACCAGGTAACACCTCGCTCCACGGTCTGAGGCACAAGCTGGTGGCGGGCGGGGCGGAGGTCCGGCGCGCGTCGCTGCAGCACATGCCGCTGTCGCCGCTCGCTCGGACGCCGTCGCCGTCCCCGCAGCCCCCGCCGCAGTCGCCCACCAGGTAACACCTCGCTCCACGGTCTGAGGCACAAGCTGGTAGCGGGCGGGGCGGAGGTCCGGCGCGCGTCGCTGCAGCACATGCCGCTGTCGCCGCTCGCTCGGACGCCGTCGCCGTCCCCGCAGCCCCCGCCGCAGTCGCCCACCAGGTAACACCTCGCTCCACGGTCTGAGGCACAAGCTGGTAGCGGGCGGGGCGGAGGTCCGGCGCGCGTCGCTGCAGCACATGCCGCTGTCGCCGCTCGCTCGGACGCCGTCGCCGTCCCCGCAGCCCCCGCCGCAGTCGCCCACCAGGTAACACCTCGCTCCACGGTCTGAGGCACAAGCTGGTGGCGGGCGGGGCGGAGGTCCGGCGCGCGTCGCTGCAGCACATGCCGCTGTCGCCGCTCGCTCGGACGCCGTCGCCGTCCCCGCAGCCCCCGCCGCAGTCGCCCACCAGGTAACACCTCGCTCCACGGTCTGAGGCACAAGCTGGTAGCGGGCGGGGCGGAGGTCCGGCGCGCGTCGCTGCAGCACATGCCGCTGTCGCCGCTCGCTCGGACGCCGTCGCCGTCCCCGCAGCCCCCGCCGCAGTCGCCCACCAGGTAACACCTCGCTCCACGGTCTGAGGCACAAGCTGGTAGCGGGCGGGGCGGAGGTCCGGCGCGCGTCGCTGCAGCACATGCCGCTGTCGCCGCTCGCTCGGACGCCGTCGCCGTCCCCGCAGCCCCCGCCGCAGTCGCCCACCAGGTAACACCTCGCTCCACGGTCTGAGGCACAAGCTGGTAGCGGGCGGGGCGGAGGTCCGGCGCGCGTCGCTGCAGCACATGCCGCTGTCGCCGCTCGCTCGGACGCCGTCGCCGTCCCCGCAGCCCCCGCCGCAGTCGCCCACCAGGTAACACCTCGCTCCACGGTCTGAGGCACAAGCTGGTGGCGGGCGGGGCGGAGGTCCGGCGCGCGTCGCTGCAGCACATGCCGCTGTCGCCGCTCGCTCGGACGCCGTCGCCGTCCCCGCAGCCCCCGCCGCAGTCGCCCACCAGGTAACACCTCGCTCCACGGTCTGAGGCACAAGCTGGTGGCGGGCGGGGCGGAGGTCCGGCGCGCGTCGCTGCAGCACATGCCGCTGTCGCCGCTCGCTCGGACGCCGTCGCCGTCCCCGCAGCCCCCGCCGCAGTCGCCCACCAGGTAACACCTCGCTCCACGGTCTGAGGCACAAGCTGGTAGCGGGCGGGGCGGAGGTCCGGCGCGCGTCGCTGCAGCACATGCCGCTGTCGCCGCTCGCTCGGACGCCGTCGCCGTCCCCGCAGCCCCCGCCGCAGTCGCCCACCAGGTAACACCTCGCTCCACGGTCTGAGGCACAAGCTGGTAGCGGGCGGGGCGGAGGTCCGGCGCGCGTCGCTGCAGCACATGCCGCTGTCGCCGCTCGCTCGGACGCCGTCGCCGTCCCCGCAGCCCCCGCCGCAGTCGCCCACCAGGTAACACCTCGCTCCACGGTCTGAGGCACAAGCTGGTGGCGGGCGGGGCGGAGGTCCGGCGCGCGTCGCTGCAGCACATGCCGCTGTCGCCGCTCGCTCGGACGCCGTCGCCGTCCCCGCAGCCCCCGCCGCAGTCGCCCACCAGGTAACACCTCGCTCCACGGTCTGAGGCACAAGCTGGTAGCGGGCGGGGCGGAGGTCCGGCGCGCGTCGCTGCAGCACATGCCGCTGTCGCCGCTCGCTCGGACGCCGTCGCCGTCCCCGCAGCCCCCGCCGCAGTCGCCCACCAGGTAACACCTCGCTCCACGGTCTGAGGCACAAGCTGGTAGCGGGCGGGGCGGAGGTCCGGCGCGCGTCGCTGCAGCACATGCCGCTGTCGCCGCTCGCTCGGACGCCGTCGCCGTCCCCGCAGCCCCCGCCGCAGTCGCCCACCAGGTAACACCTCGCTCCACGGTCTGAGGCACAAGCTGGTAGCGGGCGGGGCGGAGGTCCGGCGCGCGTCGCTGCAGCACATGCCGCTGTCGCCGCTCGCTCGGACGCCGTCGCCGTCCCCGCAGCCCCCGCCGCAGTCGCCCACCAGGTAACACCTCGCTCCACGGTCTGAGGCACAAGCTGGTGGCGGGCGGGGCGGAGGTCCGGCGCGCGTCGCTGCAGCACATGCCGCTGTCGCCGCTCGCTCGGACGCCGTCGCCGTCCCCGCAGCCCCCGCCGCAGTCGCCCACCAGGTAACACCTCGCTCCACGGTCTGAGGCACAAGCTGGTGGCGGGCGGGGCGGAGGTCCGGCGCGCGTCGCTGCAGCACATGCCGCTGTCGCCGCTCGCTCGGACGCCGTCGCCGTCCCCGCAGCCCCCGCCGCAGTCGCCCACCAGGTAACACCTCGCTCCACGGTCTGAGGCACAAGCTGGTGGCGGGCGGGGCGGAGGTCCGGCGCGCGTCGCTGCAGCACATGCCGCTGTCGCCGCTCGCTCGGACGCCGTCGCCGTCCCCGCAGCCCCCGCCGCAGTCGCCCACCAGGTAACACCTCGCTCCACGGTCTGAGGCACAAGCTGGTGGCGGGCGGGGCGGAGGTCCGGCGCGCGTCGCTGCAGCACATGCCGCTGTCGCCGCTCGCTCGGACGCCGTCGCCGTCCCCGCAGCCCCCGCCGCAGTCGCCCACCAGGTAACACCTCGCTCCACGGTCTGAGGCACAAGCTGGTGGCGGGCGGGGCGGAGGTCCGGCGCGCGTCGCTGCAGCACATGCCGCTGTCGCCGCTCGCTCGGACGCCGTCGCCGTCCCCGCAGCCCCCGCCGCAGTCGCCCACCAGGTAACACCTCGCTCCACGGTCTGAGGCACAAGCTGGTGGCGGGCGGGGCGGAGGTCCGGCGCGCGTCGCTGCAGCACATGCCGCTGTCGCCGCTCGCTCGGACGCCGTCGCCGTCCCCGCAGCCCCCGCCGCAGTCGCCCACCAGGTAACACCTCGCTCCACGGTCTGAGGCACAAGCTGGTGGCGGGCGGGGCGGAGGTCCGGCGCGCGTCGCTGCAGCACATGCCGCTGTCGCCGCTCGCTCGGACGCCGTCGCCGTCCCCGCAGCCCCCGCCGCAGTCGCCCACCAGGTAACACCTCGCTCCACGGTCTGAGGCACAAGCTGGTGGCGGGCGGGGCGGAGGTCCGGCGCGCGTCGCTGCAGCACATGCCGCTGTCGCCGCTCGCTCGGACGCCGTCGCCGTCCCCGCAGCCCCCGCCGCAGTCGCCCACCAGGTAACACCTCGCTCCACGGTCTGAGGCACAAGCTGGTGGCGGGCGGGGCGGAGGTCCGGCGCGCGTCGCTGCAGCACATGCCGCTGTCGCCGCTCGCTCGGACGCCGTCGCCGTCCCCGCAGCCCCCGCCGCAGTCGCCCACCAGGTAACATCACGTTGAAACCATTGAACTGTAACTAAATTATAATATCAGTTAAGTATGTGATGTCCATCATAATCATGGTGTAAATGTACACATGTGTACAAACAGTAACACTCCTAACTGTACATCGGTGGACCTTATTACAAAAGGCACAAGGTCCACCGATTACAGTTAACAGTGTGGGCGATGATACATACCACATAATATAAAAATTTTACCTTCCAATAAAATTATTATTATGTTTCCTTCCACGTCTGAGATCTTCATTGAGAGCGTAACGCCTCCGGTGACCGATAGATGCCGCTAGCGTCTATGTAGTCGCTCCGCCGCCTCGCCGTGACGTAGTTCCGCTTCCCTTTCCTGCAAACAGACGCCCGCCCCCCGCCACTCGCCGCCGCTATGTCATTGTTGAGAAGTACCGTCGGTATAAAAGTAGCCTAGTAGCCTGCCAGGAAGGCATTACTCAGATCTCAGACGTGGAAGGAAACATAATAATAATTTTATTGGAAGGTAAAATTTTTATATTATGTGTTCCGTTCCACGTCTGAGATCTTCATTGAGACCTGTTTATTATCTCCTGGTGGCGAGTCAGCGGGCGCGCAAGCGTTAGGGCTACACCTACTGTCATATAACTCAGAGAAAGAATAAATATATACGCCTTATTGCAACCCATGAAATCACAATAACTCGTTATAATGATGCATTTACAGGAAATTGAGAATTCAAACTGTAATCCCAGGTTCGAATCTGACGTTAAACTGGTTTGAGAGATTTCTCATTCGAAATCGCATCCGATCCGCAGAATCTTGGCGATAGGATCGTCTAAAGAAAGAGTCATGTTCCCAATTAACTTAAGCCAAAATATCGCTAAGTAATTGGATAGTTTTCCAGCTAATTTAGTGATTAGGTACATCATGGATCGAAAGCAATCGTAGGCGAGGCCGGATTGGATGAGACTACTGTGTCTGAAGGAAATAAGCGCAGTGTCCCCTAACATTTTGTGTAATTCTCACAAGTTGACGTACCCAGACTACCTACTGGGTCTATACTTTATTCCGAAGCTTCTAAGAGAGTCCAGTCGGTGAGACACGTTATCTGGTTTAGAACCGAATTTCGGACACAAAATAATAGCGTCAAAGTTATCTGTGTAATTGCCTGGGCTACAGTGTAGTAGGGTAAGGTCATTGACCCTGCGGCCTGATGCTAACAGTAAAGGTGCAGCAGCTCTTCTATATAGGTACGTTGTAGGATTATTCAAGTTAGGGCAAGTAATTTGAATAAGATTTCTCGCGTCCCAAGCTGGTGGTTTGGGAGGCGCGGGTCTCGCTATTAATGATGATGGAAGAAGGCATAGTGTCCGATAGTGGTTCACATACAGCACTTGTTACAGGCTTCTGAACAAGTATAATACTGAAAGCTAACATGGAGAATAGAAATAGATGTCTGAGATAGCTTGCTACTTCACTGGGTATTAGAGGTACCTGGCAGTCGATCTCATTTTTGATGCACCATGAAGATCATTTCTGCATTGTGGGCGTACAGCGACCTCGACAAGGGGACGATCTAGGGAGTGCTCCCCGGTACTGGTTTTCTAGACAACCAGTACCGGAACCGGAAATACCCGGTTATCGCCGGCTCGGTGTTGGAGCGTCCTATCTGACAGGAGCTACGCCTCGATTCTTAATGTCGTTGACTTGTAAGGGACGGTGGTCTGACGTTGTGTTCACTAGGACCGCCAGTAAATTGCAAGCTTACCACAGCTGCGAGAAAGCTCTCCTCATCACGCCGTCACAGTAAACAGACTAGCCTGGGAGGTGGAGATATCCATGCCAAGTTGTATCACCGGCAGCTGCCAAACGCGTCGTGGTAGCACTTCAAAGAGTCGGTTAAGACATACCGTGGTACAGTGCGAGGGCTCTCGAAAGCGGAGAGGCCGACCAACAGGTGCCTATCAGGCGAAGATAGTCTCGGCGGCTTCTGGGCGCAGCTGCCACTCGGGGGACGCAGTGACTTTTTGATAAACCGTCGCCTTTGGGGGTTATACCGACCTGGTAAGTAGCAAGGAACCAGCGCGAACTATAGACGATCTGCTGGCATCAGCAGTTTTTTCGACAACCGTAGTAACGGTTGTATGTTTGTAGTACACTCCTGTCGGCAGCGCTGCAGGTGCGGCCCGTTAACGATTACTCTCCACTTGAAGGGCCTCACTTCGTACATTGTCTACCATTATTAACGGACTACAGGTATAAGGTGAGGACTACGACGGTGCAATCTCCATAAACTAACGTTTGCGAATTTGAGACTGAACAGGAGGCATCGAGTATAGTTTCTGTTAGAAACTCGGCAGCAAGGCAGGTCTGTATGTTGAGAAAACGAAAAACCTTCAGTCAAACTTGTATAGGAGCATGGTAGCATGCTTTTAAGGAAATCGCACTGATGAAATCAAGTCTAAAATCGATTTTGGCGCTTTGCTTAACAAAACTGTTTCGATAAAATCGAAGACAGACAGATGGAAACTGCTGTACGGATATGATGGTCGTTCTTGTCTACGTGACAGCGTGATAAAACGGTGTCCGTCACTTTCTTTCCCACGGTGTTAAACAGTGACAGTTATTTTATCACGTGGATAAAGATGGATAAAGCTATCCATAATAGGCTGGCTGGAGTCCTCCTGGCCCCTTTTTCTTGGCACCGAAAACACAAGCTCGTTCAGGCGCAGCGGGTTTATTTGTCCCATTTTGTTTATTAGGGGCTTGGCGAACGAGTTCGTCTTTGTAAGACGGAACTTAAGCTGGAGAGCGCGGGCAAGCAGAGAGATAATTATGTGAACACTGCAAACCTTTTCAATGCCTTCAACCTCGGTTTTGAGCGGAGCACACGGGACCTTGTCTGCCGTCGCCTTGGCGACGGAGGAATCCTTAACCGAAAGCAAGAGTTCAGCGGTCTGCTCGTGCTGTTGCACCATAGCTATAAGCGCCTGCGTACCTCAATGGGGCCATGTGGACAGGGAAAACTGGTACCGTGGTACACGTGGCGCCGGACGGCGGCGGCGTGGCGCCCGGCCGGCGTCGGCTTGGCGGGCTGCATCGACGCGGCCGCTGGCGATATCATTGGGAACGGCAACAGGTAAGTTTTCTTACGAACAGAACATGGGTGCCATTGCAAAGGACGACAGCGTCGTACTTGCAGCATCGACGTAATTGCCGGCGCTATCATGGCAACCGCCGCCGCTCGGAAGGTGCCGGTGCGTGAGGTGGGCGGCGCCATCATGGCGGCAGCCACCGCCAGCTCGGGAGGCGCCGGCGCGTGACGCGAGAGGCGCCATCGTGGCGGCAGCCATCGCCAGCTCGGGAGGCGCCGGCGCGTGACGCGAGAGGCGCCATCGTGGCGGCAGCCCCGCCAGCTCGGGTGGCGCCGGCGCGTGACGTGAGGCGCCATCTTGGCGGCAGCCACCGACAGCTCGGGTGGCGCCATCGTGGCGGCAGCCACCAACAGCTCGGGAGGCGCCGGCGCGTGACGCGAGAAGCGCTATCGTGGCGGCAGCCACCGCCAGCTCAGGAGGCGCCGGCGCGTGACGCGAGAGGCGCCATCGTGGCGGCAGCCACCGACATCTCGGGAGGCGCCGGCGCGTGACGCGAGAAGCGCCATCGTGGCGGCAGAGGCGCCGGCGCGTGACGTGAGAGGCGCCATCGTGGCGGCAGCCACCAACAGCTCGGGAGGCGCCGGCGCGTGACGCGAGAACCGCCATCGTGGCGGCAGCCACCATCAGCTCGGGAGGCGCCGGCGCGTGACGCGAGAAGCGCCATCGTGGCGGCAGCCACCGCCAGCTCGGGTGGCGCCGGCGCGCGACGCGAGAGGCGCCATCGTGGCGGCAGCCACCGACAGCTTGGGAGGCGCCGGCGCGTGACGCGAGAGGCGCCATCGTGGCGGCAGCCACCGCCAGTTCGGGAGGCGCCGGCGTGCGACGCGAGAGGCGCCATCGTGGCGGCAGCCACCTACAGCTTGGGAGGTGCCGGCGCGTGACGCGAGAAGCGCCATCGTGGCGGCAGCCACCGCCAGCTCGGGAGGCGCGTGACGCGAGAGGCGCCATCGTGGCGGCAGCCACCGACAGCTTGGGAGGCGCCGGCGCGTGACGCGAGAAGCGCCATCGTGGCGGCAGCCACTGCCAGCTCGGGAGGCGCCGGCGCGTGACGCGAGAGGTGCCATCGTGGCGGCCAGCTCGGGAGTCGCCGGTGCGTGAGGCGAGAGGCGCCATCGTGGCGGTCAGCTCGAGAGGCGCCGGTGCGCGAGGCGGGCGGCACCCTTGTGGCGGCCCGCCACCGGCTCGCAGGTGCGTGAGGCGAGAGGCGCCATCGCGCCGATGCGCATGATGGACGTTGAGGCGTCGATGCGCGTGGCGGGCAGCGCCACCGTAGCGTCTTTCGCCGGCACTTCGGCGTGGCGGCTGGCGCCACCATGGTGGCGTAGTTGCACGCAACATCACGGCGACACTGTTGCCCGACGCCTTGATAGACGGCAACCGGCGCGGCGAACGGCCCCGCCGCTGTACTAGTAGTGTTTCCACAGAGTGGCTTCCACGTAACTTACCTTCCTTCCACTTTGAGCAGTCGAGATGCAGTAGCGTGCTCCTCGTGGTCTGGTCCGCCTTCACCTTGGCGCCAGGACGGGACCGAGAGGTTCGCGATCCACCCGCGCCGCGACCGCAGCAACAGGAGCGAGCGCGTGACGTCTCTCGGAGTCCCGCGGACCGGAAGGGCCTGCGCCGCGACACTTCGGGCGCCGGCCCGCAGCGTCGCGGCGTCTCGGAGTCACCTCGGACGACAAGAGAAAGTCGACGGCGCCGACGCGGCGAACGACACGAACTGTCGCGTCGGAAACTAACAACACGAGGTAATACTCCCGGGCTCCGAGCACGAGCACCGACCTCGGCCGACACCTGCGGTAATCGGACGAGAACCGGGGCTTTAGCGTCCAAGTAGGCATTCACAATGCGCTTCCGAACGCCAAATACAGCTAGAATATCATTAAACTGCCTTACCAGATGGTTTGAGACAATCCAAACCTATCCTATTGCAGCGCGGCCCCGGCACCCCACCGCGCCGGGCCGGCCCCGCTCCCCGCGGCAGGCACGATGACGCACGTTCCTCTCCGATGCGGATTCCTACTTCACTCTCGAAAATGCGAGTTAACGGTAACGATTTTAGCAGCATGGCATGTAAAAGATAATTTAGCAAGAAAAAAGTGGGTAGAATCGAAAAGCACCGTTGGAAGATCGATCCCGAGACCGCCAAAAGACTAGTAGTGGCGATCTCTGGCTATATCTCGCTATTTAATCGAACAAACTTTGGATCGGAAATTTTTTAAAGCGCCATGCTGCAAAAATGTTCGCAAAAAAATTTGCGGACCATCGGTCAGGACGGTCGACGAAACAATGTCATAGCGGCGGCGAGTGGCGGGGGGCGGGCGTCTGTTTGCAGGAAAGGGAAGCGGAACTACGTCACGGCGAGGCGGCGGAGCGACTACATAGACGCTAGCGGCATCTATCGGTCACCGGAGGCGTTACGCTCTCAATGAAGATCTCAGACGTGGAACGGAACACATAATATATATTTGACTTTATTTTACATTTTCAAAGGGTACATACACATTACTTCATTTTAACTGAATGTCTGCACTCATTTTACGCACGATATTCATTCTCTCAGAAATTAGTTCGGTCTTATTATATTCTAATATACTGTCACATCTCGTTCTTTCAAAATGAAGCTATTATTTCATGTATAACATAAGCGAAAGTGTAATTTAAGGTGCAGGAGGTTAAGCTGCCAGAATATTTAAATATCGTAGCGATTTTTTAGATCAATAATCTTGAGGCCTTTCTCTAGTAACTTCATCGATTCGAAACCTGATTTTTTCATTTTCACCCGATAAAAAAAAATAGGAACATAAGTTTAAAACGCACCTAAAAATTTGTAAAAATGTTTGCACAAAAACTAAAAATATGAAAATTTATTTTTTACTTTTTGTACACGATTGTCAAACTTTCACTTTGTTACTGGTGAGATCATTTTCACGCGTGCGTTTCGATATACATTGGTGCTTGTACCTGTGCCTGTGCTTCCGTGACTAACCCCCCGGCGGTCAGCAGCCGCTGCGAGGCGCGCAGCCCGTCGCCGCTGGCCGCGCGCGAGTGCGGGCGCCGCGCGTGGGCGCGCCGCGACCCCGCCTCGCCTCTACTACGCCGCGCGCTCTCGCCTGACAGGTGACGTGGCCTTTACTCCTGTCCATGGACAGCTACTGTTACACATGCTGATTTCTAGCACGAAAGCATGCCACTATTGAGCAATTGCTACTTAGTAGCATGTGTGTCGAAACATTGCTAATAATGAGCATGCTCGTTTTGAGTTTGCTCAAAAATCAACGGTCGTGCGATTTTTGGGCATGCTACCTGCAGCGCGGGTGGAGAGGGGCGTGCTTTTAGCGCGTGTGAACAGGTTTGCTTATTGAGCATGCTAGTATCGATCAGTCGTTTGCAACAGGTGCGCATGAACAATTTTAACGCCAAAATGTCTCGCTGGGGCGACGAAAAAACGCTCAAATTTGTAAATTTGTATCGAAATAACGAGTGCTTGTGGAATCCCCGCATACCGCATAGCTGTTTGATTGTCCATAGCTTTGTTTGAACTGACAGAGAGCGAGAGAGCACGCTATAAAATAGCATGTGTATTTGGAGTGTTTGCTTTGAGTATGCTTATTCAGGAGCATACTTAAAACTAGCATGCGTATTGCTAGCAAATGTAAACTGCTCATAAGCATGCTCGTATTGAGCATACTCAATAGCACGCTTTTTAGCATGCTATTTTAGAGCATGTGTAACAGTACCTTTAGTGTAAGGCCTGAGTGGACGCTCGAAGCGGAGCGTCCGGCGGGGCGTGCAGCGTGGCGTCGAGCTCCCAAGGGATTTGAGCAGCGTGCACTAAGGCCGCGCCTATACGCTTGCATTTGTTTAACATGCACGCCGCACGCCCCGCCCCGCTGCACGCCCAACTCGAGCCTCCACTCAGGCCTTACACTTACGCTTATTTCACATGGAGGCGGAAGAGTGAGACAGTACAGTTCACTCTCCTGCCTCCGTTTGGGCCTTCTAGTCTCCTAGTGGAACGTTGGGTGGGTCGAGCTTGGCGTCGAGCGTCCGATCGCTCGCATATAGTGCGACATAAAATAGTAGAAATTAAATAAAATGGAACTAAAATTTCATACTAAATTGTTGCCATGTTTAAGCATTTTATGTCAAAACTATACGGACGCCCCGCTGCAAGCTAACGGGACCGTGAAGTCGCGGCAAACCACGCGAACGGGAAGCGAGACTGAATTATTTATGTTTTTGTGTTCAATTATTCGTCGACCTATTTGTTTTCACTTAAACAACGAAATATTATAATGTTCAAACAATGCTAAATATACATCTGTGGGTTGAACCGAAGGCTTTTTTATGTTCAGGATCATACTGTTGCTTCGTAACATTGGTTCGGAATCTCTTGTCACATAAATATCGCTCAAATCTTTCATTCATTTTGCGTTTTTTAAGGGGATAACTTGTCGCATTTCATTCATTTTAGGAGTTTAATTTTAATCCACTCCACCATTCCAAAGAATGTATACTATAAGGCAGGGGTCACCAAATGGCGGACTGCGGGCCCATCCGGACCGCAGACCTATATTATTTATTTGCTTATTTAATAAACTCAAAGAGAAACGGACCGCGATGGTCATTTTATTTTAAAAACCCGACCCCTGAAGCAACTAACTGGTGACCCCTGCTAAGGTATATATACAGTTTTTTTTATAATTATGCTTATTATTATTTTTTTGAGGCCCACTTCCACCAGCGGTTAAACCGTTAACCTAGTGTCAAATTGTGCTGGTGACCATGGTAACTCCAGTCTTAACCGGGTGACCCCGGGTTAGTGGAATGCAAGTAAACAACTTGTGCTCAAGAGTACCAGGCTCACATAAATCAAAACAACCATCCCATCGCAGACTGCACCCGCGCTCCGCCGAGTCCAAGTGCTCGATCTCCCCGCTGTGCTGCGGCGGCGGCGGCGTGACGGCCGTGTCCGTGTCGGGCCCCGCGCGGCGCGGCGTGGTGTGGCGCGCGCCTGCTGTGGCCGCGCCGCCCGACCCCCCGCCGCCGGACAAGGAGGAACCACCGCTGCCCAGGATAGCCGAGGAAAAGGACTCGCCTACCCACCATGCCAAGATCGCGCCCAACAGGTATAGTTTGTAGCTTTCTAATAGACCCCGAAGGCTAATCCTATTGTCTATTGTTAAGAACCGCTCGTGCCACGTGCCACAACCACCTGCATAAAAAATCGGTACTTCGGTTACTGAGTGCCGGCGAGTCGGACGCTACAGAACCAGTCTAAAATGTGTCATCGAGATGCGTAACAAAGGCACGTTATCGGAGAGCGCACCTACACTGGTTTTTTGAGCGTTGGACTAGCCCGCGCTCAGGTGCCAAATAGAATAATGAAGACCCTTTTTTGCAGGTAAGTAGCACGTGCGGTTTTACTGAACAATATACAATAGGATTAGTCTTCGGGGTCTATTAGAAAGCTACAAACTATACGCCAATGATTTTTTCTTCCTCGCGTTGTCCCGGCATTTTGGCACGGCTCATGGGAGCCTGGGGTCCGCTTGGCAACTAATCCCAGTAATTGGCGTGGGCACTAGTTTTTACGAAAGCGACTGCCATCTGACCTTCCAACCCAGAGGGTAAACTAGGCCCGTATTGGGATTAGTCCGGTTTCCTCACGATGTTTTCCTTCACCGAAAAGCGACTGGTAAATATCAAATGATATATCGTACATAAGTTCCGAAAAACTCATTGGTACGAGCCGGGGTTCGAACCCGCGACCTCCGGATTGCAAGTCGCACGCTCTTACCGCTAGGCCACCAGCGCTCTTAATTTTTTTAGATTTATAAGTAAAAATAGGTTATAGGCGTTCCAAAATTGATGCGCTTACCTTGTGACTAATTGTACAAGTTGCCTTTAGTCGCGGCTGGACAAGCGAGAAATGTGCACGTGCTAACGGGAGCTCGTTAGCACGTGCACACCGAAGGCGAAGAGACGAGCTTATGTTTAACAACGAGTATGACAGATGGATGGATAACAGATTTCTTCGCAGGCTCAGAAATAAATATGGAAGTATTTTTTGTACTCCTCGAATATGAGTATAACCTATCTATAGTTATATAATATCATTGAGGTACGCTTGGAGATTTCTGGCAGGAACAAGTAACCCAGGGACTCGACTATCTACACTTTTTTTGTAGAAACCAAATCGAAAATGGATCATAATAAGTAGGCGATGTAAGCCCTGCTAAACCCTGAGGTGTAACTGGACTAATCCAGTTTCCTTGCCAGTTGAACACACTTGTTAAGAGACCCTGAGACAAGACAAGAACAAGTGGTGTACTTCCTTTTAAAATAAATCCATAACTTGTACTATAATCGAAGCGCTGGTGGCCTAGCGGTAAGAACGTGCGACTTGCAATCCGGAGGTCGCGGGTTCGAACCCCGGCTCGTACCAATGAGTTTTTCGGAACTTATGTACGAAATATCATTTGATATTTACCAGTCGCTTTTCGGTGAAGGAAAACATCGTGAGGAAACCGGACTAATCCCAATACGGGCCTAGTTTACCCTCTGGGTTGAAAGGTCAAATAGCAGTCGCTTTCGTAAAACTAGTGCCCACGCCAATTACTGGGATTAGTTGCCAAGCGGACCCCAGGCTCCCATGAGCCGTGGCAAAATGCCGGGACAACGCGAGGAAGATGATGAACTTGTACTATAATCTTATCAATCAATATTGTTATCCCCAGGACCCCTGCCAAGCAGATGACCCCGAGCATCTTCACGTCCTCGCCGAAGACGAGCCTCGAGAAGACCTTCGACGCGTCTAATTCTTTCGCGTCTTTGTCTCTGTCCGACGAGTCCTTCGCACCTGACACCTCTGTGGACCTGGATACTTCGAGAGACACAACTATTGGTAAGAAACGTCTGTGAATACTTATGATGTAGACCTTCGAAACTCTTTCGCGTCTCTCTCTCTCTCCGACGAGTCCTTCGCACCTGACACCTCTGTGGACCTGGATACTTCGAGAGACACAACTATTGGTAAGAAACTTATGATGTAGACCTTCGACGCGTCCAACTCTTTCGCGTCTCTCTCTCTCTCCGACGAGTCCTTCGCACCTGACACCTCTGTGAACCTGGATACTTCGATAGACACAACTATTGGTAAGAAACTTATGATGTAGACCTTCGACTCGTCTAACTCTTTCGCGTCTCTGTTTCTCTCCGACGAGTCTTTCGCACCTGACAGCTCTGTGGACCTGGATACTTCGAGAGACACAACTATTGGTAAGAAACGTCTGTGAATACTTATGATAACCTTCGACGCGTCCAACTCCTTCGCGTCTCTGTCTCTCTCCGACGAGTCCTTCGCACCTGACACCTCTGTGGACCTGGATACTTCGAGAGACACAACTATGTAAGAAACGTCTGTGAATACTTATGATAACCTTCGACGCGTCCAACTCTTTCGCGTCTCTCTCTCTCCGACGAATCCTTCGCACCTGACACCTCTGTGGACCTGGATACTTCGAGAGACACAACTATTGGTAAGAAACTTATGATGTAGACCTTCGACGCGTCCAACTCTTTCGCGTCTCTGTTTCTCTCCGACGACGACGAGTCCTTCGCACCTGACAGCTCTGTGGACCTGGATACTTCGAGAGACACAACTATTGGTAAGAAACGTCTGTGAATACTTATGATGTAGACCTTCGAAACTCTTTCGCGTCTCTCTCTCTCTCCGGTGAGTCCTCTCTGTGGACCTGGATATTTCGAGAGACACAACTATTGGTAAGAAACGTCTGTGAATACTTATGATGTAGACCTTCGAAACTCTTTCACGTCTCTGTCTCTCTCCGATGAATTATTTGCACTTGACACCTCCGTGGACTTGGATACTTCGAGAGACACAACTATTGGTAAGAAACTTATGATGTAGACCTTCGACTCGTCTAACTCTTTCGCGCCTCTGTCTCTCTCCGACGAGTCCTTCGCACCTGACACCTCTGTGGACTTGGATACTTCGAGAGACACAACTATTGGTAAGAAACGTCTGTGAATACTTATGATGTAGACCTTCGAAACTCTTTCGTGTCTCTGTCTCTCTCCGATGAATTATTTGCACCTGACACCTCTGTGGACCTGGATACTTCGAGAGACACAACTATTGGTAAAAAACGTTTGTCCAAGGAGTCTTTCGCACCTGATGCATTGGAAACGCATGTGACACCACCGGGATTGCAGGCTAGGGGTACGCTTACCATCAGGCGGGCCGTATGCTTGTTTGCCACCAAAGTGGTATAAAAAAAACTTCTGTGGACTTCAACAAGTCTTTCGATGAGAAAATGTATAAAGCTTTCTAAATAATAACAGTGGAGGAGTATTTCTGTCTACTGCAAATAAATCAGTTTACCATATATAAAAGAAGTCTACTGTATTACTAATATGTATTTTTCCTACAGACAACCTCCGCCTTGACGAAAGTCGTTCCAGCACGGACAACAGCTCAATACTCTCCGAGGACAAAGAGAAGAAACCAGAAGACAAAAAGAAGACACTCCCACAAGAAACACCCGAACAGCCTAAAGACAAAACCAGAAAGAAGTCCGACTCCAGTCTCAAAGAAGAGGATAAACCAAAGGAGAAAAGCAAAAAGGAGAAACCAGAGTTGAAAAAGCAAGATTCTATAAAGAAAGTCGAATTAAAAGAAGCCACAAAAGAAGATAAAAGAGAGAAAGCAATGGAAAGAACGGGGTCTGTGAAGAGAGTGGAAAGCAAACAAGAGAAAGCGGAGGCGAAGAAACAGGAAAAGTTGGAGAGGCAGGAAAAAGCGGAGATTAAGAAACAGGAGAAGATTGAGAAGAGAACGGAGGGGAAGAAGGAAGTGCTAAAGAGACAGGAGTCTGTGGACACGATGAAGGTATTTGACATTTTTGTTGACTTTACATGTTTACTTCTTTCTGTACTAGCGACCCGCTCCGGTTCGCACGGGTTGACAAAACCTAAACCTTCCTCTTGGATAAGTCTATCTATTAAAAAAAAACCGCATCAAAATCCGTTGCGTAGTTTTAAAGATCTAAGCATACATAGGGACAGACAGCGGGAAGCGACTGTTTGCTCCGGACATTATGCAAAAACTATTACCACGAATCATATGGCGCCTGACAGCGCTATCTTCTTCAGCAGTCCTACTCTAGCTATCTTTGATCATAGGATATTTAAGGCCTAATAAGGCAAAGTCCAAAATGGTGGAGTTCAATTTTGTATATTTACCGATATCTTTCTGCTTTATTAAGGTTTAAGACACACCGTAAGACATAGTTGCGGTATTTCCGGACCGATACGACCTCCAAACAAGGATAGAGCGTACTCCCATCTTAAAGGCTAGCCACGCACTTACAACCCCTCTGGTGTTGCGGGTGTCCATGGGTGACGGTAATCGCTTACCATCAGGCGATTCCTCTTCTAAAGTATAGATCTATACCTAGTTCGTTTTTTAGCAATAGAAAAAAGGTAAACAATCTTGACTTGTCTTTTTATTGAAAAACACTTGAATAATAAGTCACGGCAAATATGTAACATTATAATGATTGTTTAAATTCTTTTTCTTTCATAAGTAATAGTTGCTAATAAAAAAAAGGGTTTAAAGACACACAATATCGCGTAGTCTTTTTCTAATGCTAGAAAAGTTTAACCTATTTGATTGTTAATTCTTAACACCGATTTAAGCTTTCACGTTTTTTACACATTATTAAATTGTACAACGGGACTTAATCGCCAATTCACTTGATTAACAAACGGGACTTAATTGTCAATTCTTATCCAAATCCGGTCTGTGTTTGCATGATTGATCAAGAAAACGTTGAAATTGTTCCAGTGCCCAGAGCCGACGGAGACGGAATGCCGCTCCAAGAACAGCATGGTCAGCAAGCTGCTGGGGGTGATGGGACGGAAGGGAGCGCGGGACCGGGACGAAGACGACCACAAACCCAGCAGGAAGGCCGACAAGGCCAGCCGGAAAAAGGTAAGAGCCCTTCCCCACGGCATCAGGCTGACTATCTTATCTTATCTTATTTTTTTTTTTTCATTTATTCAGCAAATAGGCCACAAGGGCACTTTTACACGTCAACATTGAATTTACATACAAGCAAAATAATAATAATACATCAACAATTATTAAATACAACTACAACTACCAAATCAAACTAACGTAATACAATTACTTAGAGATGTATAAGGTCTCTTAATGTCGAATTACATAAAAAAACTATAATAATAATATTAAAATAAAAACAAAACAGATACATGGAAAAAAATCTAAACGTATTTAGAGGTGTAAATGTCTCTAAGTGTCAGAACTAAAAAATAACATAGTTTATCAAATTATCCTTAGAGATGTATAGGGTCTCCAAGAGTCACAATCCTGTATGATTAACACATTACGAGAAATTATCTTATTGTTTTCGGGGGCCCTTGCGGATACACTTCGACCCATAGGGATCTTTTGTGCAATTACCCCCTAGAGAAGGTCCGTCAACTACTCAAGAGCTTTTCCCACCGTATCCATGTGTCGGATGATGGAGCTCATGGGTAGCGTTTTAAAGTCCTTGGGTTCCAGATATCCTGCTCCAAAGTCCTTCATTCTTTGTCTGGCTGGTGGGCGTGACATTCACACATTAAGTGTTTCACTGTCTCTTCCTCTTCGCCACACATACGACAATCGGTGTTGTCAGGGTGTCCCATCTTGGCCAGAATTCCTTTGTCCCCGTAATGGCCAGTAAACACCCCCGTTATGATTTGAAGTTGTCTTTTGAAAAGTTTCCAAAGCTTTTTGCTCCAACCGGAGTCTACTCCTTGCATAAAGAGCTTTGCATGCTTTAGACCCGTCAGAAGGTCCCATTCTTCCTGATGTTTGGTCTTATGCTGACTATACGATGCCTTGTGTTCGGGTCGGCTATAAATCTCCCGTCTCCTACTATCCTGACTGCAAACCCTACACTCCTGTCTTATCTACGGGATGCTCCGGTGCAGGGATGTTGCGGATGCAGATTTTTTGACATCCCGGATGCGGATGCGGATACGGATGTCAAGATTAGGTACTTAGAAAACGTCAAATATTACATTTTTAGTATTTTTTAATTAAAAAAAAACGAAACGTTTAGTATTTGAGCAAGAATATAGGTTCGTTATATTTAATAAACAGTAACTTCGCCGACTTTTCTGGATCCAGACGGTTTCGTTATAGCTAATGACTAAATTATCTAGCAGTCTAGCACTTACGCCGATGCTAAGACGTTCCTGTACCGACTTGTTCCACATCCGCATTAAACTCCGCATCGATTTTATGCGGATGCGGATGCAGATGTGGATGTTGAAAATAATGCGGAAGTTCCGCGGTTGCGGATGCGGATGCGGATGTTTGCAACATCCCTGCTCCGGTGTCTCAGGCAAGCTTCGGGTGCCCACGGCGGGTTGGCAGGGGTTGCTGCTCAATGAACTAGTTTGCACGCGTACTTTGTTTGACCATAGAGAAATATAGTAAGACAAGAGTGCTCACTCCTTACATCAGTTCAGACTATTAATTTCAGTGTCTACATCTAGCATCGAGTAGCGGAACTATCAGTACTGCTACTTGACAATAGATGTAGCACCGACCGGAAAGTCTTATCTCAACAGCATAAGACTTTCCGGTCGGTGCTACATCTATTGTCGAGTAGCAGTACCGCTAGTTCCGCTACTCGATGCTAGATGCTAATAGTCTTTTTGGTACTAAAACTGATGTATGGAGTGAGCACTCTATGTATTTTTTTCTCTATGGTTTGACTTAGCATCTGAGGCTGGTGTGATGTGACGCTGACATAGTGCACATGCGTCATGCGAGCTATATGCCTCATATGCCAGCGCCAGTGCTATTTTGCCTCAACTTCGCCTCCCCCTCGTAGTCTCTTCTACCTAGTCCTTGCTGCAGGATCTGCTGGCTGGAGATACCCCCAAGAATCAAGAACCCTTTCCCACGGCATTAAATAAATACAAATAAATAAAATAAATAAATATTCATGGACATTTTTTACACAAATTGAATAAGCCCCACGGTAAGCTCAAGAAGGCTTGTGTTGTGGGTACTCAGACAACGATAGATATAATATACAAATACTTAAATACATAGAAAACAACCATGACTCAGGAACAAATATCTGTGCTCATCACACAAATAAATGCCCTTACTGGGATTCGAACCCAGGACCGCGGCGTCACAGGCAGGGTCACTACCCACTAGGCCAGACCGGTCGTCATTATCCCGTTTTTGCAGGTACGGTCTTCTGCAGTAGTTAAGTAGTGTACATGTTTATGTACTAACGTTCACACCGGCATCTAGTGTGCGGCATCCGGCAAAAAAATCGATCCGTTCGCATTTAATGTTCGATTTTGCTATTCCAAAGTGGTTGATATTGTCAGGTTTATACCTGACAATGTAGAACAGTGACAGTGTCCTGTTTTGTAACAGGATCCAGTTTAATTATATCAAACTAGTGAGTCTGAACACACGAGTGATTTTGGCAGGATTCAGTAAAAACCCACTCCCACTGAACTCGACCTCCGTTGGAAAGAACAGATTAAAAAAATTGACTAAACTTTTCTACAGGGTGGCCAACTTAGAGGTATACAACTTTTTTTTGCCGCCATTTTATTTTGGCGGTAAATATGACAGTTATTGCATGAAAATTAGTTTGTGTAGATACGGCAAATTTATTATGGAGCGTTTTACGACGGAACAACGTGTTTTAATCATTAAAACAATAGAAACATTAAAAATAACGTTTCCCGGTCGATTAATTTCGAGAAACGGTGACATTGACTGGCCCCCAAGATCGCCTGATTTAACAGCTCCTGACTTTTTTCTGTGGGGCTATCTAAAGGGACGTGTCTATGCTAATAGGCCAACGAACCTTCAGCAATTAAAACAAAATATTCGAAACACTGTCGCTGAGATAACGCCAGAAATGTGTGAAAAAGTGATGAAAAACGCGATGAAAAGGATTCGCATCTGCCATGCTGCTAGAGGTGGACATTTGTCTGACATTATTTTCCATGTGTAATTGCTGACCCTACATATTATATTTAACAAGGAATACTTCATATTTTTTATGTTTTATAGAATAAAATTTCAAAAATAAAGTGTATACCTCTTATTTGGCCACCCTGTATAAGCTTGTCTTAGGCGAAAATAGTTTGTATCAAATATGTATTTTGACGATAAAAGCTTGTTATCAAGTTTCTATTTTTAGGGTTCCGTACCCAAAGGGTAAAAACGGGACCCTATTACTAAGACTCCGCTGTCCGTCCGTCCGTCCGTCCGTCCGTCCGTCTGTCACCAGGCTGTATCTCACGAACCGTGATAGCTAGACAGTTGAAATTGTCACAGATGATGTATTTCTGTTGCCGCTATAACAACAAATACTAAAAACAGAATAAAATAAAGATTTAAGTGGGGCTCCCATACAACAAACGTGATTTTTGACCGAAGTTAAGCAACGTCGGGCGGGGTCAGTACTTGGATGGGTGACCGTTTTTTTGCTTGTTTTGCTCTATTTTTTGTTGATGGTGCGGAACCCTCCGTGCGCGAGTCCGACTCGCACTTGGCCGGTTTTTATTTAAACTATCTGTCTTTCCGTC
Organism: Cydia amplana; assembly: GCF_948474715.1. NCBI lineage: Eukaryota > Metazoa > Arthropoda > Insecta > Lepidoptera > Tortricidae > Cydia > Cydia amplana. The sequence continues at coordinate 1,293,066 of NC_086090.1, forward strand.
CAGGGCGGCAACACGCCCACCCAGCAGCAGCCACCAAGCAAACTGACCGAAGCCGGAGGCTCCACCGAAAAGGTCGCCGAAAGCGAAGACCCCAAGAGAAAGGGGCGGGGGCGCGCTTCCAGCTCCTCCTCACAGGAGAAATAAGGGGTGGATAGTCTCTAGAACCATAGAGAAAAAATACATAGATTGCTCACTCCATACATCAGTCACTCAACAACACAACACACACACACTCAACATAAGACTTTCCGGTCGGTGCTACATCTATTGTCAAGTAGCAGTACTGATAGTTCTGCTACTCGATGCTAGATGTAGACACTGAAATTAATAGTCTTTTTGGTTTCAAAGCTGATGTATGGAGTGAGCACTTTTGTCTTACTATATTTCTCTATGCTAGAACCTACTGGATATGAGTCGTGGTTAAGGGTGGTATTCCATCTGTCCAATATGTTTGTCTCTCTCATGGCGTCTCACTCTCTCAACCAAAATTTGTGACAAAACACACATTGGACAAAGAAATTGGACAGGTGGAATAACCTAACACACATAGGCGCTTCTATCATACTGCGTAATTGCGTAAGAACGTGACCGCTGTACTTTCAGTTGCATTCGCTTCTACGATCTGTATGAACAGGGTAATGGCCTATGCACACCGGACGCGTGTGTGTAGACGTCCACGTGCGTATTGTAATATACAGATCCTTATGAGAGACGGCACACCGCTTGCGTGACGTGGGCGTGCACGGCTCCACTACTACGCACACGCAGCCGATTTGCTCTGGTATTAAAAAGTTTTCAAAAAGTTCGAATAGTTCTCGGATTTTTTTTTACAAAAAATGGGAAGATTCGCTCTTCATACGAAAATGTGTGAAAACTCGGATCAACATTTATAATTTTTGGAAATTTTCCGTCGGCACCTGCGTTTGTACATTAGAAATATCAATAAAAAATGATTTGTTGAAAAAGGCGTAGAACGCAAATGTAACTATAGTGCGTTTTTTTTAGCATTAGAAAGAACTTGAAAGAAGGTAAGCGATTTTGACATGTCTTTTAATTGAAAAACACTTTTTAAAAATCAATAACTATTACTTATGAAAGCAGAAGAATATAAATGATCGTATTAGATTCATAATTGTTACATATTTACCGTAACTTATTTTTAAAATGTGTTTTTCAATTAAAAGACACATCAAGATTGTTTACCAAATTTCTAATGCTAAAAAAAACGAAGTATAAGTATTGCGACTCGAAAAATGCGCCCATGTGTGGCGACCGCGATTCATATCTTTATGCAGAGTCTGGTAGGTAATCTGTGGTAAGGCCGGGTATAGAGACCTAGGCCCCTAGGCATTTGGTATGGCACTTAAAATTTAGGTTGCTAGGTTGCCTAGGCCCCTAGGTCCGGCTTATTGGACTATGCGGAAAGGCCCTGTCTGTGGTCACCTGACGCTTCAAATGAATTTGATTTATCTAGTATAGAACCGAGTGATGTGATTTAATGCTATTTTAATTAGTGGAAGAACGTTAGACGTAAGCTACGATAAATGCGTAAGTCTTTATTGTAGAATGTTTGCCGACAGATGGCGTTATTCGGTGTCGTGTTGACGTACAGTTAAAAATATAAAAATGTAACAAAAAAAACGCTGTAAGCTTCCTTTAGACTGTGTATAGCTTTAGTCATTTTAAGATGTAAAATTTGTTCTCACGTTTTTATTTGAGCCGCTTTTCCAGTATTACAAAGTTGAGGCGTAAAAAAATCTTTATTAGTATTTGAATTGAAAAGGGCAAGTTTTAGATAAAGCAGGGACGCTTTCCACGCAGATTCTCGTACATTGACTCGCTTGTTCCTATCTCTATTGCACGCGTATAATAGGCTAGATGACTAATTTTCATTTATGGTATCAATCAATCAGGTTAATTTTTAGGATCAAATGTCTATATGGGACCCATTGCATTCAAGCAATACAAAAGTCAGAAATGATAGTCAAAGTTCGACAGTCGAACTTCACTCGCGAAACGCCCCGAACAAAACGATATATGACCGTGACGTCAAGGTCACAGAGTCCATCTTGAAGTATGAACAAAACAAGAAAATTGCGATTTTGTCGGTGAAATATTGCGTTTATGTATATAGTTGCCATACAATCTTTTTTTGGATAAAATGTGAGGAATCGAATGGTATCCTTACTTATTTCGTTTTTGGAAGTTAGTAAAAAAACTAAAATTTTTATACTTTCAGGTGCTGTTTTATATTATTTCCATATGTTTTTTTTAATATCTACAATATTGTGATAAATTGCTCGTTTGCTATCTATTTTACTAGATTTTGTTATAAAATTCAACATGTGTCATCATCCCTATGATATTGCCGTTCCGCCCGTGATGCCGGTTGTCAATGTCATTGTGCGAGCTTGACAGCAATATGTATATGCGTGTGCAATAGAGATAGTAACAAGCGGGTCTATGTACAAAAGTCTATGTGGAAAGCGTCTCTGCTTTAGTCGTGGGGACGGTGGTTTGAAGTTATGCTTGTTTGTTCCTAGTAGAATAATGTAACCTAATAAAATATGAGCTGAATTAATAATATCAACCTTAAATCGTGGACCATAAGATCTAAATTCACTCGTCCATAGCCCATCCCCATTAACAAAATAGTTTTTAATCTCACGTTAGCGTTTAGTTTTTGCAAGTATGTTTTCTTAGATTAGCGAATATTGTGATATATTTTTAAATCGCCCTAGAATGTTTGAACTGGCAATATTATTAGTTAGGTAAGCATGTCCATACTTTTTTCTTTACTAGTTTTTTGTTTTGACGTGTTTTCGTTTTTATTTTTTTGTTTTTGTCGTGTTTATTATTTTGGTCAAACAAATTCATGATTGTTTTGGCTTGAAAGCTTTTTCTTACACACAGCTGCAAAAGTGCATACCCACCTTTTGATTGGAATTATTTCATAAAGTGGGTATGCACTTTTGCATCTCGCTGTAGGTACATAAGGTAACCGTGACAGACATAGACAATTACTAACTTTTATTATTATTAATAATTGCAACAAACATCGATTAATAGTGCCATAGAGTAGAACCTTCTCTTCACTATTCTGTTGTCTTTTCTTTTAAGATTACTTACGTATTTTTTTGCCTTCATTTCTAAAAAAAAACTCTGAAAGAAGGTTCCATAATCGTCTTCCGAATATAGGTACTTGTTAAATCATCGATAAAATCTGGTGTTTCTACTTTAGTTGCTCTAAGTGCGCATACGCAGTTTTAGTCTTTGGTAATCGGATCTTTCACTCTATTCGATATGTGGAACAGAGACAGAAAATTGTCAGCGCATGTGGAGACATATTTGTTGATTCACCCGTTACGATCAAAATACGAACGATTAATTTAGTAATATAAAGCCGTATTTAGTTATTCTAAATAATAGTAGTGACGTCTAAATTAGTATAAAAATATCACTAATTCACCTTAACATTCCATTTAACAGAAACTATTTTTAATAATTTTACTTTGTGTAAAATTGTATAGTTGTGCGTCAAGTTACTTGTGAATTCTTGATTGTACGCAAGAATGTACAAGTAATATTGTTCATTTCATCGATATATTATAAATATAATAAGTTATATAACTCCAAGTGTTCCAGTGTTGCACCTTTTCACAGATCATGTAAAATTAAAATAAAGCAACGAAACAAGACATACCGTTTTATGTAAGTTAATAAATGGGGTAAATCGTCAAACACAAATTTTAAAAAACATGAATTCATAAAATCGGTGCCTACGCCAATTCTAAGGATTAGTTGTCAAGCGGACCCCAGGTTCCCGTGAGCCGTGGAAAAATGGCGGGATAACGCGAGGAAGATGATTGAGTTTCTGGTCACCTAATAGGGTATTTGACTGTATAATAAATTATTTTACACCATGCATGAAATAAAGCACCAGAAGATTAATAGAGAAACGTAGACAGCAGTTGTTTTTAGACACAATTTCTATTTTAAAACCCGTATAAAACTTTAGAGTTAGGTTATTTGATTGTCACGTCACATAATGCTAGTGGTTCATATAAATTCCATGGTAGCAAAACCGTTTTGACAGTTCGAAAAAAGAAACTGATTTGACTAGTAAGCAAATACCCTATTCTTTGTATAGTTGTATACGCTGAAGCTTTACTCAATAATACTTTCACAGTAAAAAAAACTTCATTGTTTTGAACGAAGCCCATGCTGTTTTCATACTTATTTTTATAAAGTTACCCTAGTAATGATGTCTGCCTGTTATAAAAGAAGTCTGTCTTGTATCGTTGGCAATGCTTCAGTTTATTTTATTGTTATATATTTCTATCTTGATGCTGTGTTGTGTTAAATGAGAATAAGTTAAATTCTAAACGTTAAAGAGTTTAATCAAATACATTTACAGCAAAATATGTTTGTAAAATAAATACTTTTACCAGCTCTTAAGCAAGGTTTAAATTTATTTGAAAAAGGGGTATTACAATAATTTTAAGAATGTAGAACGTGTTACCCCTATGTGAAACATGTTAGTAAAAATGAGCTACATATGGATTTGTTTTCATAATTTATTTATAACACAGTTTTTTTAAACTCAAATGTATTTAAATTCGGCATGTTCATTTTTAGACTTATGGCACAATGGAGCGTTTTATGCGTGTCGTACATTCGATGTCAACGTAAAAAAGATCTTATCACAAGGAGATACGGTGCAAAAAGTACGCGTATCTCGCTTAAGAATGTCTGTGGTATAGTTTGGAAAACCAATTTGTCAGTAGAAAAACGCGCGAAATTCAAAATGTATATGGAAGTTCCACGATTCGCCACTACAAATGTAGTGCATAATTATTTTCCATCGTATTTTCACGGAAACGTAATTGCTATTTCAGTCAGTCTTAGTACAAAAAGTACTGAGGTTGACTGAACTAGCATGACAAAATACGAACGTTTCGGAGAAAATACGATGGAAAACAATTATGCACTACATCTGTACTTGCATTAAACTTTACCGCGTTTATTGACAATATTGGCTTGTCAGACTGTACGGACCCATCCATTTATTGAATGGTTTTTAGGATTATTCGATTTTACGCAAGTAAGTATATTCGATACCATAACGTGACGATCTCATGAATAAAACACCCGTTCGCAAACGTCAATTTTCTCTCATAATTAAAAAAAAGCAAAAAACGTTCGGCATTTTAAAACTAGTCACCATAAAACGCTTCAGTGTGGCTTGTAGTATGATTTAATGTAGGAATAATTTCCTAGCAATACTCATTGATGAAATTGTTTTAATGTTTTCGTGCATGGTAGTACAGGGTAATTGTATATTTGCCCAATTATTGTTTTTGCTCTTTGAAAGACCAATAATAACAATGAATTTTATGTAGATTTATTTGAGCATAATAAATTGATTTCGGGACCACGGCTTTAAAAAAAAGTTATGTTGTATATCTTGATGTTGACACTATGTTTCAGTGTTTACTTTTATAATGTGAAACCTTTTACTTGACTGTCAGTCTGATACTCTTTTTAATTATGAATAAAATTGATGCGCTGCCTATATATACTTCGATTATAATCTGAACTCGTCAACCTTTATTTTTGCATACTAACCTAAAAGGGTCACATTGAATGACCATTATAATATATTGATAGCAATTATATTGTCCTATCAGATACATACAAAATAACGAAACATTAAATTATATTTACCGCCAATTGAATAAATTTCCAACAAAACATGTAAATTGCTTAGCATTTTCTACCTTAAACAGACATAAACTATGCATAGTTGTATAGTATTTTCGCAATTCCAAAAAATGGCAACCAAATGGCAAAGCAGTTCAGTTCGTTTTAAGATTCGTTCAGAAATTGAGTTGATGACTGGTCAAGGTAACCTTTTCGACGCCGTGTCAAACACATAAGCTGTCACTCGGACGCCACGTCACCGAAGTGTCAAAACTGAAATTGAACTTTATGCATATGCACGTAGGTCTATGTTGCTCTGTGGTATGTGACCGATTAATCCGTCATTGGCGTCTAAAAGGTTAAATCGGTGGCAGACAGAACTTTAAGATGACTTAAAGTATTGTCCGCGGCCGGCCTTAAAAGGTTTAGTGTAGTATTATCTCACGTCTTTGAAAATGTATAGAATCAGTAAAACTGACACTATATCAATATTTGAAATGTGATCTTAGTGTAGAGATATTGTCAGTTTTATTGATGTCAGTATTGTAATAAACTTGTGTAGAGTACTGCGAATTATTTTGGCGTAAAATGAATGTGATTTGTATAATAAGGTTTCATTATAGGAAGCGACGAGTTATTTTTCTCTAGACTAATTGGTGTATGAATTGATATGGAAATGAAATAAAGTCATGAATTAACTATTTCTTGTTTTACTTTAAAACTCCTGGGTGCGTAGCCAACATGCCAATCTTTTACGCTCCGTAGCGTACGAAACGCAACTGTCGCACTAATTAGGAAGAGAGACAACGCGTTTCGTTATCGTAGCGCAAGCGATTGTCACCATGGTTAGGCACCCTGACACCATTCCTACTGTCTCCGTCTATAGCCCCATTTAGACTGTTAAAAAACTTGTATGCATTGCTAAGTACAAAGTACAGAGTGCAATGAATTCAGTCGATCGATCAAATACTGCAATTTAGGCTGTAGGTAACGAAAATCGCATGCAAGATATTGAACCGTTTAAATTGGACTTAAAAGAAGGTTCAAAATAAATGAATTTTACAAAATCGCTTCAATTTGACTTACCTATAGGTACCTACCTACCTACCTACCTACTTAGAGGTAAGCCAAGAGACGTCTGCTACGGTTTTTAAAGCACATGCAGTGTGTATTCTATGAAGTTATGACACTTGCACTGCGTGTGCTATCAAAATCGTTGCAGACTTCTCTTGGTCTAACTGTAAGTGTAAAGGGGCCCACTGATTACCCGTCTGCCGGACGATATCGGCCTATCAATTAATCAGTGGGCCCCTTTAGGGTAGGGCTTTGTTTAGTTTTCAAATAAATATGCAAAATACTTTAAAATTTTTATTTAGGTGTTCATTTTGAAGTAACAACTGAAAATAAACACACGCTATTATAAACCAGTAGCAAAGCTATCATTCATTATTACCAACTATTGAGTCTACATACGGCAGGGCTCATATGGTATACTTGAATCAAGACAAATTTTTGAATTTCTCTGCTAATTTATATAAAAACATACTGACTTTATATTAATACAATTAATAACAAGTGTTTTTGCCTCCTGAAGGAATGAGATGATAATTGAGTTTGTGCGTGAAAAAATAACGATCATAAATAGGAACTTACAAAAAATTAACCACTGATATATTCTGAAAGGTATTATTAAAATTAAATATGTATTAAATACATTATACACCTAAAATTATAATCGTTAGCCTTATAATATCATTTCGTTAGCAGATGTTTAAAATAAATGAATGGATGGATGTTAGATGGACTTTTTAGGAACATTAACATTGAAAACTTAAATAAGTAGGAGACGCCATTTAATTTTTCAATGATCGTAACGTAGGTTATCTGGATGGTATGTAAAATATTAATATGTTTTTCTAATTTCAATTTTAATTCACTTACTGACATTGACTAGGAGTTAATAATACATAATACCTTTAATGCAATCCGTATACGAAATACGGACTATAGTTGTTACAATTTGAAAACGCATGGTATTAAACATCTGTTAAACTTAAAATCAATCAACTTTATTATTAAAATTATCAACAAACAAATATTATTACCCTGTCTACGGAATGTAAGGAATAACAAAATTAGTTTATTCATTTTTAACATCAATTTGTCAATTTTATATTAAGAAAAAAATCAAAGAAAAAAAATGTTAATACGGTTGATTTCTAAGACCAGCCGAATTTCGCTCGAACTCTCTTTATAATATTGTCGTCGGGGGTCAGTTTCCAATCAAAACCTTTTGGCTGCTCCTCTTCTTGAGACTGAGTCTCGAACAAGTCCCGCGAGCAGTTCCTTTGCCGCGTCTTTTCACTAGACTTATCCTGACACTCAAACTTTTTGTTCTGACCGACTTCTCGGGGCGTTTTCCAAACGTCCGTCTCCTCTTTCAGCGGTTTCTGTGGCGATATATACGAAAATAAAGGACTAGAGGACTTTTCTCTTCTCTCCTCCGGTATTTCGAGAAAAGAGAAAGTATAATCGCTGGCTTCTAGCTCTTCCCTCACGTAAGACACGCGACGGCGATTGAAGGATTTATCCAACAGGCCTAGATTTTGCTCGCATTTGTTGTAGTTCAGGCGATTCTGACTCTTCTTTATAACTGTTATAAAGTCGTAATACCTCTCAACGTTGCCTGCGCACTTGTAGCAGATGGTCGTGAGCGGATCTGTGTCTTCTATAACAACTTTCATAGTCGCTAGGATTTTTTCCACTATGTGGGTTTTCTTGGCATAGCTGCCGAACAGGGACACATTAAAATCGCTTTCAGTTAAACAGAGACGGCAAGAATTTCGTGTAAATCTCGATATATCCATCTTTAGCAACTGTTTATCACACCAATTTATATTCAATTATGTTACGTGTTTACGTAAACCACGTAAATATTGTTTGAGAAGAAAAAGCAAAAACCACAAAATCCACAAAGTTTTTTTTTAAACTGATTCGCGCTTCGCGCCAAATAGTGAGTGCTGCGATTGGCTGATTATGTTTGTTCGGATTCAAGCTGGCAATAAATAGTAAAATACACTTGAACATCAATTTAAAATTATTTTAAATTTGCCAAAAAAATACTATGTTGGGTTGGACGGTTTAGTTGTGCTAACATCGACGTAAATAAATATACCTAATTTTGAATCATTTGCAATTTTAGGTTAAGTACCTACCTAATATACTACTCGACTCGTTCACCCGTAGAATGTAACTTAGTACGTTTACGTAATAATGATTTATTTATTAAATTTTATTTCGGGATTAGCCATTTTATATAAAATTTTATACTTACATACATATGATATACCTACTTATACCTACATATAACATATAATGTAGAAATAAACTTAACAAAATAATTGATTATGTAGTTAATCGAATGAAATAATTTATAAATATTTAAGCAGTCACAAAATAGACAAACATATGTACTCGTAAATGAGATATCAGTGAATAGAACATAATATATTTATATATAGATAAATATGTCTTTAGAGGCAGTGATTTGAACTGAATGAGACAAATGGTTAGGGACCTTGCGAAATGTTAAGTGCGAAGTGGCTTCACGTGAAATATCCGATCACGCTTTCAATATTTTAGACAATAAACATACTTAATTCAACGTTACTCAATATCCATCGCTACTATCACAAGCCACCACACTCCTATTAAATAGACTGTGATCCATCATAACATTAAATAAATATTAAAAATACATACGTATTACAGTCGTCGTTATAAAGCGAAGCATTATCTTAATCGTACCAGTTTTTAAATACTGCATTTTAATATTTTTTCCTACATTTTTGTCCAATGTTCAATATTGCATGTTTGGTTGTGGTTTAAATATTGAGCTTAGATTTTGACTTACATTACAAAATAAACCAGTCTTGCAAGACTTTCTTTTCCGTCCGTTCAGACCCGATTTAGGTACTTAAGACCTTGAATAAGCTGAAAACCAGACCATAGACAATTATTTAACCTTGCCGAGAATATCTTGTAATATACAAATCACAGTGAAGCATAGGTAGCACATTACTAATCAGCCCAATAAAATGACTCGACCGACCAGAACTGGTCTTCAAAGCCAGTTAAAATACACTTCCAAATCCAATATTGAACTCGAACAACTCATGATCATCTACACGTTGTCTTCCTCTTTCTTTCCCCAGAACTTGTCGAACCTCGTGCGGGCCCTGTCTAGCACCTCGGTGGCGGTCAGTCCGTCCGTCGGCCCGTCGTTCACTACAGTGGTGTCGACCACTCCCGGAGCGACTTGGGTCGCTTCAGTCGACTTCTTGACGACTTCTTTAAAGTCCTGAACGGGAGTATCGGGGGTCAGCTGATTGCTGTTAACCCCGTTGACTCCGTTGACTCCATTTAGTTTGTTCATGTCGAGGGCTTTAGTTTCGTCGATGGGGGTGAGGCTGACGGGGGTGGTGGGGGTTTTGTCGGTGCGCTTGCTGAGGCTATTCGGTGAGTCGCTCTTCTTCAGCGAGCGAATGGGCGACATCTGCTGGTGGTGGATTGGAGCGATTTCTGCAAATATTTAATGCGATATTTAGTCAAGTGTTTAAGACGAAGCTAGAAGAGGAAGTTTCAAATGAGAACGCATTTTTAAAAAAGAAGCTGCCTTTACTAATTTGAATCTTTACATTTGAAAATTTAGGTCATTGATAGTTTACGTATTAAATATAGAGGTACATCAAGATCTTATTTGAAACTTCCTATATAAGCACATACATACATATAATAGAGCAACATATATTTTTCTTATACAATTAAGTTAGCAATTCTTTAAGTCAACACTGATTTTCTACCTATATTTTGTGCTTCTATATAAATACTTACTTCTCCATATCATAGTTACATTATGTAGCACAGTAAGTACTTATGCGCCTAATGATATAGATAACATATGTATATTAAATTAAATTATTATAATATTAAATAGACCTATGTTACTTTTATAAATACTCCGAATAATCTAAGAAGATAATCCGTTGCAAGTCAAGAAAGAACTTTTTACAACATGCGTCTCTCAAAGGGAGAACCAGAATCAGAAATATCAAGAATAGTAATTTTTAGTAATTTCGTGGTAACAGACATGCAAGCTAATTTCTATATAATGGTACTAATAGGCTTATGAGATGAAATTAGCTTCGAAAAATCTACAGTAACATATTTCGACCGTTTTACTTATATAATTGGAAAGAGACGGACCCAGTCTTATGGAACCCTTATATCCTTTCACGTATTTTTTAAAGTCGATGGTTATAAGTAGGTAAAGATACTCGTTTAATCAAAAAGACGCCAATTTAATTAATAGCAGAATCTGAACATATTTTGTGACAAATGTTCAACAAAGTGTAGCTATAACAATAATGTGTGCAATACAATGAGTATTCTCATAAAATGAAATAATCAGTAGGTATAGAGTTAGTCCAAGATAAGTCTGCAACGATTTTGATAGCATACGCAATGCACGTGATGTGTGCACACGTGAATGCACGTGTGTACTATCAAAACGGCTGCAGACTTATCTTGGTCTAACTCTATCTTATTCTTATTCACCCTTTCAAACTAGCATCTTTCCGATACCTGTGACTACCAAATAACGATTAAATCAAGTCAGTAGGCAAACGACTTAACTTATACTATGTTGACTAAAAACAAACTATTTATATGTCTCAGTTGACTGAAAAAGTATTTAATGAAGAATGTTAAACACGAATGATGCTGAATTGACTCAATTCAATAGCCAGAGGCGGCATGCAAAGTGAACTGACGTCATAGATGTTCAATTGGATAGCCAATGCGTTTATCTGTGTTCAGATAAATGACAAGCACTCTACCTTTTATCGTCCTAAGATAATTTGAGAATAGAAAGTTTGTCAGATACTGCAATTCCAGTAGATGACCGTAAAAAGTCATGTATGAGCAGGAGCAGGACATTCATTTGGAACAACCATACTCAACGAGTACGTAATTTTTAAAGGATCACAGATATACGATTGCTAATTGAGCATCTGAGAGCCAACGATGAATCGTTAAGTGCCAAACAAGTGAAGTGCACGCAAACATCGAAACAGACACACACACGGACAAGTGGATACATACGTGTTCGACGCCTCAGCAGAGCACGGATAAATGAATAAAAGCATTTCAGTTATTGGATTAACACAATTTAATCATGAACTATCGAATAAATATTATTATATAAAACAGATTATAGTTTTCTGGTGTCGATCGTGTGTGGTGCTTATGTGGCAGTGATCTCGTGACTTTGTCTGAGAGTTCACTGTCGCATGGTCTGTCACACTGTGTGGCGATGACTAGGCGATGGCGGTGGTCGGCGTACCTTGGGGCTTGGGTCCGTCTTCTGCCACCGACGCGCCCTTAAACTCTGAGCTAGGGCGCTTTACGGTCTCATCTGAAATGTGGTGAGCGAGTTGTATGGCCGGTGACGTGAAACGTGAGTAAGTTACGTTCTATGTCCGCAAAACAAAATGGCGTTTGATTTTTTAATTTGCGCAACGTGTCTATGGTCGAATTTTCGCGCCACATTCTGTGACAAATGTCAAAATGGTTGCGTTTAGTTTTTTAATATTATTTTTAACCTGTAGCGGCCCATAATACCTACAAGAAAAATTTGTCAGTAAAACTTGTATCAAAGGTTTTACAAATTAAAATTGTTCCATTTAATAATTATTTCAATTTATCATTGGAGGTAGGTAACTAATAGTGTAATAAATAGTACTAGTTATGAGGTGGGACGCTAGAGATTAGGTTTATGCTAGACGCTTAGAATGTTTTGTGGACATAAGATAAAATCAAATGCTCAATAAGATGATCTGAAATTAAACAATGTGATGTCATTTGAAATGGTTGCTGTTTAATGAGTTTTGTGTTCTAAATACGAATGATCGTGTGTCTTGAATCAAACGGGTGTGTGTGGCAAGCTCTACCGTTATACTAGTGTTGCTATACTTTACTAATCACACATCATACAATGAATGATAGTTTTACCTCGCATATTTCAATAAAAAAAATCTATCTATTTTAGATTTTAGTGTTAGTATTTAGTACTAAGTTTTTCAACTAATGGATCGTCATAAAGATACATTTATCAATATATAATTTAAAAAAATTTAAGTAACCTCTCTCTTTCACGAATCAAAGATTCGAGTAATTAATAACACAAAACATGGTAAGAAAAAAAAAACAAATGAAATGAATGTGTAATGGCATGGTTCTCTCTGATTTATTCTTTTCAATTGAATTACTTATTTTACCTACATTATGAGTTAACACTTTATTTCAACTACTTTATTTACACCTATCTGCAAAGAGTATCTTCTTCGTAAAATAAGATTCTATTAAAAATCTAAGGTCTACATCTACCAGTAACTTTGCATCTTTTTACTTAAAAAAAAAAGATTTTAGGTAAGAATAAAAAAATGTTACATTTATTGTAGTTTAGCTAAAAGAATAGCGTTTGTATGCTCCTTATAACAATAGTAATTATCTATAACTAAAGATGAAAAAGCGTAAGGATTAAAAATAGGTAGGTATATACAACTTATATCGTCTACTTATTAACAAATTATCATCTACATTCTGAAAAACCGTCACCAAAATTAGTGAGAAAAAGATACTCTTTTGTACAGAACTTAATCGAAGTACCTACCTAATGTGAAACTTTCTTTACGTAGGTATTAATTTTTAGTTAAATGTATTTACAAAACTCCAGCGATCTATAAACACAAATCGTATAGATAACAATCTCAAAAAACCAAGTGCAATATTCGAAATTCAGATTTTACTTTAAAAAACAGTCAAAATGTAGAGTCTGCTGCAGAGATAGTTGACCCCCTGCGAACATATCGTCAGGTGACAAGCAAAAGTCACTAAGTACCTCCACAAGTTCATAGCCATAGTGAACCATATTAGTACGACAAGAAGGTTGATTTTTGTTTAAATATTTTATAGTAATTAGTGTCTTTTGCTTTTCACCTGACGAAATGCTGCGGGGTTAGTTATCTCTGCAGCTGACTGTACACGCTTAGTCTTTATAACGGTTATATAACGGTCGTAAAATCAGTTCCACGTTTAACTACACTTGCCACCTAGCACCCTTAGCAGGCCTAACTCACCGCTCTTCACGTTCTGAGTGACTGTAAACGTCTTCCCGGTGTCGAGGGGTACGGTCCAGTTGACCGGATCCGGCGACCGCATGTTCATTTGCTCGGGAGACTTCACCCGGGTGGGCTCCGGCGGAGACTTGACCACGGGCGAGTCGTCGAAGAAGTGGTCCTTGGCGACGGACGCGCTGCGGTGCGCGGGAATGTCGTCGTCTGGAAGAGTCGGCGGTAACGTCGGTTATACAGCGCTTATACGGCTCTTACACAGCTTGGTTGGGAGCTAAAGGATTTGTGATGGTAATTGATGTGTAATTTTAAGGGAATGTGTTGACGTTGAGTGAATTTAGGGATTGCAACAAGTAGTCAATACTTACTTGAACGTGTGATATTGAGATATATTTTTTTTACATATAAGATCAGGTAGTCTACGTGATCTAACAGCAATAATGCATATTTAACAATTATTAATTTGAAATAAATACATGAAGTAAATTAAACAACGGCAGTCTTAAAAATACATGTACTTACTAAAGATACAAATTGAAAAGTGAACAGTTTAATTGCAGGTTTATAATTCTAACACTTATGTCACTATGTACTTAAGTACCAATTGATAAATCAGGATGATATATTTACTTAAAATGGTGCATTTCTAAGAACACACTTCTGTATGTGCCCCTAAATGCATATATATGGAATTGTCACCCTCCTGATTTATTTAAGTAGGTACCTATCTAATAAACAAAACACGTCGCATGCAAAAAAAACAATACCATTCGTTTATTAAACATTTGTGAATTAAATAAATCATTATACCAGTACCAGACGTGTCTGGTTATTATATTAACCAGCCATAAATGTAATTTGGCTGAAACTGCAAGTTGTTTTGCTGGTATCATAATCATTGCTAATATAAATGACTCTGACAAAATGCCCAAAAGTTTGAAAGATTCCTATTATTTTTAATACAAAATATGGACCTGAAATTATCTTTATATCTCTAGACATCTGCATCTATATTCTTAATACCCTTTTAACATATTTACAGTTAATGTTTCCCCCAAATAGAAATCTATGGTGACGGTGCTCGGGGTGACACACGGACGTACAAACATTACTCTTATATAACCCTTGCTCAACTTTCATTCAGGGAATTTGTACCTTATGTCTTAAGTTTACTTGTCGCCAAACGCTAATGAAATATTAGCACTTTAGTTACAGGCAAAGTTAAACTTCGTAACACATAAGTTGTAAAAGAACATATAAGCTGTATAGTGAGCGTAAGTATAAGGGCCTTATAAGGCTATAATCAGCCTAATATCACCGTAACGATAGTATAAACTCATATTACGCCTTAACTGTGACTTTTTTTATAAAGTTTGTATAAGTTCTGTTTGATAAGGTTCAATTTCCATAATCAGTAGAGCTCACGTTATACGAGAATCTGTCACAGGGAGTGAAGCCATTCCCAATCGGTGCTGTGACCGACGTTGCGTTGACGCAGACTTGATATCTCGACAAATTTGAAACCAAGCAACAACAAGCAACAGTCATGCTAAAGCATCAACTCAAGAGAACAAGGAATACGATTGCGTGACTTCAGAAATAGAATAAAGTCTTAAGTAGAACTTTCAAAATAAAAACATGCTTCTGTGTTCATCAATACATTCGAAACCCGTGGCAAAATGCAGGTGTTTCAATAGATATAATTTGTCAATTTTGATAAGGAAGCAAACTTAAACTTAATCAAGTAGAATAATCCAGTGGTGGCAGCATGGTTCCATTTTTATCGCCTGTCACTTTCGCACTTACATACTTGTTAGAACATGAAAGGCATGGTGACAGGTGATAAAAATGCGACGGTGCTACGGCCGCAGAAGCATATTAAAAAAAAGTAATACAGAATATTAAAAGTTCATGTACCTACTAGTTTAACACTGATTTAAACTTTCACGATTTCCGAGACCACGGGGACAACGCCGTCCTCGAAACGTCGGAGGTAAATCTTAAAACTTAGATACGCGATTAAGTACTAGTTTGTATGTACCTATAATCTTTTTTCCACGGCACATCCACTGAGGATCTCGCAGCAGATTATAGGTTTATAGAAAGCATGTTTATGTTTTGAAAAGTGATAACAGCCATTGAAACACCAATTTCACGAACTCAGTCGGTCGCAAGTCCTCATCAGGCCCAAGTCTTTCACGGCAGGCAAAACAAAAAATAAGACAGTACAAAAGCCGGACCCACACAAGAGAGCGTCGACGCAACAGTCACATGTTGGTACGCACCCAATTTTATGCCCACTTTCGATATGCTCCGACTGCGGCGGCCCCGGCCTGGAGTTCCTGTAGCCCCATTGACCCCATTGACCCCCACTGTGACCCCATTGACCGGCTTAGCCGGCGCTGACGGCGACCGTCCGCCCCTCGAAGACCTAACTCTACTACTAGCCCCTCTACTCAACGGCAAACCTACAGAAGAAATTTCTACTGAACATGTTTTTGCATAATGAGAATTCGCTCTAAGTTCTATTTATGAGATATCTAGCTTAGTTAGAAATAATTTCATGGATTGTTAGGGGGTGGTTGGTAGGTACATAGGGTCTGGCAGTCGCAAAAAATTCTACCACGACAAACGGGAAAATTATTGAAAATTTTCGACGTTCTTTCCTGTTCCCTTCTGTAAAACTTTTAGTGACAAATGGGCTCAGCACAGCGCGCGAGACAGACTATCCGTCTTTTTTCTAACTGTATTATTAGAGAGGGACAAACGAGCGAGATATTTTCGCGGCGCTCCTGTGCTGAGCCTACAGACCCAATGGATTTTAAATGGTTAATTTAAGTAGAGCTATATTCTCATTATAAAGACCACATAGGATAGGGTACAAGCATCAGGCAGGAGCACAACATTTGTAATTCTTCTATACACTGAAGAAGTTTGAAGTCATTCTCTATGATAAATAGACAAGTAATGTTAGCTAGATCGGTACACTTCTAAAAGTATGAAGTATTTAAAGTTGTAAGTATTTAATGAATAGAGGCAATAGTATTTTGAGGTAGGGGTTTCTGCAAAACTCCTATTTCTGATTATCAAGGTTGAGACCACTGATCATCAGAGACAGGTGTAATGATCAGCACATAATAATTAGGATTTATTTCAATATATTCCATCTTTAGGAGTAGATCTAGAGACTCAGGCCGCGACACTCTTATCGCATTATATCAAATTCGTTCACGATGTACAATCATCGGTCATCAATAAACGTGAACTTAAGTTATCGGACTTCAGGACTATCAGTCACGCTGCATTCGTCTTGCACACTCTTAAGAGGTACGGATGTTGTATACTGTGTCGGCCTGCATGGCACTTTGTTGCTGATAAGAGCGACAGGGAATAAACAGATACCACTGTCTGTCTCAGCAGAGAGTGCCCGACAGCATGCTACAATAGGAAGGGCAAAGAATAAGTAATATTATCATACAGAACGGACACGCTCCGTCTCGCCCCGATTCGGATTACCTCGCCCGCGACAGGCCGCGACATGAATGTGTGCGTAAGTCGCTCTACTGAGAGCATGTCAGGATTCCGTCAGAAGCTCAATGACGCGTGTACAGACGTGCCGCGCACACATATAAACGCAAATAATTTTTGATGTATGGCGTGTCCGCCCTGTGGGAAGGGACAGGATCAGGGACCTATATACGCTTGTAAGGTGAGCAAGCAAATTTACCGGTAGGCTTGACCGGGCGCGGCGCGTCGTGTCCGTTGACGACGGCGGCGGGGCGCGTGGGCGCATGCGCGGGCGCGGGGTCGGCCGAGCGCGGGCGGCGGCGCGGCGAGCGGAACTCGCGCGGCTCACCGACACCCGGCCCTGGAATGGAGTAACGTGCTTCAGTTTAGGGCGCGTTCAGATCTGATCGACGTAATTGTCACATCTGGAAGTAGGTACATTTTTTCAAAGCCTAGAAACTTCTCTACTCACAGAAAACTAAGCTACAATTATTCCAATCGCTGATGAATAAAGAATCATATAAAAACGGCGTTCACCGACGAACTAGGAAAATGACTTCACTATTTACATAACTTATCCTTCTCCAGTTCTCTATAGATAGATAGATAAAATCTTTATTCAACCACAACTTACATGTTTTGTGACACAATAAATAATAACAAGAGACAAAAAGAAAGTTGACAAGAGACAAAAAGAAGAAGGCAACATACAATTTGACACTAATAGCAGTAATAGCAATTTACATATTTATTTTACATAAGTAGAGGGTCAAGTGTTGTGGTAAAGCTATCAGCTATCAGTATGTAGGTACCCAAGGGTTTGTAACATATAATCATCAGAACCGGTACCAGTTAAGAAGGTATGGTTGTTAAAGCTCTTTTACAGCTTTTGTGCTGATTAAATTGTAAAAATGCTGATTAAATTCGTTTGCGAATAAAAATTATGAATTCTTTAAAATAAACTATCTTACATATTTACGTAAAGGAATAAATATTCTTACCATCCTGGGCAGCCCCCTCATCGAAGCTGTGCCCCTGCATCTTTTTCCTCTGCTTCTGCGGCGAAGTCTTATGCGGCGAGCGCTCCAGCGCCTTCGTCTCCTGTAGCTTGGCGTGGATGGACTGGTGCGGAGCTGAACGGAACGAGCGGTATTTCTTGGGCGAGTGGTTCTTTGAGTCCTTGCCATCTTTCTCGTCTCTTGGCAAAGCCCTGAGGATGGAATGGGATGAAAGATTTCGATATAGTGGTTGTCTTTTACAGCTCAAGGCTGTTTAACAGTTTGATTTGAAATAGTAAACCCTAGGACTAATATTTGGGTTTGGGTTAAAACCAGGATCAAGAAAATCATGATGAAACTCTTTAAATAATATCAGAAGTGTACAAGCATTCGTTGATCCTTGTACACTTACGTCTTTTTAAATTAGTTATGATTATAAATATACTGAAATTACTTAACTGCTATGAAAATACCATGATCATAAATATAGATAATTTAATTTCCTGATTTTTTGCCATGCTTATGTTGACCTACTTGCATTTTTGATAATGGTCATATAAATAGTTTATAAAGGTGCTATAAGTTAAAAATAGGACTCAAGGCTGATGATAAACTAAGCTACATGGCATGTGAATCGGCTCATTGCAATAAGCCATCCTTATGCTTTATATCAGCCTTATTGCAAACTTAAAAATATAAGCGTATCCGGTTCGAAGGACCAGAAGCAACAATATATAGCATATAATATAGTATAGACATATATACTTTAATCCAATTGTATACATTTGCTTAGAACTCGTTCCAACTTCAATCTTTGTCTATCTATACCCTCTGAACACTTCACGAAATTGTACAATACGACCTCTATACAACTCTTATCCGACTTCTACTTATGGTCCTCCGTTGTCATTAAGTGCATCACTTACTTGTGATTGGTGGAAGCGAGTGATAGGGCCGATAGGGAGGACCGGCGGGAAACCTGGTACCAGAGCTCGATTTGCTTATTGTATAGCTGTGTGATGTGTTCTGGAGCCAGCTCGGTTCCCCATCCGCGGTACTGTCAAATAATGGCAACATTACAAGCATGAACGACTACTGCGTGATGTCTCAATGATAATTATTGTAACCGTAGTTGCTTTTATTTGAATATTTCCAATTTTGCGTTTACGTTATTTGATTGTTTTTAGGCTGCTATTCTATAGGTGCAGGGTGTTCATTTCATGGTTAAAAATGCTGTCGGCAGTTGGATTACGAATTAGTTCCGAACAGTTCGCGTATGATGCAATGGGAGCTCTTTTATTTATCTTTGGATTCTCTCAGAGGATTCTTCGCGTACATCTTGAGTGCTTTGCCTCGACTGGCATTGTGAACGATGAACTGAACATCCCCTGGAGAGTCGCAGACCTTGTACTCGCCGGCGCGCTTGCGGAGGTCCAGCACCTCGCGGTACCAGGATTCGCCCTGCGCCAGGCCGAGCGGCTGCAGGCCGGCGGCGCGCAGCGTGGTGGCGCTGTCCTCGGCGGCCGCGGGAGGGGGCCCCGCGCCCGAGACCGCCCCAGCCCCCGCCCCCGCCCCCTTCGCCACCTCGGGCTCCTTCAACATCCTCTCGCTTGCCTCGTCAACCTTTCCTTTTCCCCTGCATTTCGTAAACGTCCCTTTAGACGCCTCGAACACGTACTGAGAGAACGGTCTAAATTTCTTTTTGTACTCGCTTTTGTAACGTTTCCTATTATCTTTGGAACGATCCTCCCCGTTGGATATGAGGGCCGATAGCGCGCTACGGAACGTCGATTTTCTGCAAAATTCCATTTCATGTCTTAGACGCTATTGACTTTACGATGATGATGCGGCAAAAGAAAGAGCTCGCGCCGAGCCAGGTTAGTAAGGAGACATGCTTCAAATAATTGTTAAGCTCGCATGGTGAGGTTAGGATGCCAGTCCTAGAAGAGTCTAGAGGGAGCGCCGGCCGCCCGCCGGGTCCGTGACCGATGCTACGTACGTGTTAAGGTGTTGTTAGGTGATACATCGACATACAATAATCTAACAAAAATTTTGATGAACGTTCACATCGACAAAAGTGCAAGACACAACGATATTGATAAAAAATGTAACTATTAGCTGTCATTCCGGACTAGTGTTAGTACTAAACGGCCTAAAACCGCCACCGTGTCGAGAGTTGTAAGCAAATATCAAAAACGAAATTTAGACTTGTTCTGCGGTACCCAGTAGCATATTGAGAGAAGGAGATAGGGCAGAACAGGCGGCACGGGGAGCCTCTTATACGATCTTTATAGCGCTTGTCACAGTAGCACTGTACACTAAGCACTAACAACGCACTATTAATCTAATATAGCTATTATACGACGACTATAGCACTAAATGGTAGCGATGTGATCGTATTAAAGGCTCCCTGCACGCTTGGGTTAGTAAATTAGTACACAAAGCTAGACATATAGAATTGAAAGCTACGGCAGTAATAAGTCTCTTTTTTTCTTCACCTGAAAAATTTGGGAATTTAAAATATTACTTTTATTATAAAAGAAAAGATTTTATGTACATGACTTGGTTAGGAAATATAAACTAATTTGAATAAATATAATACATGAATATGCCCGGATACATATATAATGTTTGCGCTATAAGTGTGTTGTGGTTTAAGTGTTAATACAATTTTGTGTTAAATTTTGATTAATTTTGATTCTGGGGTAGGTAAGGACCCAGTTGTGACTTCAAATGTGTTCGATGTGGTTGCAAATAAGCTGCTTTAGCAAAGCAAAGCTTGTTTGATGGTTTGATATAAATGATATAATACCTACTGACGAAGATACGTGATACGTGAGTAAGATATAAAATAAATTGTTTCTTGTAAATTATTAATACTCAATAAATTTTTGAACTAAGCATACGCTTTACAGAAAATGAATAAAATAGTTATTCATAATGCTAATAAAACTAATATCTAATAAGTAACAAGACCAACGAATGAAAATATACAAGAAACAATTTAATATATGACAGATGGAATATAATGAAAGCATATATTATAGAAATAGTAATAAGCTGAAGCTACAGGTTTAGGAACTGAAGTTTTTAGTTCCAAGGTGATTGTCTACTTCATTGTGTGCAATAAAAAATGGCATCAAAGTAAAATAACACGAATAAATCTATAAAACTATATTTAATAACAAGGAAAATGTTGCAACGGTAGCTAGATGCCATTTTCGTGGTCTTATAACGGAGTAGACAATTGGGCTACGTAGGTGACGGGTTATTAGTAATAAATACGAATTATTAAAGTAACTAAGGGGTCATATAACAGTCATATAAAATATAACAAGTTAACAGTGCATTCCGGTTAGACTATTAATAACTAGTCATAATCATTATTTTACATTATTTTTTTAAATAACTTAGCGCTTTTTATTATTGAAAATCACATATCACAATGTACTTTTAGTTTCAAATGTAATTAGCTGTGGATATATTTAACTATTATCATAAAAATATAACACGAATAATTATAATGATAACGTAAAACAGTCTCTCATTATTAATTAAAAACAGCGCTTTTTTACTTGATTTTCACCCACATTCAACCAGAAACTACATTATTTTATTAATAGTCACCCAGAATTTAATTATATTTTTCTATTAGATTCAACACCAGCTAACCATTGTCACAAACATCAGGGACCGATGACAATTAATTATCAACAAACCCTAATCGAAAAATTAAAATGTATCACGATGACATATTATACGATGAAATATAAAGTCATCATTGCCATATATTAATTAAGTTTCGTTTAGCGTTTTCTATATGATTAGCACTTGGCTAGGCTTCCAGCAGCCCCAGCGCGCCGTAACGACCTATTTTTTTGATTAGCTGATGTTGCACTAACCTCCTGCGTCCCAGAGGCCCTTATAGGCTTTATTCCAAAATCTAATTTAAGCTTTGATTAAATAAGTCAAGGTTCCTTATTCAAAAACGAAACTGACGTTTCTGGGACATAGGATAGGAGGCTAAGGGCTCATTTAGATGGCGCGCGAACTCGCATGTGATTTTAGTGACATTGCAGATCAGTGAGGTTACAACAGTTCAGCCGACCGATCAAATGACGCAATGTAATGAAACTCGCATGCGAGTTCTCGCACCGTCTAAATGCGCCCTAATAATGGGAGTATTTTCGGCTTCGTATTTAAAACCAACAGCGGACTGACCTCTGCACGCCGGGCTTCTGTCCGTTCCAGAGGTAGTCCTCGATGTAGCGGCCGTCGTGCTCGTCCGCGTGGTTCATCAGCGGCTCGGCTTCTACGTGACCTGGAAGTCGTATAGTGGTCTGGTAACTATCTTTATAGTTATAGTATTATTTAAAAAAAATAGCTTAAGGATTTTTTAATCCTTAAGCTATTTTTTTTAACAAGCACTGGTGGCCTAGCGGTTAGAGCGTGCGACTTGCAACCCGGAGGTCACGGGTTCAAACCCCGGCTCGTACCAACGAGTTTTTCGGAACTTATGTACGAAATTTAATATCATTTGATATTTACCAGTCGCTTTTCTGTGAAGGAAAACATCGTGAAGAAACCGGACTATTCCCAATAAGGTCTATTTTACCCTCTAGGTTGGAAGGTCAGATGGCAGTCGCTTTCGTAAAAACTAGTGCCTACGCCAATTCCTGGGATTAGTTGCCAAGCGGACCCCAGGCTCCCATGAGCTGTGGCCAAAATGCCGGGACAACGCGAGGAAGAAGAAGAGCTTAAGGATTTTTTAATAGATAAGATACAAAACATCATCGACAATCAGGTTACTATTATGGTTACTGTTATAAACAAAGGACTACCTACATAGCCATATATCAGCTTCTACATGTCCTGGAAGTCGTATAGTGGTCGGGTAACTATCTTGATGGTCCAAAGATTGTTTCAATAGACATGTCACAGTCGAATATCGTTTATTTGTCGGTAAATGTATAAAAAAGGCACGAGACGAATCACAAAAATCTACGTGACATGGAAGTCGTATAGTGGTCATATAACTATCTTGCTGTTCAAAGATTTTTTATAGACACAATCACAATCGAATATCGGTTAATGTTCATATATACAAGGAAACAAGAGGAATCACAGAAGACTTTAAGTCATAAAGGAATAGTACCTAATATTGATAATAAGACGTTCCGTGAGGACAAACTATTCTTCTTAAATCTGCTGTATAACGCCATTTACTATGTTTTTCTATAAGTCAGCATCTATGCGGGGATTATACATAAAAATGATATAAATATTCACAACCTATTCACAATAATATAGGCACAAAATCATATCCATATAATGTGTTTTCTAAAACAATCTAAAGTGTATGAAATAATATATTACTTACGTAAAAAAGAAAAATATTTTCAGCATCATTTAATAAAACATTTTTAATTTTTAAAGCATTCAAGAGATACAATCACAATACAAGAAGTCTTCGCCTAGTCTGAGGCTGGTAAGTAGGTACTATGTTACTCAGTACAATGTTGGTAATAGTATGGCCTTCGGTTTTTTACGACTATTATATGATTAAATCGATTCCGAGAGCCATTGTTACCTTCAGGAGGTTAATGCCAGTACTTTGATAGATCAAGGCCATACTAAGGCACCTTTTTCTGGATATGCTTAATGCTACAGGATTTTTTTTTTGTAGTAATATAATAAGTATTTTTTTATAAAACGGTTGGACGTTTTGATATTTGTATTAAGAATTTATAAACTGTATTTAGAAAGATAAGATAATAATATAAATAAGTTACTTACTAATTTCCACGTTAGTTTATAGTGGCAAACTGTAGTGACTACATACTTAGTAACAAACCTACTATTTAACCAAACTTTATTTTTGAATAATTTTTTGTGTGTTGAATTATTTGAAATTATAAAAAGGCAACGAGAAAATTAAATGTAATATAAGTAGTCCTTTTAGTATTCGTTCCTTTCTAATTTTCTCAAAGGTTAACTGGAAGATATATGATTTAGGGATTAGGGATTCGCCTTTGAGCAATAAAATGACATAAGTACATACATAAATTTAAAAAAGAATATACCTACAGTAATATATCCTCGTGTTTTTCACTAAAAGCAACGTGAAAATAGTCAAAAATATAATGCAAAATTCGAATGAAGCAGAAAATTCGCGAGCTAGTCGCAAACAATAACCGAATTTGCATAAATTTGAGATGCACCATTGCTATAGTCTACCTACTACTGTAGCTTATATTAAGTCTGCAGACGAAACAAAAGTTGGCGGTTGCTGTTCATTTGTTTTTGTCTGTGAAACTGGATGCAGATATAAGTATGTTTTAAAGCCAGGGTATTTTATTAAAATGTAGATAAATACGTATTTTAATAACAAAACTTCCGTGAGACACAGACATATTAAACATATTACACATACCTAGATAGTACTGTGACTGCCATGTTTGGCAATCTGCTGCGAGTGTAAGTTGGTTAAATAAATAAATAAATATATTAAGAACGGGTCACTCACTTATTTTAAGTCTAAAAACGCCGATATGTTACGCTAAAACGTATTTTCTACTCGTCGACTGCAATGCCTGAATTAAGACTTCGTATACCAAAGTGAAATCGCATACTTTTTTCACTATGGGACCCCAACTCAACTATAATATTCATTTCGATACAGTTTAGTCAACTATAATATTCATTTCGATACAGTTTAGTCTACTATAATTAATTTGACCAATCGAAAGCGCGGAGCAGTTAAGTACCAGGGCCTCATGCATTACGAGAAGGTGTCGTTGACCAACCGGCCGGGGGGCGCGGGGCGCGGGGCGCGGGGGCCGGGTCGCGTACGAGTATGAAGGTATCGCGGCTGCTCGCGCATCTTAGCTGTATACTTTTGGTTTTTTTACCTACATATATGATGCTTCTACTAGTTTTAAGTTTTTTTTTTGTTGACTCGTAGAAAAAGTATTGTATATAATAGTGATATAATCAAGCTTTTCAATCTCGTACCTTTACTTAGGCAACTCAGCAAGCTTCGTTGCCTAAATACGGTACTCGACTGAAAAGCTCTCCATTATATCACGATTGTATAAAATACTAATTTAAGTACCTACTCCATTTTATTCTCTGTTAGCATTTTGACACGAGCGCTTCAAAGAAATAAGTAGAAAAGTGAATATTTCATATAGAAATATAAGAAAGTACATAACTAGGAGTAAAAATATCTTTATTTGACAATAAAAGTTTAACAAAGGCACATTGCAGTCAACCCCGCACTAGGCATGCCTTGTATTGAAGACAAAGTCTACATTATCCTAAATTTAATGACTTAGTCCCAACCCCAAACAATATTCTTGAGATGAAACATCTAACGAGCAACGGAGTGGACTGCCAAGTACAAAATCAGAGTCCAAAGCTTTCTTACATAATACATGAATCAGAACAACAGATATTGTGAGGGTTTACATTTTAAATACACTCATGAATATATATTGACTGGCTAGAATACAGAATATATTTCGAAATACATGAAGAAATGGGTTTTAGATTTTCTTATCGCAAATTTATTAGCCAAATTTTGACAGGTACAGTCTCCATCAGATATATCAGAGCGGCCAAGGCGCTCACAAATATCTGAACACGCCTCTATTGTCAAGGTGTTAGAGTGCGTGTTCAGATATTGTGAACACCTTGGCCGCTCCGATATATCTGATGGCGACTGTACTACAGTATTCGAAGCTCATGTTTATTTATTTAATCTTATCCCTGTAACATTGAAACGAAACGGAAAATTCGATTATGGCGGAACATAAAATAGTCCTAATATGTGGTTGCGGACGAGACTGTCTTTTGAAGGCGAAGTACCAATACTATATATTTGATTTTTATTAATTTCTGTAAATGGCTGTTGGCATATTTTCAGCCTCAAAATTACTTAGGATAAAATACAACTACTTACCACTTATTTCAGCAGCAAATCACACCCTCAGGATGAGAAAAACTGCTTACGACCTACGAAGTTTTTACAGCGACCGAACTTTAATACGAATACTGTGTACGCCCTTTGGTATAAATATAGCGCCCTCACGTCAACATTTTTGTTCTACGGGTTGACGTGAACGTGAATTGGACGTGAACACCTAGATTGGTAGTCCAGACATGAGTCAATCCTGGTTCCCCAAGGTGGCATGTAAATATTAGGTCCGTTAAAAAAACCATCATGTAATTTTTCCGCAAAACTCTTACTTGGACCACGCAAACGAGATGCTCTTGCGGGGCGTCTCCTTGGGCCACGCGAACTGGTTACGGTACTCCGTGCTGACCAGCTCCGGGGCCCTGGGATCGCCTAGTGCGTACCCTGGAAGATGAGACCCACCTTCAGCCACAGCAGCCTTCTTCAGCACTCCCATGGAGTTGCTCTTGCGGGGCGTCTCGTTGGACCACGCTAGCTGTTTGCGGTACTCCGTGCTGACCAGCTCCGAGGCCATGGGCTCGCCTAGTGCGTACCCTGGAAGATGAGACCCACCTTCAGCCACAGCAGCCTTCTTTAGGGCTCCCATGGAGATACTCTTGCGGGGCGCGTCTGTCTCCTTGGGCCACGCGAACTGGTTACGATACTCCGTGCTGACCAGCTCCGGCTTCGGAGCCATGGGCTCGCCTAGTGCCGCGCTCGTACCCTGGAAGATGAGAGTCATAATTAAGGAAGGAATACCTATGGCAAAACAAAAACACTTGGAGGAAACTTGCGTTGTGAGGGTTACATGCGCGTCAATGATCTTCGATAGCGTGGGTTTCCAAAACCTAAAACCTCCCGCTTGGCGCGCTGTTTAAAATCCCGTACAAAAAAGGCTTACGTCACGTCACGCTATCAATTTACACTAGGGGTGCGGACTGACACTAAACGAAAACGGCCAGCGGAAAGCCAACAGTGCCAAAATCAATTAGGCCATCGGCCCAAAACCGTGACTTCATTATCCAATAAATAATACGAACGGGACGGATGACCCGTTTTATTGTGTTTCACGGAGTTTTGCTTCGTTATTGGGGAATTGTCGCTAAATAAATTTTGCACAGCGTGTTGTAATTGAGTTGAGTTAAAATCGAATGCGGCTGCGAATTGTTAATAAGGTTTTATTTATTGTTGTGTGTGACCAGAGCTGTGAATGTTAATTACAATTTTTATTTGAAAGACAAACGGTCCACCTCGTTCGTCTGAGCACTCTACGGTCTACAGCCGTGAATGTGTGTTTGTCTGTATGTTCAGTATATTCACCTTCGGTTCGACGGTGTCCGTCCAGCGTGGCTGCCGCGGCCCCTCGGACTTGCTGCGCCGCCCGGCGCGGTCCGCCTCGTTCCTCTGAGCGCTCTGCAACAATCAAATGTATTAATACAATAGTATTAGCTTTAGTCATATAATCCAAAAGTCATTTAATGATGACACAATCCTGAAAGCACTTGTGTATATGGAGACTAGAAATACGCAGTATTTCGGGATGATAAAACATTCACATCGATTCGGAACTGATGATGGCTGAGCGGTTGATTGAATCTTTAATGGGCGACATTTTGATCAATCCCTGTTTTAAGCAGAGCATTTTAAACTTTATCCTGAAATAAATATACTTTGATTTTTTTTTGTTTTTTTTTTTTTTTATCCTACACGGTGCCATTTTACAATCTGAAAGAAATCTGTACGACATCCTTCACGTTATAACGTAAATGCATTTGTAGAAAAAATACAAACGTATATAAATGTCAGCAAGGTGACCAAAAAAAGGAATGAAGGGTGTGTTTAACGGACAATTAGGTCAAATGATTTGCACTTAACCTAGTGACGCGACAACTATTATTGTCCGGTTTTAGTACCTATATTGTATTAACCCACATTTGACTATTAATTCGACAGTATTAATCTTCGCTTCGGCCTCTTTTGGAAGGGTTGCCGCACCCTTGTTTTACCTTTCGGGATGTGTGTCATCACTCATCACACATAGTGTGATTGCGTTCACTAACATAGAAGTAAAATATTTGTAGGCACGTGAACGTTTTCTGTCGTTAGTATGGAAGGATGTGAGACATTTATCTGTAAACTAAACGAGTATGCGTTGCTCAGATGAATGCATGCAACATGCGAATGTTGAGTATTGCATGGTAGCACATTTTTGTTATATTATGTAGTCATTAGCGATCTGCGATCTGATCAGAAAAGGCCTCAAAAAGGTTGTATAGGACCGTAAATCAACGGTCAACGAGCTATCTACGATTCCCGACTTGTCTCGAACGTGTCAACACTGTCAACTTGTCCATAAATCATATTTCTTGCCAACCTACTTTGTGTCATGATTCGTTAGTGTGATTTATGACCTTGGCCTATTTTATTGACGTGACAAGAACAGATACAAGATTTACACACTGACAGCGCGCCTGCCGTGGTAAGCCGGAGCATCAAATTTCACGATGTACTCGTATGCAAGTAAATCAATTTGTTAATTAAAAACAAGACAAAGAACTCGACGACAGATCACAATATTCACTGATACAGTATGTTTATGTATGATTATGAAACCATCACTGACCAGACCATATTTTAACCATGTATGATATTCTTACCTGCGCCCTATCGGCTGATGTTTTTGGCGATATCATCAGCGGGTAGGTCGAAGAGCTGATCTATTAGTCGACCTCACTGGAAGCACTTGAAGTGGTCACAGGGTCTGGACCTTACGGCGGCAGAGGTCTGTTCTGTGACTGGATGCCATCGGCAGGATCCAAGGGCTGGTTAACCTGAGGCTATATCTAGGAGACCTTAGAGTCTATCGTAGCAGGGTATGAAGCAAGATCTGGGGAGCTTACCCGCGCTCGGTCGGCGGAGGTCTGTGGCCGTATGTCATCAGCAGGGGCCGGGTCGAAGAGCTGGTTGGTCTGGTAGACCTGCCAGTCTGAGACCTGGAGGACGGAGCTTATTACCCGTGCCCTGTCGGCTGAGGTCTGTGGCCGTATGTCATCAGCAGGTGCCGGGTCGAAGAGCTGGTTGGTCTGGTAGGCCACGCCCGGGTACTTCTTGCGACGGGGCATCGCCGGCTCTATGGGACCTGAAGAGAAACAGTAATTTAATTTATCGTATGGCTTTATTCCATGTCACTGGATACCATAATATTCAGAATATAAAATAACTTCTGCGGCCGGGTCTGCTATCAGGGTGTTGAAGTCATTCACATAGGCGTATGTATCTGGTGAGGGACATTCCAGCACTATGTATTCTATGGTCTGGTCTGGCTGGGTGTCCACCCTCGCAGGCAGGAGAGGCTCATTGTCATAAGTGTATTGTGGTTATAAGTGCTGGTTACTGAGTGTATATAGAAAACATCTATACCATAATCGTGACTTACCCTGCTCTGCCACCACGCCCTGCTGCTATCGGAACTGGTGCCATCTGTATGTGCTGCGGTACTCCGAGTGTAGCTGACTGGTGACCATCATAACTTACCCCTGGGGATGGGCAGCGCGGAGGGCGGGCTGGCCGCCGGCTGCTTTACCACGCCCTGCTGCTCTCGGTACTGGTGCCATCTGTATGTGCTGCGGTACTCCGAGTGTAGCTGAAACAATGGAAAACTAATTTTAGCATACAGCTCTTCAATGAGTTATCTGGAATACGCTACAGGCGACGATACAAAAGGTTCTGAATCAGTATTGGTGCTCGTTGGAGTCATGCGCAACAGTCACGACCCTTAAAAAGTAAACGCCAAAGCGTCTATCAATAAGGGTGAACTGATGTACCTAGAAAGGTTGAGGTAGATGCATAGTGATATTTGCATGTATTTATGAAGCATATGCCAAACTAATTGCGTGACTAATTGATCTTAGAAGATAATTTTGAGTACCTATCATTGATTTGATCTTTCTAATGTTATTACTTATTAGCTGTAGGTAGTTATTTAAAGTTATCAACTTATCATACACATTCTTTTTTTGTTATACATTTTTTACTACTTAAAGCATAGTTCATATAGAAATGGTACGCAATCGAAGTCTAAGCTTTTTCAAGTAAATGAAACCACGTAGCTTTTAAGCGATAAAAATAGAATAATATTTATTTATTTAACAGCATTTATAAAAATTATATACTTTTATTAGTATTTCGTGCGAAATCACGGACTTTTTTCTTGATTGAGCTCATCATCTTCTGGACAAGGCTTTTTTCTACTTTCTTAGCCTGTTGATTCCACGTAGAACGCAGAGAATTGATGTCTTGTACTGTTTTCCCAGTTTTATGCAATTTACCTTTCATTATTGCCCAGTAGTTCTCGATTGGGCGGAACTCAGGACAGTTTGGACTAGGGTTCATTGATCGGGGTATAAAATCGACATTATTTGAAGCATACCACTCCAAAACCTTTTTCGAGTAGTGGCAGCTAGCCAGATCAGGCCAAAATTTTATTGGACCCTTGTGCTTTTTAATAAATGGCAAAAGGCGTTTTTGTAAACACTCCTTCATGTAAACCTCGGATGTCATCGTTGATGAAGTAATAAAACTGTTGGTCTTAAGGCCGCAACTGCAGATCCCTTGCCATATCATATGTTTCTTGGCAAATTTTTCAAGTTTTACAAACTTTTATTTTTTATCAACATTCCCCCTTTTTGTTGCCATGTAAAACTTGGTACCCGGTAGTTGGTTAAAATCTAGCTTGACATATGTTTCATCATCTAATAATAGGCAGCCTTTGAATTTCGTCAGAATGCGGTCGTATAAGAGACGAGCTCGTGTTTTTGCTGTTTTGTTCTGTTTCATAGTTCGGTTTGGTGTTTTTATGGCTTTATAGCTCTTATACCCGGCTCGGAGCCGAATACGTCTTAAAGTACTGCGGCTCTTCTTGAATTTGCGAGATAGATCATAATCCGACATACCTGGATTCTGTTTTATTGCCCTAAGCACTTTTTTCTCCAAGTTCTTGTCTTTAGTGCCAGATCTCCGGTTGAGTTGGGGCTTTCTATCGAAAGACAAGGAATCCTTGTATTTTTTTAAGACCCGACACACCGTGGTTTTTGATAAATTTAGCGACTTAGCGATCTTTGACCCGGACCAAGAGGGATTTTCTAAGTATTTGTCCACTATCAATTTTCGTTTTTCAACTTCCATCGTCTACAATTTCAAAATGCATAGACTTATCCGAGGCGAACTTTTAGCAATAAGACTTCAAAATATGGACGATAAATTGCGATCATCTTTTTTTTATTTGTGACGTTTAAATATTTTTTATTTTGTGACAACCGCGTGCCAGTTCTATATGAACTACGTTTTATATAGTTGCTTGAATTCTAACTTTTACTGCTGTGTCTTGTAGAAAATCTATCTTATATTAGATTTAACCCAGTTTTTATAAACAATATCTGTTTAAATACACAGTCAGGTCTATTAGCATTGTAGTGGGTGCGCTACGCGTACACTCACACTCCCTTGGTTTAGCCCTATATAAGCTTTTACATGACGTTATTCAAGACATTATAGATCGATACTCCAAGCAAGTTGTTTCATTCAACGTCCCACATCACATGGCGATCCTGCCAGTGCGGCCTTGCGCTGCACTGGCGGCGCGCCGCGCCAGGCAGAGAACCAAAAGCAAAATTCATCATTAAATTAAATATGAAAAATAATTTATGGACAATTGTGATAACTATAAACAATAGTGAAATTGACAGTGGACAAATTTAAATACTGCGAAGTGGAATTAACTATTAACTACTATTAAAATCCGTGGAACTGTTTGAACACTTATAGTGAATTGGTTGCTGGAACTTTACTTCATTAATTTGTGCTTTGATAAACTAGTGACAATGGACAGTTGGACACATTTCATTAAGTTATTACTAGATTTACAGTCATAAAAAGACGAAGTGCGTGAACAGTGACTCTCCTTCGATCGTGAAATAAATTTGTTATTTTGAGAAAGTGTAAAATCTTAACTACTGGTGACTTATGGACAAAAATTTGGATGGACAGAAAATAACGGTTAAAGATGGTCTATTTCAAAGTTATGTAATAAAAAGGCGGGATTTGTAGTGATGGTGTTGGTATGCTGCTGGGCGTTGTTCGTGTCGTGAGGCCGAAGGATGGGTGCTAAATAGAAATAAAAAGGATCGGCACAGACGACGAGAAATCCATCATGTTAAAATGAAAGAGTGCTTTATTGATATAGTTATAATTTCGTAGATTTTTTTTCCTGTTCTGAAGTTGTATTCCTAAAATGTGTAATACC
Source organism: Cydia amplana (assembly GCF_948474715.1). Classification (NCBI taxonomy): domain Eukaryota; kingdom Metazoa; phylum Arthropoda; class Insecta; order Lepidoptera; family Tortricidae; genus Cydia; species Cydia amplana. The sequence continues at coordinate 1,325,724 of NC_086090.1, forward strand.
CAAAGTTATGTAGTTAGTTGTTATGTAGTAAAAAAAAAAATAGGTATTCTAGCAAGTTATTTGGCTTAAGGGTATAGGTAGGTACATGACATACTTTCATCCTTGACAAATATGGCACATGACGGCGGCGCGTGCACTCCATACAAGGATTCGCAGGCGTCGTCTGTTATTTCATCTCAAGTTTCATAGTCTTCGTACACAGATTTAGATCATTTAAAATTTATTGTAATAAAATTAAATTTAAAGATTAATAAGTAACACTTAAATTATATGTTTCAAGTTTCAGATTTAAAAATATGACAGTAGGTATGTCACGTAATATGTTACGACTTTATCCATATACATTTAATGTTTAACTTTCATAGATTAAGTTTATTTTTACTTCGAATTTTAAATGTTTTTTTTTAATGATGTTGTTTAATATTGTATCAGTCTAGACATTTTTTTTTATACACGGATTTGACATAAGAAACAAACAAAATAATGACTTTTATATTAATGGATATGACTTTTAAAATAAAATGAGGTATTATAAAGAATAATATTGAATTGAATTAGGATTAGGAACAGAGTTTGCAGGTATTCGGTATGTTTAAAGTAAAGTTTAATGTTGGATTTCAAGGGTTGAATTAAAAGGTCTGTAAATATGTTTGTAACTGTGTGTATGGAAAGTCCTAAAGAAAGTTTGGTTTTTGATTGTTTTATGAGTAAAATGGAATTTGTTTGTTATTAGAAAAGTGCGTTAGCAAAATGATTGGGAAAACTAAAACAGATAAGTTTTTCAAAGGACGATTAGCCTGATCAACTAAGAGTTGCTGAAACTCTTATATGTTGCAGTTTTCATGGTGTATGTGGTTGATTTTTGAATGTGTTTCTTTTTGTGACAGTGAAATATGAAAGAAAATGAATAGAAATAAGTATACATATATACCTATCGCATCTTCGGTGGCCCGAGAGGCGGCCTTGAGCGGTTAGGTTAGCAAGGGTACGCCAGGATACAAGGCAGGCACGGAATCCTTGGAGGTCTGACCATGATTCGATCGAGCATCAATCGTGGAGACTCCTTGGACACATGGAAGGATATGATGTAAGGAAGTGTTAAAAGAACTGCCTGAATGTGAATATAAATAAATAGTATGTGTGCGCGCTTAAAAATAAAATTTCCTTGTATCCTGAGTAAATAAATAGATATATTATTGTAGGTCGGCCGACCACAAATGTAAATGCGTTGTGTACCCTTGCCGTAAAAGAGATGCACGCTTTAGATGCACACTTTATGAAATAATTTAGTAAAAATATGTAAATGATGGGAGTACTGACGTGTTAAACTAGTGAGTAGGTATACCTAAATGAAATGAACTTAAAAATAAATGCTTGCAAGAACCATTGATATGATAAATTAATGAAAAAGAAACTACGTACGAAAAATAACAAACATGGACAATTTTTTTTATTGTATTTCTTAATTATTTTTTTTAATATTGATTTTTGAACTTTTACTTGATATTAAAATGTTTTCTTATAAGTATTATGAACTTTCTTTGTGTGAATTTAAAATTATTTTATCGAATATAATTATGCTAAAAATAAGCGATACATATTATGTGAAAGTTTCGTTTCGTCATCAAGGCACGAATTTGTAATTAAGTGATTATATTATAAAATTAAGTACTTATGCATGCTTAAATTGTAATCATCATGTTTACGCGTTATAGAAATAGCTATTCCAGAGTAGCTTACATAAACATAAGATATTTCTTTTATTGATTTTACATAAGTACCTACCTAAAAAAAAATGTTTATATTGAGAATTTCAAAATTAGAAACTTTTCGTTTGTGTTACTTATCTTAATGTCATTTTAATTTTTTTATCATATAAAATTACAACCATGAATTATTGAACCATAAATGTAACAGGTTAAAAAAAAAAAAAAATAGATTATAGAGTTTAATATATTATATTACGGTAATCTATTTTTTTTTTCTCAAGGAATGGAGATGTAGTGGGTGCGCTACGCGTACACTCACACTCCCTTGGTTTAGCCCTATATAAGCTTTTACATGACGTTATTCAAGACATTATAGATCGATACTCCAAGCAAGTTGTTTCATTCAACGTCCCACATCACAGCATAAAACAAGCGAAACCTATCCATTGTCTAAGAACTTTCTCGACTCGTTCAACCATACATCCAATTAGTTATAACAGGTTTTTTACTAACTGTATGATCTAGTTTTTGCTGCTTAGCATAGGAATAGTGCATAAAGGTTTGATATTGATTGGAATTTAATCTAATTTAAGATTTATTCAACGTGATCGAGATCAGATCAATCTGCTATAGGTAATGCAATTTAAATTGGCGTATATGATCAATAAGGACAAGCAATATGTCACTGGATAGCTTATTCTAAGTTCTAATACTTTTACTATGGCTGATAGTCCCAAATCTTTGTGTGAAAAAAGTTATCACCGCAAAAAGTATGTGTGAGTTTAAACGGGACTGTATAGTTTTTTTCGATACTAAGTTCCTGTGTCGCAGATCATTAAGGTTTTGTTATTGTGGATGATTTGGTGTCACGATATTTTACTTTTTTATAAGTTTTCTTATGTTTTGTGTGTGTGTTGTGTTTTCAACGTAACCGAGGTGAAAGGTTACGTTGTTCGGTTGTACGACCATGTTTATTACGCAGCACAAAAAATCAATCCCGATTAAAGACAACGTGCTAGTGTAGTGATGTACTCGTAACATATATATACGTACTCGTACAAGTATCGAGCGTAATTCGATAGCTCGTCGATATGGGCGTCGGCGATAAAATATCCGAGCTAGTGGTGGAAATTGGCTTATCGATAATATCGATGTTTTCAATTTTGTTGGCTCGGCTGAGCGGATAACTTGTGATCCCGACAAGATGCAACTTTTTCTAGTTAAACTTTAATATCTAATAAAGTGTTCTTGATAGAATATTTACAATTTAATGGAATGTGAATTTTAATTTTCATGTTCATTGTGAAGAGGGAAAGGTTTCCATTATTGTATCTCATGTATGGCTCAAGTGTCAAGTGACATTTTAACTAGATTATTAAGGAATATGTATGAAAGGAAATACATTTTACCATTAAAAAAAGCAACAACGGTTGCACTCCGGAAGTGCCGATAGAAGTGAAAACTCACCTCACTATGTTACCGACGCCCGGTAACACGATACATACGTTTAGCGGAGGTATTCTATTTATTTATTATATATTATTATCATTCTCAAATAAGATCACACTTTTTCATTGACATGTTTATTTACATACTGCCATGACAATGTCAAATTATTTGAACATAGGTAAAGAGTTTTGAAAAGGAGTCCGCAACATAAATGTCAAATAACATTGAGTTTTTCTTTATTGATTTAAATGCCATCTAAATTATGAGTGGCCACCTTACGCCCCTTACGGTCACGTGATCGCCTTACGCTGTTTCGAGTTTATCATTTTTTCCCCACCTCAAAAAGTGCCCAGCGCCGCTAAAGAAATTTTCACTTCAATAATTGGTACGTACGTAGGGAATAATTGGTATGTAATAATATTATATGACTAACTAACATTAAATTAAAAGAATTTCGTATTCTCGTGAAGGTATGACACAAACCTCATACCTTATTAAAACAAAAACCTAAATAAGCCCAAGTTGTTCTGAAATTAAGCTTAACAAACGTAGATACGTAGGTACATTAAATATCCTATTGAACAAACTCGTCGCCTGACAGAAAATTCGTAGAGAAATCATATTGCTTTTTCTACACACATCCGATATGATAATGCTTTTTCTCGTATCTCGCAATCACAATTAAATATCAATTGATCACAAAGTAAGATGACGCTGATCTTCTAGCAAAAACCGAGAAAGCAAGTTTGCATGTCGCTCCGCTTCGTTGGCGGTGTTCAAGCCGTCTACAAATTCCACACGACAAAATACAACTGCATAGTGTTGAGTTGTTCTCGGAAGTTGCTCAATAATTTGTACTTTGTCATAGTTACGTGTTAAATACTATGACAGGTTCAAATAGAATACTACGTATGCATATATTATATACATGTAAGTACATCACTCTTTAGCGACAACACTAGCATGGTTGGTCTAGCATGAGTTGCGTTCTCGCGCGCGACTTCATACATTATGCGCGACTTCAAGTATGGACTCGCACGCGAGAACGGTTGCTAGACCGCCTGTTGTCTGTTTCTGTCTTTAATCAATGGTTTTTCCTATACCTAGCTATATTCTTATACTGAGGTATGCAATAAAGAGCATTTTATCTCTCTATATGTATATTATGTATAAATACTTTTCGATTTCATGTGAAAAGCCTTATAAAGTTCTACTGCTTTGGAAATCTATCGTGACTATCGTCTACTTATAAATTACCGATTAGTTTCGTATCCAAAGCAAATAATACTTTAATTTTAAGTAATTAAAGAGTATTTTTACTCGTAATTAAGAAATAAACCACTTCGTCTATTTTGAATATGTCGTTGGTAGGTGAATAGGTACACGTTGTTTCTGTAAACTCGTAAAATAATTATGTCCATGGCGTCGCTGCTTGGAGTGCCTATCGCTGGACCTATTAGTAAATACATACATGTGTCTCATCATACCGTAAACGCGAGTAACTATGAAACATCCATTCACGGAAACATATTGGACATAACTTTCGATTTCCGATACACACGTAATAATTTATAGCAATGGCCGGCACATGTTGTATGTTTATTTACGTTTGCTTGATACATATAAGAATAAGGGCATATGTGTATTATAACCCCCAAAACGTTACGTCTTTTCGACTAGAGTAGCTGTTACATAGAATGCTGAAATCGTAAATGCATTAAGTGTGTATGAAATGAATGTGCACTTGTCACGTTATTACTTCGAGTTGAAATGCGTCTAGTTTTATGGATAGTTTGCGTTGTGTGGCAAACGTGAGGTGTTTGTTTGAACTAGATAGATCTGGTTCAATCCAGCGAATTTTCGAACTGTAGGGCAGGCCAATTCAGACAGGTAATTAGGAATACTTAATTAGTAATTTATATTTACTGACCATAATTATTAACCCTTCTTGGCAAATTAAAAACAGTCATGAGTTCAACCTCGGTTCCGCTTGATAGAGCAAAAGACAAACAATACAAAAAGATGGTGTAGAATTTTGTAATATAGTTGGTCAAACCAATTTGTCAGTAAATAAGAACCAAAAAAAATATACTCATCCTTTTCTTTTGGGTGCTAGTACTAGTGTAAGACAAAGATAGTATGATTATCTCTGTCTATGTTTGTTGTTATCACTTATCAGGTTACGCCTTGTCGTCGAAAAAGGTATCGATATAGGTATTGCCAATCACTATCGGGTCGTTACAGCGGCTCGGAGGATGATTGAGCCATTTATATGTTAAAAAGTGTTTGCTTTTCATATAAAGTTGAATTTATTGTGTGATAGTGCGTTGTACCTACATACACATGGATGCAATCTATATTTATGATTAATAATTGGCCCGTTGGCTCGTTGGGTGGACGATATTCGGAAGATTGCGGGTTACTTCGCTACCACCAGTTTGGCATTGACATAAACGCTAACGAGAACGTAATTTACTTTCTATGCATCCCACTCGTACTCGCATATTAGTGCGAGCGAGAGGTATAGGTAGAAAGTAAATTACGTCAAGAAAGTAAAGCGAGATGTATAGAAAGTAATCAGTTTTGACACTGTCAGTGACTCATGGTACGGGCTCTGGATGAGATAGATTGGCTCAGGTCCGGGATAAGTGGCGTACTCGAAGAGAGGCCTATGCTCAGCACTGCTGAGTCAGCAGTGGGCGATAAAAGGCTGATATTATTATATAATGAATATGGTAATAATGTTGTAACACGGCTTGAAAGGACAAAAAAATCATCAATCATGTCAATCGATCCATATAGAGCTGTAGTTGAGTTACTTAAAGTTAAATAAAGTTTGAGAAGGGTAGACCCGGTCCGTACTGCGAAGTCTAATATAATGCGTAGGTAGCCTATTTGAGACTAGACATAGGTAGTTTCACTTTTAGTAGGTTAATAATCTTCTTTCGTCAGTATATACAATTTATTTCGGTTCCTGAAAAACACACATTAAAATATTTTCATAGAAAGTAATTTAATTTGTTCTTAGAGAATTGTAAGGTAGGTACCTAACTAAAGGAAAATAAATTCAAACATACAAATGTAAACCAAACTTAGTGTGAATTGGCTTTGTATTTTTAATATTATTTTTACCATACCCAACAGCGAATAGTAAAAGGATTTCGGATTAGAATTACACATACCTGTGCCGTGATTCCACGTGATAGTTTTTCCAGAATTCGACTCAGTTTTAGCAGTCAGGGTTAAGTAATACTACTTGTAGACCTATGTATATAATAGGATAATTATTCACAACCATTCCACAACACATGTTAGCAACAGAATGCATAAGCATATGTGCACTTAATTAATCACTATGTGTCTAGTTGTAATTAGTATGGAGATGGACTACTGCACGCTTGGTTGGCTGTGGACGCGAGAATTGTTAATTATGAGAAAATGTTGACTACGCTTTGCTAAATAGACAATTGTTTAACTGTTATGTGAGTCGATTAATGATAGTAATAACATGCTTAAATTATGTTTTGTTTTTAAAATAGCGAACGAAATTAGGTACATCGGGCTGCAAAGTAACATACCCATTTTAAAAATTCCATTTGTAAAGTGCTGTGACACCGGAGTCCGGACCGGATTGTAGTTAATGATCAAGTCTCTCATTGTTTTCCTTTTTCTCAGAGCTTTCTTACTTTTAATTACCTAATTTTACAAGTATGTAATGTACCTAGAAACATACCTACATATTACAGAATATTTTTATTTTTGGGATTTTCTTAGGCCCAAATAGTCTTACTTTTACTTATTTACGTTAATGTAAGCTTGTTCAGTTGCCACGTAATTTTGCTCCTACATTGTGATTATGTGAATGAACTAGAGACATTACTAGCTCGGTTTCTTCCCTCGTTTAATCAGTGTAATTGCTCCTATTCAGAATCACTAACGTGGAGGTCGGGTAAGGTTACTGGCACGACAGTTAGACAGTTAGATGCCTACGTTTTTATAGCCAAGCCACGTTAGCCTAGTTCAGGGGTCAGCAAGCCACGTCTCGCTAGCACTGTACCGGTACAATTGTATCTTCAAGACTATATAGACAATGGAAAACATGTGGCAAGAGAGAGGACCATTAGAGAGTACTCTCTCCAGGCAGGTGATAACACATAAGGCATAAGCCTGGGGACCGAAGTTCACTGAGAGTTCGTCGGAACTTGTATATATAGCAACTGACATTTGGAACTTCGTAAGCGCGATGTAGGTTTCTACCAAATTGCAGTCAGACAGCTGACAGACAGCCGCACGAGTGATCCTATAAGGTACGGAACCCTAAAAAGTTCAAGATACTTAACTAGGTAAACTTACAAAATTTCAGCTTTCTCATTTTAGGGGTAGGTAAGGTATATAATATAATATATAGGTACTGTTTCTACAGTATTATCAAAGTTAAAAGATAATGTAGTTATAGTATAACACGACAGGTGTCGCTCAGACATTTCTAGTGAAAAAACCGGTGCAGCATCATTTGATAACTGTTACAACGCGTTACCATTCCGTGCGAATTCTCGGGTAATTACACTAATTACGAGACCAATGCACGGCTATTATGTCTGCTGCTTAGAGGAATTGTTGGTGGATGAATAAAATTTAGTTTTTCTCACTGGAAACTGAAATTTACCTCCTAACTCGCTTCTCCGCACTACCACAGCTTAAAACTACTTTTATTACTTATATCACAGAATCTTATATTTAATAATACAATCACAAAAAATATTACATAAAGTAAGGATTAAATAATTTTTAATAGAAAAAAACCGACTTCTCTAACTACTAGCCTACCCCACTTAACGGCGCTTATACTTTATTTGGTAATATGTATACATTTTATGGTAATCATAGTGGTTTTTTTAGTTTAGGTATAGTGGTTTTCCGGGTCAAGGTCCGGGTCCGAGTCCGAGTACGGGTCCGAGTCCGGAATCCGGGTCCCAGTCCAGGTCAAAATCGAAGTTCAAAATCACAAAACGTGTACTATGCGTCGTTGAAGAGTTCCGTTATGATCATCATCAGCAGTTCTACTTTATCAAATGCGACAGTTTTTAATGAAAATGCTTGATTTTCTGATGAAAATACAAAAATCTCTATACGCATGCCTTTAAGATTTGAGAAGTTCCCTCGATTCCTCATGGATCCCATCATCAGAACTCGAGCTTGACAAAAATGTGGATTAAAAACTTAACTTGCTTAACAAACATAACGAAGAGGACAAATCGTCACACGTGTACTATGCGTCGTTGAAGAGTTCCGTTCTGATCATCATCAGCAGTTCCACTTCATCAAATGTCACTTTGTTGAATGTATATGTTTGATTTGTTGATAAAAACACAAAAATCACTATATGTATGCCTTTAAGATTTGAGGAGTTCCCTCGATTCCTCATGGATCCCATCATCAGAACTGGGTTTTGACAAAAACGGGACCAATCTGTATGCATATACATACAATCAAAAGAAAAATTTTCAAAATCGGTCCAGTAATTACGGAGATATGGAGTAACAAACATAAAAAAAATTAAAAAAGCGGCCAAGTGCGAGTCGGACTCGCCCATGAAGGGTTCCGTATTTAGGCGATTTATGACGTATAAAAAAAAAACTACTTACTAGATCTCGTTCAAACCAATTTTCGGTGGAAGTTTACATGGTAATGTACATCATATATTTTTTTTAGTTTTATCATTCTCTTATTTAAGAAGTTACAGGGGGGGGGACACACATTTTACCACTTTGGAAGTGTCTCTCGCGCAAACTATTCAGTTTAGAAAAAAATGATATTAGAAACCTCAATATCATTTTTGAAGACCTATCCATAGATACCCCACACGTATGGGTTTGATGAAAAAAAAATTTTTGAGATTCAGTTCGAAGTATGGGGAACCCCAAAAATTTATTGTTTTTTTTCTATTTTTGTGTGAAAATCTTAATGCGGTTCACAGAATACATCTACTTACCAAGTTTCAACAGTATAAGTTCTTATAGTTTCGGAGAAAAGTGGCTGTGACATACGGACGGACAGACAGACGGACAGACAGACGGACAGACAGACGGACAGACAGACGGACAGACAGACAGACATGACGAATCTATAAGGGTTCCGTTTTTTGCCATTTGGCTACGGAACCCTAAAAAGAACATACAACCGAATTGACAACCTCCTCCTTTTAGATTTGGTAGAAAATAAAGTACACACATGTAATTATTTTTTTCGACAGTAATAGGACTTGTACCTGTGACATTATCATGTAACGGTTTGTTACGGTACCCGACTGCCAACGTATAATGTAATTTCACTAATAACTTAAATTATTATACAGAGTGAATGCGAAAGATCTTGCACTTTTTGATTTAATTCATTCAATTTTACAGAGTGAACGAGATTGAGAAGATTGAACGAGTGAGTGATACAAGATACCAATTGGTCATAATTGGTTGAGTTCAGAAACAAGAATTATTGTATTCTTACACTTATTGATTCATCGTTGTTTATAAACTTTACTATTACCAGCTCTAAGATTACGATACCAAGAGGTTCATTCAGTAAATACATTCTTGTTATGACACTGTTATGGATATGATATGATCTATCAGCTGTCAACCATAACCGTTTTATTGATAAGATAAGTAACAATATCAAAATGTCGGATAAATAAAGTTCAAAGTACGTACTTTGGGAACTTTAAATTTAGCTGTGGGACGGAAACCTCATATAACAAGTATTAGGTAACCGAGCTCTCAAATACCAGGTTATTGGGGTTCAGAGGATACGCTGTGAAAATTGCCCCCGCAATAAGGATGGGACAGCGTCGATATCGATAACTTATCTTTTGGTTAAATTTTTTACAAGAAACCTATTTTTTTTTAAATCAAGATGGCAAAACTCGTTATATCATGGATTTTCAGCACAAATCACAAATAAAAATATTATATTTTTCTACTCCCGTACTTTTATTTGTCATTTAAAGAGTCGTGCACACATCTTTAAAACCCTACCTTATAGTTGTCAAGACGAGTCTTTAGTCTATTCCCCAAAAAAGCATTTGTGCATACACGCAGTATCTTTTTGGCACTTTTTCGATACTTCGTGTAATAATAAATAATAATCACGAGATAACCGCCATGTGGGATGTTGATTCGACGATCATTGTCCCGATAGTTGTTTCAGCGAACGGTCTAATAGCGAAGAGTCTCGACCAACATCTTGAGAGACTCTCGCTAGGTGGTTGGGTCAAGGGCCAGATGCAGAAGGCGGTGATCTTGGACACGGCGCGGATAGTCCGCCGGTTCCTCTCTCTGCGGCCCTGACCACCGGCAGCTTGGGTCTTGCCCCGCTGCTGGCGGCACCCTAGGTTAGGTTTTTTATAATATGTTTATAAGTATTTTGTATTGTTTTTGTAAGTGTTTTTGTATTTTATTTTTATATCCATATTGTAAAAAACCAACCTAAGAAGAGAAATAAATAAAAGATAATAATAATAATAAATTCATTTATTACAGGACCATCAGGGATCATTTTTTGTTAGTACTTACGACTATGCCTTATAAAATACCAAAACCACAATGACCACTTAAAAAATATTGTATGAAATACACTGTTGCCAACCTTATTTTAAAATCTCATCTCTGACAAACAAGTGAACCATAGACATGTCTTTTTTTTAAATTTCATTCATTCTTTTCCCGCCCGTACTACTTGCTACTTCTTGAATGGAAAATATTTGTTAAATTTTATTACAATTTTATTTCAAAGTAAGTGCTTGGTCGTAGAAAAAGTATTGTATGCAATCGTTGTTTAACTGAGTCAAAAAATACTCGTGGCGTCTTTATTAACAATTTTCGGCTTCGCCTCAAATTGTTACTCACACCACTCGCCTTTTTTGACCTCTCTTAAACAACGGTTGCATAAAATACTATTTCTCTTCTCGAATGGATAAGCTAGGTAAACCTAATAAATTCTGGTTGTAAAACCGGCCTTGATGTAATTTTGGATTGTTGGGCTACATCTGCCTAAATTAAGACATGACTTCTCATTGATTTCTTATTTATATTTGCTGTCATATATTTCAAAATGATCCACAATTTGATTTATTTACTCAACCATACGTCTAACAAATGAAATGCCCTATTTCAAGTTAATTGCTCACCTATACTGGGTCAACCAAATCTTGTCAGTAAATAGGAACAAAAAAACTATACTCATCCTTTTCTTTTGGTTGCTAGTACTAGTGTTAGACAAAGATAGTATGATTCTCTCTGTCTATGTTTGAAATCAAACAGACCTTTGACACACTATACATGTCTTATCCACAAACGTCTGTCAAATCTAACAACTTTGATATTCGTTTGTCTTATGTAATTTTGACATTTATTTATATATTTAAACCTTATTGCACAAACATAAAACTAATGTACAAATGGCGGACTTAATGCCTAATAGCATTCTCTACTAGTCAACCATCGACATTCCTGTTTGTTACAAAGAGACAAATTTAAAAGAGGTTGGTAAGAGGTTGCTAAGTTTTGTAAATAAGGGGGTAACTTCACAAAACCTTAACCCCACTTTATCGATACCCCCCTCCCTAGGGTGGGCCGTAATACCTCGCGAGTTGCTTACATAAGGGTTATTGCTCCCAGATTTAGGTTTCACGTTTTTAGGTTTTGAGCTAGAATCGGAAGGCTGCGGTTTTCATTTTGAGATGATAACGCGCATTTTGGTTCTAAGGTATACTTGTTAAACTTTTTGCGAATTGTCGTAGATTTTTTTATTACTATTGTATTTTTTCCCTTTCCACATTGTGACTTACATAGGTAGGTATGTGATTTTGAAAATGGAGGAGCGGGGTTATCCGGGTTACCTGTCAGAGGTAATAAGATTCCTAATTCTTACTAGGCTAGTCTCAATCAAAATGTTATTTGCGATGTTTCATCAAGGATATAAAGTATTTTTTACCCGACTTTTTAGGGTTCCGTACCCAACGGGTAAAAACGCGACCCTATACCTACTAAAACTTCACTGTCCGTCTGTCTGTCTGTCTGTCTCCAGACTGTATGTCATGAACCGTCATAAATAATAAATAAATAAATAAATAAAAATCATTTATTTCAGACTAAAGGTCCATACATGGTTAGTGAACGTTAAAATTAAAATCTTATTACTAGTGTTAGTATAACATAAAATAGACTAACTAAAACTAAAAACTAGGCGATGACTGCGTGCAGCTATCAGTCATAGCTAGGCAGTTGAAATTTTCACAGCATAATTTTTACATTCAGTTGCCGCTATAAAACAAATAGGTACTAAAAACAGAATAGAATAAATATTTTAGGTGGGGTCCCATACAACAAACGTGATGTTCATGCCGTTTTTGCGTATTGGTACGAGACCCTTTGTGCGCGAGTCCGACTCGCACTTGGCCGGTTTTTATGTATTTTTATTCAATACACAGTACTTATACACTACTACACTTAATTTCCTATGAGCTATTGCACACTTCTGTACTTTCTGTAGTCAGTCTACCATTTTGTACACAACTTTGCGCGTCTTTGTATTCCTATGGTGAAAATAATAGCCTTATAAGAAAATTCTCTGCATATTCTCCATAATATCGTATTACTGTCTGTCCGTCACGAATAGAAACGAGGAAAACCGATTCCTCCGGGAGTGTGGGCGTAATGGAACGGCTAATATTTATTCGATGCTTGAATATGTGTGTGAAGTCCCCAAACCGCCCTGAGGGGCTACCGAGAAAACCGAAATTCGCAAATTGCGGGTATCTTTCTCTTTTACTCCAATGAAGGCGTAATTAGAGTGACAGAGAAAAATGCCAATTTGCGAAATTAGATTTTCGCGGTTCTTTTTTTGTTAAGAATAAAATAAGAATTATTTGTTTCATTGACAATTTTTGCGTATAGGTATTGTATACTTTCCCCAAAAATAAAGAAAAACCGCCATCCGGGACATATTTCATGCAAAAAGGGGAGTTGCGTCAGAGGGAGGGGAGGGGACGCTAACATGCAGTTACCATACAGCCCACAAAAAACTGAACACAAGGCACATTCTTAATACCTACATCACAAAATGATGTCAAGCAATCCCAGTGTCCCCGCATCATGTACTCCATTTATCCGACAATCCAAACCTTATCTTAAACTGGGTCAACATCAGTTGTGTCGCGTTACTCTCGCTAGAGAGCGTAGAGCGCTAGAGAGCTCTCCGAGAGGCCTAGAGCGCTCAAGCTGTCTAATGGGCTGGCTCTGTGCTTTTTAGCGCGTTTTTTTACGAGTTTGTTTGAGAGCCCGGTACGTGGATAAGCTAGTTTAAAGTTTGTTGGCGAGGTGTTTTTACAAGATGTTTTACTTGGTACAATTGATTTAAAGATTTTTTTCTCATAAATGGACGGCAAAGTCGACGTTGCCGGTTAAAAAATAGGTCGCGAAGTGCGTAGTTTATGGTCAGTCAAAAAATTAAAAAGTTAAAAACATTGCAGTCTCGATTTCGGGACTGCAATGAGTGCAATGTTGCATACAAATTTCATTATTTGTCGAGTTTACTTTTTAAAAGTTAAAATGGCCATATCAAATGAAGGCATAGGTTCATTAAACAGCCAACCCGATGATCAGTACTTAATATTATAATGTTGGTACCACGATTATTTAGGTGTCTGTGCCAAAAAGGTTGGCGTATTTTCAGCAGAAAAATACACTTCTATTTTTTTTAAGGCGGCAAATCTTTTTAATGCTTTTATTTTATTCTGTGAAAATTAGAACGTAAAATATTTCTATTTCTTGCACCGTTTTTGAGAAAAGCACTATATATCACTCGACTTGAAGGCTACTTGCTGGCTTCGGATTCAATTAAACGGACTCCCAAGGTCGTCCGTTTAAAACGAATCCTCAGCCAGCAAGTAGCTACTTCCGAGCCTCGACAATAATGTAATATAAGAAGTTTGATCAATTTACACGAAAAAGAAGAAGAAGTTGTTATATCTTCTTTCTGTGTAACTTTTTTCTTATTTAACTATTTGTTCACTGTATGTTAATTTATGTCTTTTTCTCCTTGTCTGTTACCCTCCGTGATTCTTCTCACTTGATGGTCTCATCGGAAGCCAGCGCTGGAAGCCACCAGCAACATGCCGAGATGAGGCCATTTCGTGGCACTTTAATCTTATTTTGTGTTTTCTTTTATATTATGTATTGTCTCGTTTGTTTGTGCTTACGAATACATTATATATATTATATTATATTATATTATAAGAATGTTTCCAAAAAAAGAATCACACTCTCTTTGGCGAGACTCGAACTATTTAGACGCTTCCCTAAGTGTAAGGCCTGAGTGGACGCTCGAGTTGGGCGTGCAGCGGGGCGGGGCGTGCGGCGTGCATGTTAAACAAATGCAAGCGTATAGAAGCGGCCTTAGTGCACGCTGTTCAAATTACTTGTGAGCCCGACGCCACGCTGCACGCCCCGCCGAACGCTCCGCTCCGAGCGTCCACTCAGGCCAGTCAGGCCTTACACTAAGGTGGATATGTTGCATAAGGTGGAAATATTTGCTGTCAAAGGGAGTCTCGGTAGCTCAGTAGGTAGTGCGGCAGGCTGGTATCTCAAAGTCACGAGTTAAGGATGACTCACGTTAGACCGGGTCGGAGCTTTCGGCATTTACTTTTCTATGACAGATGACAGGTGATCACGTGGTGCTTTCCATAGAAAACGAAGCGCTGTAAGCTCCGGCCCGGACACGGCCCGGTCTAACGTGAGTCATCCTCTCGTCCGTCAGTGATTTTTCCACTTTTCCTCTAGATAGTGGATGTTTATCTATTCTACCTAACTAACATTCCTACTTTACATAACCTGATGAAGAGATAATTTGGATGATGTCATTAATTAAAGTTTGCCGGGTTTGCGGAAAGATTACTCATTATTATCAGAGCAAGTAACGGTCAAAGTGGCCGTAAAGTTGTCCTACTTTTATGACTATTACAGATAAGTGTGGTACTCGTATTATCTGATCTATGTGCTTGACTTATACTTGTTTTAAAAAGCGGCCAAGTGCGAGTCGGACTCGCCCATGAAGGGTTCCGTATTTAGGCGATTTATGACGTATAAAAAAAAAACTACTTACTAGATCTCGCTCAAACCAATTTTCGGTGGAAGTTTACATGGTAATCTACATCATATATTTTTTTTAGTTTTATCATTCTCTTATTTTAGAAGTTACAGGGGGGGGACACACACATTTTACCACTTTGGAAGTGTCTATCGCGCAAACTATTCAGTTTAGAAAAAAATGATATTAGAAACCTCAATATCATTTTTGAAGACCTATCCATAGATACCCCACACGTATGGGTTTGATGAAAAAAAAATTTTTGAGTTTCAGTTCGAAGTATGGGGAACCCCAAAAATTTATTGTTTTTTTTTCTATTTTTGTGTGAAAATCTTAATGCGGTTCACAGAATACATCTACTTACCAAGTTTCAACAGTATAGTTCTTATAGTTTCGGAGAAAAGTGGCTGTGACATACGGACGGACAGACAGACGGACAGACGGACAGACGGACAGACGGACAGACGGACAGACGGACAGACGGACAGACGGACAGACGGACAGAC
Source organism: Cydia amplana (assembly GCF_948474715.1). NCBI lineage: Eukaryota > Metazoa > Arthropoda > Insecta > Lepidoptera > Tortricidae > Cydia > Cydia amplana. The sequence continues at coordinate 1,341,529 of NC_086090.1, forward strand.
GGACAGACAGACAGACAGACAGACATGACGAATCTATAAGGGTTCCGTTTTTTGCCATTTGGCTACGGAACCCTAAAAATGGCGTCCACTAAATTTATGATTCATAAATTTAGTTGACCAATGCCAATGTCTTTTATACACTATACAGGCCCATTATAGTATTTTTCTACTCCAGCACTTAAATGTGTCAATTAAATGACTGACAGTGATATCTAAAGCAATGTCATTTGAATGCTTTGTCTATAGGCTCATAAGATGACTGCTAGCAGTCATCTTATGAGTATAATACAACTGCTTTATTTTTTTTAAAGATACAAGTTCCGATCATCTTGATTGAAAGAGGTATGTTTTCATTTACAATAATAACTCTTTTTTTTTTTAAATAATAACTCATTTTTTTTAATAATATCTTTTTTTTTCTAATAATAACTCTTTTTTTTTTAATAATAACTCTTTTTTTTTTTTTTTTTTTTTTTTTTTTTTTGCTGCAGCTGTCATAGAAAAAGTAATGTATGCAACAGCTCATAATTGGTTCTTAAAATTCTCGGGTCTTTTTTTACAAAACTCGACTACGTCTCGTTTTGTAACTTCGACCCTTGAATTTTAAGAACCCTTATTATATCACTGTTGCATAAACTACTATTTATCTACACACATGTCATTAGTGCTCTATAATGCGTCCAGAAACCATAGGAAATGACAAGCTTTATTACAACCAATTTTACTATGAGAACTTTCTTATCTGTGGTAGTAGGAAAATTTGTACTTTAATGTACGAGTACATAGGTAACGTTATAGATTTTTGTAAGGTTATGAGTTATGATGTTTTCGCCAATGTCAAAAGTGTGCTCGTAGATCATGTATAACTGGTCAAGCCAATTTGTCAGTAAATAGGAACAAAAAAAACTATACTCATCCTTTTCTTTTGGGTGCTAGTATTAGTGTAAGACAAAGATAGTATGATTCTCTAGCTGTCTATGTTTGAAATGAGACAGTCTTTTGACAAACTATACTTGCTTGCTCTTTACTCTTTAGAAATGACATCCGTTTTTAGTAGTAAAATTAGTAAGAAAAATGTTCACAAATATACACGGTATAGAAAAAGGCGCGAAATTTAAATTTTCTATGGGATTATAACCAGGGATCGGATATTCGGATCGATATTTACCTAAACTTGGCAAAATTCCGGAAATTGTTGGGAAAATATGGAGTCGGCTTCTTTTTTATTATAAGTTTAATAAATATGCTCCGGGACTCCGGGATCGCACGAAATGACATAAGATGGTACAAATTTACCTACATGTTTAGTTTATGGCTATTTTTGACAATTTTTGTAAGGAAATATGTTGTTATATAGATCTAACAAGAACAGTGTATGTAGTGTAGCCGCAGCGTGAATTGGCAAAATAATGTAAGCATTTCTCTATACATATCTTACATAACTATTTACTACTTATTATAGTAGATTCAAGGGTTCTGTAATATAAGAGAATAATAAAACATTTTTTTTGTATAACACATACAGGGTGGATTTTCTTTTTGGGTCAGTGAGGGCAGCTACCAGATCCCGTGCTGCTACGAGAAAACGGTCTTAGAAGACCTTCCCTCGATTTCGAATTAATGAAGATTGACTTTTACAGATTTTGGAAAAAACATACAGGGTGCGAGAAAAAGGTCATTTTTGACAAACTTTTTTTTTGATGCCAATCGATCCCATTCCTATTGAGGATCAAAAGCTTGTATGGGAGCAAAAAAAAATTTCCGGCTAGAAAAGCCACAAATCGAGGAAAACTTTTCCCACACAATTTGTATGAAAATGAAAACTTTTATTTTTCACATGCTATTTTTGTATACCAATCGATTCCATTCCTATCCAGTATCAATAGTTTCCTAGGGGTCAACTTTCGGTAATGTACTAAAAAGCCACAAATTAAAGAAAACTTTTTCAATACATTTACTATGGAGAAAACGTGAAATTAATTCACAGTTTTCTATCTGGCCAATCAGTCCTGTTACATTTAAGAACCATAATACTGTATGAAGACAGTGCTGTAGGACTGATGGGCGAGGTAAAAAATTGTGAATAAAATTTCACATTTACTCCATAGTAAATGTATTGAAAAAGTTTTCTTTAATTTGTGGCTTTTTAGTACATTACCGAAAGTTGACCCCTAGGAAACTATTGATACTGGATAGGAATAGAATCGATTGGTATACAAAAATAGCATGTGAAAAATAAA